>NC_072800.1:84680075-84983106 GCF_028583425.1 Eublepharis macularius
TATTGTTTCAGCTTCTCCCAGTCTGTGTTGAACTGCCCTGAGTCCAGATCTCTCAGTTTTCTTGTCATCTTGTCCATTTCAGCCATATACAGCAATTTGTAGATCCAATCTTCAATAGTTGGTACTTCTTGTACTTTCCATTTCTGCGCATACAAAAGTCTAGCTGCTGCAGTCATATAAAAAATCAACGTCCTATGATGGGCTGGAATTCCCTCCATTCCCAAGTTTAGCAGCAGGAGTTCTGGGTTCTTATTTATTTGAAACTGTAAAATTTCACTCATTTCTCTTATTATTTCCCCCCAGAACTGCCTAGCTACCTCACACGACCACCACATATGATAGAGGGAGCCCTCATGTTTCTTACATTTCCAGCATTTATTAGAAGTATTCAAATTCCCTAGCGCAATCTTCTTTGGTGTCATGTACCAACGATAGATCATTTTGAAAATGTTCTCTTTAATATTGATACATGTCGTTGTCTTCATTGTAGTTTTCCACAAGTATTCCCATGCCTCCATTGTTATTTCTTTATTGAAATTTATAGCCCATTTCACCATCTGTGTTTTAACTATCTCATCCTCAGTATACCATTTCAGCAATACTTGGTATACCTTGGATATTCTTTTCTTGTCTTCTTTAAGAAGGGTCTGCTCTAGTTCCGAGTTCTCTGTTCGTATGCCCCCTTTTGCAAAGTCTGAGTTGTATAAGTCTCTAATCTGTCTATACTGAAACCAATCATAGTTAGGTGATAGTTCCTCTTGCGTCTTTATTCTAAGTTTAGATACTTCAATCTTAGTTATTTCTTTGTACGTTAAACATTGTTGTTCATTATCCACAGCTCTCGGATCTATCACCTCATATGGAACCACCCACAAGGGGGTTCCTTCTTGTAGGTAAGTTCTATACTTCTTCCAGATTGTAAATAGACTTCTCCTTACAAAATGATGCAGGAACATCGAGTTGACCTTTACTTTGTCATGCCATAGGTATGCGTGCCATCCAAAAATTTTTTTATATCCCTCTAGGGCTAATAGTTTCTTATTCTTTAATGTCATCCACTCTTTTAGCCAAACTAGGCAGATTGCATCATGGTAAAGTCTCAGATTGGGCAGTTGCATTCCGCCTCTCTCCTTTGCATCTTGTAAAACTTTTACTTTCACTCGAGGCTTCTTGCCTGCCCAAACAAAATCTGATATTTTCCTCTGCCATTTTTCAAATTGTTTAGAGTCTCTGATGATTGGTATTGTCTGTAACAAAAACATTACTCTTGGTAACACATTCATCTTAACTGCTGCAATCCTGCCCAACCATGACAGGTTCAATCTATTCCATTTGATCAAGTCTCTCTCTATCTGAGTCCATAATTTTTCATAATTATTCTTGAACAAATCTATATTTTTTGCAGTCAGCTCAACTCCCAAGTATTTCACCTTACTAGTTACTTCACAATCCGTTGTTTCCATTAACAATTGTTGTTTCTGCTTAGTCATGTTTTTGCATAATATCTTTGACTTCTTTTTGTTAATGAAGAAACCTGCCAAATCTCCAAACTCCTTGATCTTGTCTATCACTTTTGGCATGTTCTCCAGTGGGTCTTCTACAATTAACATTATGTCGTCTGCAAATGCTCTGACCTTATATGAATAATCCTTTATTTTTATTCCTCGTATTTCCTCATCTTGTCGAATTTGTATCATCAGAATCTCCAATACTAAAATGAACAACAATGGAGATAACGGGCAACCTTGTCTTGTTCCTTTACTAATCGTCAATTTTTTGGTCAATTCATCATTCACTACAATTGCTGCAGTCTGGTCTCTATAGATTTCCTTGATTGCTCTGACGAATCTTTCTCCCAGTTGTAGCTTTTCCATAGTGGCAAACATAAAGTCCCAGTTTAAATTGTCAAACGCTTTTTCAGCGTCTACAAAGAAGAAACCAACCTCTTTGTCACAACGCTTGTCGTAGTATTCAATAGCATTGATCACTGTCCTTAAGTTGTCTCTTATTTGTCTGTCTGGCAAAAAGCCTGCTTGTTCCTCCTCTATGACTTCCGAGAGCCACCCCTTCAATCTCTCCGCCAATATCTTCGCAAAAATTTTATAGTCATTATTGAGTAGTGATATAGGCCTATAATTTTTCACGCTAGTCAGATCTTGGCCCTCTTTTGGGATCAATGATATATTCGCTTCGCTCCAAGTGTCTGGAATTCTTTGATCCCTAAAAGCTCCGTTCATCACCTCTTTTAGGAATGGTGCCAGTTCATTGGCCATTGTCTTATAAAATTTAGCCGTAAGTCCATCTGGCCCTGGCGCCTTTCCTAGATTTGCGGATTGTATTGCCATATTTATTTCCTCATCAGTTACTTCACTGTTCAGCTTATTTCTCCAAGCTTCCGAGATCTCTGGAAGTTTGGTTTTCTCCAAATATGATGCTATTGATTCTTTGTTTACTTCTTTTTTATTATACAGCTTAGCGTAAAATTTATAAAAGGCTCTGCTAATGGTAGTCTGCTCCAAATACGTTTTATTTTCTTCACAAATTTTATTTATTATTTTCTTTTCCCTTTTCTTCTTTAATTGCCATGCCAAATATTTCCCAGGTTTATTAGCACCCTCAAAAGCTTTTTGATTCAGTCTTTTAAGGTTCCACTCCAATTCTTTGTTACTCATTGCTGTTAACTGTTCTTGAAGAATTTTGATTTCCTGATGTATTTTCTTTTTCCCTGGTCTCTTTTTTAACTGTACTTCTTTGGCCTTTATTTTCTCCTCAATCTCTTGTCTTTTCTCCTCTTTCTTTTTCCTTGCTCTACCATTTAAGTCCATTAGTATGCCCCTTACAACCGCCTTGTACGCATCCCAAACTTTACTGGTTGGTACTTCTTTATTCACGTTGTATTGTATAAAAAACTTAGTCTCTCTTCTCAGTGTTTCCATATTCTCACTTTCCTGTAACAGGTCCTCATTTATTCTCCAGGCTTTCCTTTTTCTCCTTTTTCCAAATTTCCACATAATTGGGTTGTGATCTGAGCCTACCATCGGCATTATTTCTACCTCCTTAGTCCATAGCGCTAAGTCCTTTGAGGCCCAGATCATATCAATTCTTGATAATGTAAGATGCCTTGCAGAATAAAAAGTAAACTGTTTGGTTTTAGGATATTCTCTCCTCCATACGTCTTCGAGAGTCTCTTGTTGAATCAACTCAAAAAAAAGCTTTGGCAATAGTCCTCTTTTCTTTTGTGCTTTTGTGGTCTTTTTGTCTAATTCCAAATCTGTCACTCCATTGAAATCTCCAGCAAGAATTATCTGGTCATATACAAGATCGTCTAGGTGCTTCCTTAAGTCCTCAAAGAAGCTTTCCTTTGCACCGTTAGGTGCATAAAGTCCGACTACCAACACTCTCTTTAAGTTCCAATTACATTCCACTGCTACAAATCTAGCTTCCACATCTCTCATAACAAATTTTGGCTGCAGCTCCTCTTTTATATACAACACCACTCCTCTTTTTTTCTTGTTGGAAGCCGCTACAAATTCTTTGCCCAATTTTCCAGATTTTAAATATTTTACATCCTGTTTTCTAATATGGGTCTCCTGCAAACAAACAATATCACATTTTTGTTTTAGTAGCCAATGAAAAATATTTTTTCTCTTATTCGGTGAGTTTAGTCCATTTACATTCCAAGATAATACTTTACACTCCATATTCATGGTTTTGTTGGTAAGTCTTTTTCATTGTCCTTGATAAATCTCTCCATCTCCCGCTCAGATCTGATGCGTTTTTTTGCCCCTCCAAACTCAAAGGACACTCCTTCCGGTAACTCCCATCTGTATCTGATATTCATGTCCTTCAAAGTCTGAATTAGCACTCTATATTTTTTCCTGTCCAATAACACTGATCTGGGCAGTTCCTTCATTATAATAATCGTCTTGCCATCAATCTCCAATGGATCTTGAAATTGTTTGGTCACAATCCTCTCTTTCATATTTCTAGTTGTAAACTGCACAATCACATCCCTTGGTAGTTTCCTCTGGGTTGCAATTCTCGAGTTCACACGATACGCCACATCTAGGATAGCCACAATTTCCTCCTCCTCCTTCCCCAGGTAATCAGCCAACACCTCAGTCATCTGTTCTTGCGCTGACTTCCCTTCCACTTCTGGCAGACCGCGAAAACGAAGCTGCTTCTCCATGTGTTTAGTTTCTGCAACTGACATCCTCCCCTTCACCAGCCTCATCTCTGTTTGTTGCGTGTCTATTAAATTCTCCATCGCGTCTTCTACTGTTTTAACTCTCTGCTGCGTTCCTTGTAATTCACTGCTAATCGTTTCCACACCTTTTTTCACTTCTGACAGCTCCGACTTTACTGTCTGTGTAACTTCCTTAACCTCTTTAATAAGCTCCCCGTGGCGTATAATTAAACGTTTTCCTTTTTTTTTTTTTTTTTTTTTAAATGTCCCAATCTTTGCCAACATTAATTTTTTATATCCAAAATGTCGGGCGTCTTTTCTCTATGGTTTCTCTATGTTATTATAATCCAAGATGGCCTACTTCCTCTTCCGCTGAAGCCACGACCCTTCCACTTTCAAAGATGACGATTCCCCACTTCCTGTCCTTTGGCAAGGGCCGCTTCCCTCCAGCCACTCTATTGTTGTTACGCACTTCCTGTCTCCCGTCTTCCCACAGCAGGTCTCGCGATGGTGTCTTTTTCCCACAGCTCCAAAACCACAGGTATTCAAAACAATAGTCCGATTTTTGTAATAACTTCTTTAAATTTAGTCTCTTTTAAAATACAACTCCTGCCGAGTCTTCACCTCCTTTTCGCTAGTCTGTTGCAGTTTAAAAGTCTACTTTCTTTCCTCTCTGTTTTTGTCAATCTGTCCCGTTTCAAGAGATAGCGATCTTTACCTTCTCTCCAGCTTTCTCGGGTTGTAATCGCTGTTTCGATCTTAAATTCTCCTCTCGACTTCCCTCCCCGATCGAAGCTTGGGTATGTAGGTCTTATGCCAGCCGAATTGGCCCCAAAATTGCCGCAGAGATTATAGCCGACCCGTCGCAAGGTGGGACCTCAAGGATCGGGGGGGAGACTCCTTGTGTAGAGCCCCCCCTCGTCCGAGATCTAACTCACCCTAGGGTCTTGAGCGTTCTTTGCCTGCTCCCCGCCTGAGAGCAGTCGGCCGCGGGTTATTTTCACCCCTCCGGCCGGTTAAAACGGCAATCCGGTCAGCTCCACAAATGGAGCTGCGTTAGACCTCCATGAATCCCAAACCGGAAGTCGAGGCATTCCTGACCCTGAAGACACGCTTCGTCACGCAACCAGTCCTTCGATACCCGGATCCCCAGCTACCCTTTCTAGTTGAAGCAGATGCCTCCAGCACCGCCATTGGAGCGGTGCTCTCACAACGGGCAACCCCCTCTAGCTCTCCACAGCCTTGCGCCTACTACTCTCGCCAGCTGACCCCCGCTGAAAGGAACTACACCATCTGGGAGCGGGAGCTGCTGGCAATAAAGGCAGCCTTTGAGGTTTGGCGGCATCATCTGGAGGGGGCTCGGTACCCAGTCCAAGTGCTCACTGACCACCGGAACCTCGAACACCTCCAAACTGCCCGCCGTCTCAACCAGAGACAGATCCGCTGGTCGTTGTTCTTTTCCCGTTTTGATTTCAGGATCACCTATGTTCCCAGCTCCCAGAATAAGAAGGCCGATGCTCTGTCCCGAAAGCCAGAGTACAACACATCCCCCGACCTGGAACAACCTCCAATGACCATCCTGGCTCCAGAAACTTTCGCCGCCACGCAACCCCCTCCGGGGCTGGTGGAGGAGATACAGACTCAACAGCTGCTGGACCCCGTTGCCCAGAAGTACCTCCAGAACGTCCGGGGATCTCCCCATCCCCAGGCAGAGGGATTTGCAGAGGAAGAGGGGCTACTGACCCACCGAGGCCGGATTTATGTACCCCCAGGCTCTCTACGAACAAAGGTACTGCAGCTGGTCCACGATTCTAGACCTGCCGGGCACTTCGGCCGCCACAAGACAATTCATCTCTTGACCCGTGACTTCTGGTGGCCCCGGGTGCAATCGGATGTGGCCCGGTATGTGGCAGCCTGTGAAACATGTAGACGGGCCAAAGACGTCCCCAGCAAACCTTCTGGTCTCCTGCATCCACTCCCCACACCCACTGGGCCATGGAGGACTATTTCCATGGATTTCATTACAGACCTGCCCTGCTCCAAAGGCCACACCTGCATCCTAGTGGTGGTGGACTTGTTCACAAAGATGGCCCACTTCGTTCCCTGTTCTGGACCCCCCACTGCTCAGGAAACGGCACACCTGTACCTTCAGCACATCTTTCGACTCCATGGGCGTCCGGATCATATAATTTCTGATCGGGGAGTTCAATTCACCTCTCGGTTCTGGCAGGCCCTGCACTCCCTTCTTGGCACCCAAGTCCACTTATCCTCAGCACACCACCCCCAATCTGACGGGCAGACAGAGCGCACCAATGCAACCCTGGAGCAATATCTGAGATGCTACACAAACCATCAACAGGATGACTGGCTAGCTCTACTGCCTTTGGCCGAGTTCGCATATAACAATGCAGTGCACTCCTCCACCCAGCAGACCCCCTTCATGGCAAACTATGGCCACCACCCTCGTTTCTTCCCTAGCACAGCACCATTGTCGGGAATTCCAGCCGCTGATGATCGCCTCCAGGAACTCCAATCCATGCATGAGCTGTTGCGGGAACAACTCCAGCTTGCCAAGGGAAGCTACAAGGAGGCTGCGGATCGGAAACGGCAACCTGGTGTTCCCTTGTCTGTGGGTGATCGGGTCTGGTTATCCACCCGCCATATCCGCAGCCAACGGCCCTCCAAAAAGCTAGATGCCCGGTTCCTTGGACCCTTTGTGATCACAGACCAGGTGAACCCTGTGGCCTACCGCCTGCAACTACCACGAACCCTCCCGATCCATCCTGTGTTTCACCGGTCCCTTCTAGTCCCGGCTTCACCCCCGGACCCGCACCATCCCGGGCCACCGCCCCCTCCGCCTCCGATTACCGTCGAGGGGCAAGAGGAATATGAGGTTGCCCGGATCCTAGACTCACGTCGCCGGCGGCGGCAAGTACAGTACTTGGTGGACTGGAAGGGGTATGGGCCGGAAGACCGCTCATGGGAGCCTGCCGTGAACATCCATGCCCCCCGTCTAGTCCGACAGTTCCATCGGGCCTATCCTCAGAAACCGGGGCTGCCCGGGCCGCAGAAGAGGGGGGGCCTTGGGAGGGGGGATGGTGTCATGGCCCAGTCTGAGAGTGAGGTCTCCTCTGGAGGAGAGGAGCCTCGTGTAGCCAGCCAGGACTCCTCTGGAGAAGAGGAGCCCTGTGTAGCCAGCCCTAGCCCTGATTCAGCAGAAGCCAGCAATCAGGAGCAACAGCTGCTGGCTGATCAGAGCTTACAGCCAGCAGCTGAGGCACCAGCACCCTCAAGCTCCAATACTACAGAGGAAGCTCAGCCAGGGACTTCTACAGGTGCAGCGCAGCCAAGAGCCTCCACCCCCCCAGGTTCACCCACGCCCAAGGAACGCCGCAGGCAGCGCCAGAGACTGGAACTGCAGGAGAGACGGCGCAGTGCTCGCCTCTTAAGACAACGCCAGCTGCTGGAGAGTGATGATGAGTAGTGACAGGATAGAGCCCCAGCAGCTGGCTGAAAACCACGCCTGGCTATAAGAGCCAGTCTGGAGGAACTGCTGGGCGTGGAAGCAACGTGTCTACTGCTTGCAACCACTCCGTGTTTCGTGAACTTTGCCCGTGCCTGCTTTTGGACCTGACACTATCGGTGACTGACCTTGGACTGTGCCTGACCTTGCTTTTGGACTCTGGACTCACTCCTGGCTTTATCTCGTGCTCTGACCACTGGTTTGACTTGGCTTTTGCTCTTGGAACTCCCCTTTGACTTTGGCTTTAAGGTTTGGACTTGAACCACCCTGCTTGGCCTGGCCCAGCCCGTGACATTACTCTTTTCCTACTGCCTTCCACTTTTCCTAGCATTATTGACTTTTCCGGAGAATGGAAAATAATATGATTAGTGCCTGTAAATTGTGGTGTGCCACTCCAGAACCATTTTTTCTAACCCATGCCACACCCACATTCCCAAGTAGCAGAGAGGAAAGTTCTGCCATGTGATTTATTTATTTATTTATTTATTTATTTATTTATTTATTTATTTATTTATTTATTTATTTATTTATTTATTTATTTATTTATTTATTTATTTATTTATTTATTTATTTATTTATTTATACCCCGCTCTCCCCACAGATGGGCTCAGGGTGGCTAACAACATTCAAAAAATACATTAAAAGTCACAAAACCATAAAATCAATAACAATTTTTTAAAAGTCATTAAAATAGTCCAGGAGCAGGCTGTTCAAACAAATATTGGGAGTCTGTATATGGGCATAGCAGATGGCCGAGGGCAGCCCCAGAAGAAGTGGTGGTCTTAGATGGAAGGAGGAGGACACCCGCTGGCACTCAGCCAAAGGCCCGGCGGAACATCTTCGTTTTACATGCATTGAAGCAACTCTTTCATTCACCTTGTGTTCTCCCTATTCTCTTTGGGATGTTCTTTCTAACTGATGGCTTTCAGGCCATTAGTCAACATTTAGGTTGGTTTTTCTAGGATATACAAGTTAAGTTGTCTAGGGCTGTGAAGTAGATAACCTTCTGAGGATTGTTCCAGCCGTAATAGTTCCCAGTGTTTTTGGATCAACCCCTAAAAAAGAAAATTGCCCCCAAGAGGGAAGAATCGTTTTCAAAGTTTGCATCCAGACTGGCTTGATCCTATCAGATCCTGGAAGCCAAACAGGGTCAGCCTTGGTAAGCCATTGGATCAGACACCACCAAGGAAATCGGGGGTTGCTATATGGACGCAGGCAATGGCAAACCGCCTCTGTTCACCTCTTGCCTTGAAAACCCTACAAGATCACCATGAATTGGCTGTCACTTGACTGCACTTTCCACCACCAAGACATAGAGTCTCTCTACACAATACTTTTGACACATGTTCTTCACGTGTCTAAAGATGCAATGTTAGTTGGGAAGCATAGTTTTGAAAGACAGAGCCGTCAGAGATCACTCCAGAGGGGACAGATTCTCTCACAGCCCTCCGCCACCTCTGATGTCTCCCCTTTCAGAGCCTTTGCCCTGCTGAGGCTCAGTTAATTCAGTTTTAAGTGGCAAGCCAGCAGTGTAAAAGCTCCAGAAAGGGAGATGGTCCAGCATGCCAAAGGTGGCAGAGGGCTGTGAGGGAACCCATCCCCTCTGGAGCAATCTCCGCCGGCTCTGTCTTTCAAAACTACATGTCCCAGATAACATTACATCTCCCGACGCTTGTTGGGCATGCACCCTGGCGTCTTGTGCAGAGAGACTCATAGTTAGCTAAACTAGAGGAAAATATTCAGGTTCCCTCTGGGAAACTCCGCCTCTGCTTTCTCTTTCCCAGAGCCACTCTTTGCGTTTTCTCGCTCCTTGAGATTTAGTTCCAGATTGAGAGTAAGCGCATAACTTTTCAGCTTGCCAAAGTATTTTCTGCACCTCTTGCCAAAACTCTTCCGACTGACCCTTCTACAACCTTCCTCAGACTCATCAGCTGTAGTGACAGTTGAGTGGAAAATCAGAATTATCCAGCACCTTTGTAATCCTGTTAGGAGGAACAATTCTTCTCTGTCCTCTCTTTGTGCTCTTCATGAACCCAGTGGGCTTTTTCTCATGCCCTGTTGAAGTACGCCTGTTCCAAACCTTTCAAGGTTAACTTGGCATTAATAAGTGTACAGTATTTTACCTTTCTCTGTACTCAAGCCCAGACTGTCCTGTGCTTCCCTTTAATGTTCTGTCCTTTGGGACAGGGGTGGGGAAAAGGCCACTGCTTCTAGGCTTTTGCACTTTTAAGAAGTTATTTGCTCCAGTCCAAAGTGCAATGACTTGGAAATAAGTGTCGCTGAGTTTGGTGCAGCTGGTACATGACGTCATTGGGCGCAAGCGAAGTTTTGGGGTGAGGAGTAGAAGCACACTTGCTAGCCCCAACCTCATGCTTACACGTCGAGCAACACAGTGCTTATGCACAAACAATATTTGCAGGGATTCTTTCCTCATGGTAAGGAATATTCTGAAAAACAGTATTTCCATTCACACGGTTGGAGCCCGCACGTATACAGTTTGTATCTATGTCGGTTCTGTGCCAAAATTAAACTGAACATTTGGAAGGGGAAACTAGTGGACATGACCTCACTTCCCCCTCTGTGCATGTTGTCTGTGCGAGGTTACAGCACATACACAAGCTTTATAACACATTTCCATCTGTTGCTTACTTTTTCTTACTTTTGTTTTTCTTCAGAAAACTCGTTTTCTTTTAAGAGATAGACATACTGAGGCTAACACTTGACTTGGAAATGTCTTATTGGTTTTGAATTAAACTAGTTCTCACTGAGGTGGTAAACGTGCGTCTAGGTTGTACGGTCTCAGATTGCAGGGGAGAGTTCATGTGGCTGTGCGTTCCTCAGTGTAACTCGCCCTCCCTGCACATAGAAAGCAAGCTGGTCTGAGTGAACGTGACCAAAGATTACTGTTCTTCCTGCAGTGTGAGTTTGCTATGTGCAGAAAGCTCATAGGAAAGCATGTAGTCAGGTAACTCGGAGTCTCTCTAAACGAGACAAAGTACACGTGGAGGCTTCAGTGAAGAGCAGCACAATGCTAGCCGGAAGGATGTTCTAAAAAGACAGATCGCAAGGCTTTGTCAATTTCCCCTCTCTACAGAGATGGTAAAGAAGATTGCTGCTCAAGGTGTTTGCTTATTTCCTCTCCGCCTCCCTGAAGGATCTGTCAGTTTCACCTCCCCTTCTGGGAGCCAGGGAGGAAATAAGCAAACACCTTGAGCAGCAATCTTCTTTACCATCTCTGTAGAGAGGGGAAATTGACAAAGCCTTCCAATCTGTCTTTTTAGAACTCGTTTTCCAGGCTAGCATTACACCTCTCTTCACTTGAGCTTCCTGTGTACTTCATCTTATTTAGAGAGACTCTAAGGCTCTGTCAGTTTCAGGTTTTGTCAATTTCACCTCCCCTTTGGGGGGGCAAACAGGAAATTAACAAACCCTCTGAGGAGCGATCTTTGCCACTTCTGTAAAGAGCTGAAATTGAGAGCCTTCGGTTCCATCCTTTTAAACTACGCTTCCCGGCTAACATTGCGTCTCTCTACATTTGAGCGTTCTCGTGTAAGATGTCTCGTGTAGAGAGACTCTCAGTATGAAATGATAACGGTCAGAAGCAGGTTTACCTTCTCAGTGAGTAGTTGGGGGATCTTTGACACAGAGGTTTCTCCACGGTTAGGTGCCAAAATGCAGCTTCCCCTCCAGCTTCCTCATGATATTGCATTCTGTGGTTTCTTCATAGTTCCTAGGTGCTTTCTCACAATCAGATCAAAGGCAGTTTGAGAAATCACACTGAAAGGACGAGGAAACCGCAGAAAGACCACAGGTGGGGAATGTTGGATCATGTAATCACCCGAAACTGCTTTATACTGAATCAGCTCTTTTGGTCCATCGAGATCAATATCATCTACTCGATAACAGGGGTCATTTGGTAGAAAAAGAGCTGGAGGAACTCATTAGTATAACTCATTAGCATATGTCACACCCCTTGACATCACCAGAAATGTGTCATTAGCATAGCTATTTGCATATGCCACACCCCCTGACATCACCTATCCTGGCTGTTTTGGACCCAATCCTGGCCATTCAGGGCTGAAATTGGGCCCAAAATGGCAAAAAGGGGCTGAAAATAGCCAAAAAGGGGCCCAAAATGGTTAGGATCGGGCCGCTGCTGAGTGGGAGAGTGATCCACCACCCGTCAGAGGCCCGATCTGGGCCATTTCGGCCCCAATCCAGGCCAAAACGGGCCCAAAATGGCCGAGAGTCAGGTGGGTGGGGCCACCTGTCATGTGACCTCTTTGGGGAACTACCTGAACTGCATTCCTGCGCATTCCTCCTCGAAATGAGCCCTGCTCAGTACTCAGTATTGTCTACCCTGGAGCAGCTCTCCAGGGTCTTAGGCAGAAGTCTTTCACATCACCTACTACAGGTACTCTTTAACTTGATGTATTTTTTATTTGCTTTGTTCATTCCCTGCTTTCTCCCCAACGGGGACCCAAAGCAGCTGACCTCCTTTTCCTCTCCTCCATTTGATTCTCACAACAGCCTTGCAAAGTAGGCTAGGCTGAGCGTATGTGACTGGTACAGGGTCAGCAGACTTCCGTGGCACAGCAGGGAGCTGAACCTGGTTCTAGCCACTACAACACACTGTGTGTGGGGATGCCGGGGATTGAACCTGGGTCCGTCTGCATAACAAGCAGATGCTTAACCACTGAGCCATGGCGGCCTCATGAGGGAGTTGGACAAAAGCCACTGTAATTCAGCATCCAAGCTATGGGAGAACCTCCATGTGGAACACCCCATAGGGGCCCGTTTCAGGAAAACGTACTTCGAAGTCTGCCTGTCAATCACATGACTGAGCAACATTCTGAATGCATTTTCTCAGGTCCAACCCTCTTTCCATTTCCTTTGCATTTCTTGATTTGCTGTATTTCCAACTTCCTGACTATAACGAAAGCAAAAAGAACAGGGTGTTGGATGAAAACCTCTCGTATAAACGAAGTTGTAATTCATTAACAGTGCCGTGCTACGCCCATTGGCTTAAATGGATTTAGAAGGCTGTATTTCTGCTTAGGGTTGCACTATTAGGCTCCTACATAATCCTCTCTCCCAGTCCTCAGATCTTGATTTTGCTTTTCTCTCCTTTGCTTGGAAGATGGTTATCTTAGACAGTCAGCATTTACAGTCAGATTGCAGAGAATGCGAGTGGCTATTTGCAAACCTGGCCTTGGGATGAGCCAGTACTGGCCCAGGAGCCAAGAGTCGTGATGCTAGGCCAGCCAGAATATCTGGAACTGGGAGCTGCGTGCTGAGGTGCTTTTATCTTACAGCAGCAGGATTTGCTTTGACAGGTATACCAGTTGGAAGCTGTAAGTTTGATCACAGGAAAGGAAAAAAAGAAGCACCTTGAAAGATCAGTCCCCCCAAATATTTTGGCTTGTGTTTATCTGGAGCAGCTAAAAACATTTGCTTTTGGAACAGTCGTCGTCAAATGTGGGGTAAAAATAAGCTGCCTTTTTCACTGAGCCTGAAGATCTGTTCTATATGATGCTATGTATATTACCGCACCAAGGAAAAGCTTGACAATAAGAAACAACACTCCCTAAAACTTGAGCCTTTTGTCTGTCTTCTCTGTGATCCAGATTCAAACCCCCCACCCTGGCCCAATCTCTTGCTGAACTTAACCTAAATGCGTAAAACTGAAATGAAACTTCAAGCTGTCCTTTGCATACTTACTAGCAGGGCTTTTTTTCTGGGAAAAGAGGTGGTGGAACTCAGTGGGTTGCCCTCGGAGAAAATGGTCCCATGGCCGGTGGCCCCGTCCCCTGATCTCCAGACAGAGGGGAGTTGAGATTGCAGGGGCACCAGCCATGTGACCGTTTTCAAGAGGTTCCGGAACTCCATTCCACCGTGTTCCAGCTGAAAAAAGCCCTGCTTATTGGGAACCAAGATGAATTCATTGAGCCATGCTTCTGTAAAACTTATGATCACGGGGGCGCAGAGCAAGATGGCGATGGATGGTCAGCTTATGGCCATGGTACGTGCATGTCTAAATGGGCTCGCTTACAGGCATCCGTTATTACTTAACGTATCTCTAGCTCTTGCTGTGTCCTTGTCAGAATTTATATTGGTAGATCCTCAAGGCTTTTTTTAAAAAAGCACCCTATTGAATGGCATATATTGTGAGTGAATGCTAGGGATCCCATTCCCCCGGTGGGGGCAGGGGATCCCCCACTTCCACCATCTGCCCCCTGCCACCACTTACCTGGCCAGCAAGGGGGTGGAGTGTGGGAACAGGCCTCTCAGGTGTATTCCCCAGGGCAGTGTAGCAATTTCACTTCCTGGGAGTGACATCATGGTGCCGCCCCAAGAGTGCTCCCGTGCTTTGCAGAGGGCTGGTTTGGCCCCAAATGGGCCAAATCGGGCCCATTTGGGACCCAGATCAGCCCGCTGTGAAGCACGTGCATGCCCCCACACCTGTGCAATGACATCACTTCCTGGGGACACATGCACGCTAGGAGCATGATGTGAACGAAAAACAAGTAAGTGCAGGGTCCTCCCCCCGGCAGTGTAAGGAGACCAAGCAACCCTAGTGAGTGCTCGTCCTTAATGTTCTTTAAACCATTGATGAAATCCTAGCTTAGGCTGGGGCTCACTAGGAGGGTCAATCTTTCCTTGGAGGCATCGGCTTGTATCCTACCGCTTCATTCAGACTGCCAAAGCAAGGCCCTTGGGACGAAAGGAAGACTTCGTCCTGGGCCGAGTGTAGTGGTCAAATCCTATGCACAATCTTAGCGTTTCAGATGGATGCTTGCAATGAGAAGCTCCATCAGTTCAGTTTTGTGCCTTCCAGACTCACCCCTGCTCTTTTCCATTCATGACTGCAACGCGCAAAAAGAAGTGGCTGTAGCTCCTCTCCCCTCCGATATTTTCACATCCTCAAACTGCCCCATGGGGTTGCTGTGGGCTTCGTTGTAACAATCACGTGACTTACGTGTGTTTGAAACAGAGCCAGTAGTGGCTCCCTGGGGCAGTTTAAAGATGTGGAAACAACATGGCGAGGGGAGGCTACAGCCACTGGTCCCTGAGCGCTGCAGTCACAAACAGAAAAGAGCCAGTTTGTGTCTGGAAGGCACAAAACTCCAAATGCATGTGTAATACAAAGTCCTTGTGTTGTTCCCCAACAAACATAAGGACTTTGGGTCTCTCTGCTCACGGCTAAGCTCAAGTTAACCTCATTTCATGTGTCCCCCTCCAACTTTCCATGCACTCACTGACACAGTCACACTTCGGTTTTCTCTGTGAGAATACATTCATGCGTTCGATCGCAGTTCCTCCTCAACTGCTAAAAGTATCCCAGATCAGATCAGATCAGATCAGCAACCTTTTATTGGCATTCAATAAAACAACAAAACAATTTACAATGAGCAGAGCAGGAACCAAAAAACTAGCAAAATCAGTCGAAAGAATTTACCGTATGCTCTCTAATCCACATTATCCCAGTTTCCCCCACCTCCCACATCCATTCATTGAAATGCAGATCTGGACACTTTCTCACACCTTCAAGAAATGCAAACTGGCAAGTCAAAGGAGCCAACAGTACATGTTCCCGCAGTGCAGGACTTACTTGCAGATGCAGTCACACAAAGGGAGCTCCCGTGAAAGCAGCATTCACATGTGCGGAGCAAGAACAGCCTGCACGTGAATTGAGGACCACACATAAAATCCTGTACTTGAGCGTCCCCAGGTAATTTGCAATGTGTAGAGAGACTGTTTGCAATGTATAAATGGAGTCTGTCTGGTGTCCTGGGTGCCGCACTCCCTGTCAAACAATCACGACACTCACAGGCCGTTTCCTCACATCCTTAAAATAGCAGCACGCTCCCGGAATGCTGGCAGCTTCCTCACGTGATATGCGCCGAAAAAATGCCCCACATCTGTTTTTTAAAAAATTGTGCGAAGAAGATGACAGTATGCTGCTATTTTAAGGACATGAGGAAATGGCCACTGTCAAACAATCACTGAATCAATTATATTCCTCTGCTCTTTGCACTGACCATGAATGTTCCTGCCGATTGTGGAACAGCGTCCTTTCCAGTTGGCTATGACTGAACTTCCTCTGGATTCTGCTGCCTTCCTTAACCAAGAGAATGAAACCTCCTTTCTTTTACCTCTCTCAGTGGCTTGCTCTCCAAAGAGCTTACTCCCTGCCTCCTGTCAAATGAACTGGAGGGTTGAGAACTGGAGGAATTCTGTTTTAAGGGTTTTAAAGTGTATAAAGTCATTCTCTGGGGCCACAAGAGCTCAGAGAAGAAATAACAACATTCAATTTATATATCACCCTTCAGGACAACTTAATGCCACACTCGGAGCGGTTTATAAAGTGTGTTGTTGTTATTATTATCCTCAGGACAATCACCTTGTGAGGTGGGTGGGGCTGAGAGAGCTCTGAGAGAGCTGTGACTGACCCAAGGTCAGCCAGCTGGCTTTAAGTGGAGGAGTGGGGAATCAAACCTGGCTCTCCAGATTAGAGTCCTGCCTGTCCTAACCACTATACCAAACTGGCTCTCAGTTATGAAAGAGCTTCCATGAAGGGAGGCTAAGAGCTGGCATCTTGAGAAAGGCAGCGGTGGAGATTCTCTCTAATATTCCAGGAATCTATTGCAGTCCAATCCTAAATAGAGTTACACCCTTCTAAATCCATTTAAATCAATGGGTTTCAAAGGGTGTAACTCTGTTTAGGATTGTGTCATTGCTTGCCTTGGATCCTCTTTTCCTTCTAGCATGTCTCTCTCAACAGGATGATGAGGAATCAAGCTTTTTCGAGAGCAGGCCATGAAGAGAGGTGAAACCCTCCACGAATAATACTCTTTCTGCATCTTCCAAATGTCTTGCAGAATGTGCAACATACAACCATTAGTGGATGTTATCATACGTGAAAGTTCAAGACTGAAGCGATAACACCGAGACAGTTTCACAATATGTATCTTGTGCCATCAGAAAAGTACAGGCATGTCTAAGGTTTGGAGATCTACACTTCTGTTGCACCAATGCCAAAAGAATCAAATTTTATCCAAAGGCTACAAGGACTTCTGGCCAGTTTTTTTTAAAAAAAATATACATCTGTACTTGTTGAAATTTTCCAGTGAGTTTTAGATGGATGATAGATCCACCATAAGTTTATGAATGAGTGGCAATAACTTCAACAGTTAAGAATAAGAATAAGAATAAGAATAAGAATAAGAATAAGAATAAGAATAAGAATAAGAATAAGAATAAGAATAAGAATAAGAATAAGAATAAGAATAAGAATAAGAATAAGAATAAGAATCGATTTATATACCACCCTTCAGGACAACTTAATGCCCACTCAGAGTGGTTTACAAAGTACATTATTATTATCCCCACAACAATCACCCTATGAGGTGGGTGGGACTGAGAGAGCTCCAGGGAGCTGTGACTAGCCCAAGGTCACCCAGCTGGCTTCAAGCAGAGGAGAGGGGAATCAAACCGGGCTCTCCAGATTAGAGTCCTGCACTCTTAACAACTAGACCAAACTGACTATGATTAGACATGGGCATGAACAGCATTATGAACAGAAAATGTCCTTGATATTGACAGTGCTAATAACAACAACAACATCATTCGATTTATATACAGGATTACTTCAGGATAACTTAACACCCACTCAGAGCAGTTTACAAACTATGTCATTATTATCCCCACAACAATAATCACTCTGTGAGGTGGGTGGGGCTGAGAGAGCTCTGAGAGAGCTGTGACTGACCCAAGGTCACCCAGCTGGCTTCAAGTGGAGGAGTGGGAATCAAACCCAGCTCTCCAGATTAGAGTCCCACACTCTTAACCACTACACCAAACAGTTATGGATGAATTGTGCCCCATCTCGAGGGAGGACTTCGTGGATAGCAGGTGACAGTATTGTATAGTGGTTAGTGTTGGATAGGCTCTGGGAGACACAAGTTCTTGGCTGGACCTTCCTCACAAGGTCATTGTGAGGATAAAATGGAGGAAGGGTATATGTGCCCTGAACTCCCTGGAGAAAAGGCAGGATTAAAAATGTATAAAATCACAAATAAACAAATAGGTGCTTCCCCTTAAAATTTCCTGCTCCCCAACATTCAACCAAAGCATAGTAAGGCTTTATCACATAGTCTGAATCTTTATTTTTTTTCATTCTATAAAATATGTGTTTAATGTGTATGGCAGAAAACTTCCTCTCCTCAAATAATGATGCTACCCTTTTGCTCCCCAAAACTAAGTTTCTTGTCCCCCTTTTCTCTTTGATGCCATTTGAAATATTCAAAAATTGTTGGCATAACCATGCCTCTCCAAGCTTTCTTATTTTGAGGCAAATCATTAACTAATTTCTTCTACCTGCCATCAATGGGTTCTTCCTATATACTAGACCACCATGTTGATAATTCAACAGCTAGAGGAATAACAGGAGGGGTGGGGAATCAAGGGCAAAGTATTTGGCCATATTGACCACTTAAAATACAGAGATACAGGAAGAGAGGTGGGGAATGCTAATCTTATTCCGAGGCACTTGCAAACAGATGCGAAAGGGTTTGCTGTTGATGGCCTCTGCCCATTATTTCTACTATATTGTCTGGCTATATAATTGCTCTGTCTGTGAATCTACGTCAGCAACCAAAGTTTTTAGTGTGCAAGCAAAAGCTATACTTAAAACGAACAGTGAAACCAGACATGACGCGAGAGATCCATGGTTAATATCTTTTGGGGGTGATCTTTAAAAAATAGGCAGCCAGATATGGCTGCTTTGAAGATCAGACAAAGTTACTGCAGGTGGGGGATTGAATCCTTTCCTCTCATGTCTTTTCTCCCAGTGTAAATCCCCCCATCCTTCCAAAGCTGCAGCTCATGCAGGTGTGTGTGTGGGGGGGGGGGTCTGGGCTCAAGAGCTGTAATAGGTACCTTTGGTGTCGTCCCCCCCCCAGTGTTTTGCTGCTGTTTTTCTACCTGGATTTGATTGAGCTCAAGTTGGACAATATTAAATCACACAGATTTCAGCAGAAGGAATTGGCACATGAAGGCAACAACCCTTCCTCCGTCCCTTGTATTTTCTCCCCGCTAGAGAAGGGCATGAACCGAAATACGAATCAAAGTTCGTAACAAATGGGGCCAGTTTGTGGTTCGCGAACCAGCGGTTCATCAGAGCCAATTTCTGATGAACCGTCACAAACTTTAGGCTGGTTCGTTTGGTTCGGTTTTTGGTTCATCACTGTAGACAGCCTGGCGCCGATCAATCAGTTTCCTGGGCAACAGGGGATGGACTTCCTGCAGACCTTCTGATGACCCAGAAGTGGCTGCCTGCTGGCCCAGAAGTGACCTTCCGCTGACCTGGAAGTGACAATTTGCTGACCTGAATGTGACGTTTTCATGAACCAAAGAAACTGGTTCGGGAACCAGGGCAGGTTCATGAAAGTTTGTGATTCGTGAAATGCGATGAACCACGAACCGCACGGTTCGGTTTTTTTTCCAGTTCATACCCATCTCTACTCCCCACCCCCATAACATTTGGCATAGAAACATCTTGTTGAAAGTGAAGGACTGAACGGTTTCTCTCTGTACCAGTACTCCAATACTCCACAGGGAACAGTAGAACCAGTAAGGTCATTTCTTCTATATTCTTCCTCTTGTCTGTTCTGCTGCTATCACTGTTTATCCAGTGACTTCCTTCCTTCTTGCTGTGCCATTACATTACATCACTTCCGGAGTGGGGGAACAGAAGTAATGTAATGTTGCTCGAGGAATCACTGGAAACTCTGGTTTTACCATAGAGTTTTATGCAATTCCTAGAGCGATACGAAGTCACTTCCGTATTTTCCTTGGAAATGACATCATGCTATGTGCAACACTGTTTTTTTCTCCTGCTGTCACTCTGAGAGCCAAGCTACAAGTGACACCTTACACAGGTTGGACACTTGTCAGCTTACCTCAAGTTTTGATGGGAAATGTAGGCATCCTGGTTTTACAGCTTGGCTCTCCATTACAGCTGCAAGACCAGGATGCCTACATTTCCCATCAAAACTTGAGGGAAGCTGACAAGTGTCCAGCCTGTGTCAGGCATCACTTGTAGCTTGGCTCTGAGTGGCAATGAATACAAAGGGTGCTGGCAGGAGGTAACCTGACAACCCCTTTTTCAATCTCAGCTGAAGCCCAAACTTCTCATTACATCCAAATGTGTAAAACAGGCAAATATGTTTCTGGTGGGTGTGATGAGGAAATGGAAGAGCAGTGACTGGGAGAAGGGGTGGGGGAGACACTTAATCCTTTCCACAGCTACTCTTGGGGGAGGGAAGGGACCTCGGCAGGATATACTCCCACAGAATCCACCCTCAAAGGAGCCATTTTCTCCAGGGGAGTCTGGGGTCTGCAAATCAGTTGTAATTCTGGGAGATTTTCAGGTGCCACCTAGAATTTGGCACCTCTGTAGGGACCTCCCCCTACAGAGATAATGTTTCTGGCCTCCTTTACAGAGTTACTTTAAAGCTGTCTGCAGTGTGACTTGATCTGCATGCTCAAAATGGTTTGTCTACGTGCTAGAGACCATTATTGCCTCCCTTCTCGGTGTAATTGTTTAATACTTACATAATAATGCATTAGGGGCTGTACTGGTAAACAGCACAGCCGCTTGGAAGCCCGGCCTCGCAGCCAAGGCAGCATAAGGGTTTTTCATAATAACCTCTGAAAGCACTCTTAATATAGACTAAATGTGGCTTTTTAATTAAGGGCTCTTAGCTTTGGTCTCCGCAGTCTGTTTTCCAGTTTCATTTTTAAAAGCCTGAAAAGCAGGGATTATCTGTAGCGTTCCAAGCGTTGGTACTCCAAGCACTGCGTCCCTAAACTTCCTTCTGTTTGGAAATCTCAGCCTGCAGCGCTGGCAGTCCCCTGGATGTGTTCTTCCGTGTATTCGGTGAAGAGGCAGAGAAATCCAGGATGTCGCCCCTCTCCTTGAGTTTCCAAAATACCTGACCTACCTGCCCCTTGCGAATTTTCTGCTCCCCTGCCTGCGGTTGGTCCAGAAAGGGGCTTGTTTCCTCTCCTTAGGTCATCAGCAAGCAGTCTGACTGAAGACCTCGGAGACATGAATCAAAATAGTTGTGTGATGTCATAATGGGAATGTGCTCCGGCCAATTGGTGCCAAGAATTGTCTGCTCCGGAGTGGTTTCCTTTTACAGGCTTTTAAAAAGAGACCTCGCGCTGAACTGCACATGGCAATTGCCTTCCAGAGATCTCGTGCTTGCGTTGCCGATTCAGCCTTTTATTTAAGAAGAGGGGAACGGCTTCTCCGCCCAGCCACCTCCCCCAGCTGATCTGCTGGTGAAAATTCTGCATCAGCTTCTGAAGCGTCTTTTTATTGGGGGTGGGGGAGGACTTCTTATGGATATAAAAACCGCAGTTGCAACTTGGATGGAGTGTTCAGCTGTTACTGATTTCCACAGATGTTGGCACAGTAGCTTGTTGCTGTGCGCTGGGAATGCAATATTCACAAGCTGCTCTCGCTACAACTTTCCACGCTTAGGGCACAGCCCAATTCCTTTCAGCGCCAGCGTCTGAATTGGAGACGATTTAACTTTTCAGACGTGCACCTGCTGACTTGCTCCGTTTTTTTCTTGGCTTTCTGTTTGTCGTTCCTTGCCACCGCTCTGTGTTGACAAACTTAGTTGACATATTTCTCCGGGGCCCCTCCGCCCCACCTGCGGATCATATTTGCTCCTGGATACGGGGGCATGACTGACGGCTGTTGGAGCTTGCACCTACTGTAACCCATGAAGCGGTTTGGCAGTCTTCGAGGAAGCAAGAAGCAGAAGGACCAAGGCAGGAGTTCTGAGAGGCGCAAATCTGAACCTCATGGCCTTTTAGGTAGGCAAAACCCTGGTAGTGAGTGGTAGCGAGTGGGAAGCGTTAGGTAGCATGGACTCCAAGAATTCCTTTGGATTTTGGTTATTGCTGCTGTTCGAGTGGCAGTTAAGCGTGGGTGCGTATGTCGTCTTTGTCCCATAACAAAGGAAAATTACGATGGGTTTCTGCCATCGAAAGCTAATAAAAACAATTCCTCTTCCATGAATAAAGTTACATTCCCCCTCCCAATTGTTTTGCAGCATTTATGATATGAACTTTGAAGAATATTCTCCCAGCTTAGGTGCCTGGAAAGTTCAGAGGGCTATAACATAGGTAGGCAAGAGACCCAGAAATGTCTAAAAAGGACTTTTGCATTCTTGGAAAACGATGGCACTTTTTGGTGTAGTCATTCTCCTCTTTAAACCAGGGCTGCAGGAGAAGCCTACGGATTGGTTGACTGCTCAGTTATTCTCTGTGACCCAAGAAAGTCGCTTTGCCCTTTGATGCTATGGGGTGCTTGTTTTATAGGACTGCTTCATGGCAGATTCCCTGATGCCTATAGATATGCACAAGATACAACAGGGTCTGCAGCAACATAGGTACAGGATTAACATTGGTCCATTCTACAATGCTCATTGACAGCTGAAATCCTTCTGAAATGCTTTGCTCCACTCCAGCATGCAGGGTAGCACCATGTGCGTGGCTTGGTGGTAGCCCAAACTTCTTGACAATGTGGTGTGAGTGAGTTATTCCCCATGCTGCACCTTCTCTGTTTCTAAGTTGCACAAAAGCTTTGTGCAAATGTATCTAGAAGGGGCAGCTGTCGGCAAGTTAGCGACAGGCTGCAATCGTATATTATTCAGGTGAGGGCTCAAGGTCTGTTATTATTGAGCCTTCACCTGAACATTTATGCAATATACAGAATCAGGTAAATAGTGTTCTCCGGGAATCTGCAGTGTGAGCGTTTGACTGACTCAACACAAGTGATTCTGTGGGGGGCAAGCAACCAAAGATAGACAGTGTGTAATTTCTAAAATGAGAGGTGTCAGGGCAAAAGCTTGCCTGGCAGTATTTCCGTATAATCCCGGGGGTTCTTTTAGGCAGTGATAAAGAAAAGACACTTTGCACATGCTCAAAGTACCTATTTTATTACCGCTTTTAATGTTTGAGGCCTGGGTCAGGTAACACTAAAAACAGATTTTTGTAAGCCCTTGCTCCAATGTATTCTCAATAATTGGTGTTACTTCATAGACGCATCCAGAGGAGTTAGCTGTGTTAGTTGCAAAATAATAGCGTCCAGTAGCACCTTTAAGACTAACCAACTTTGTTGTAGCATAAGCTTTTGAGAGCCGCAGCTCTCTTCGTCAGATTCTGCATCTGATGAAGAGAGCTGTGGTTCTCGAAAGCTTATGCTACAATAAAGTTGGTTAGTCTTAAAATTGCTTCATAGACAGATAATCACATGTTTCCAGAAGACCTTCTAGCCGTGTTCGGAGCAGTATGAGTAAATACAATCATGAAACCTTTTTCTAAGCATCTGTTCTCATTAAAAGGTCATACTTTGTGAGCCATCCTAGGCAGCTTTACTCAGAAGTAACCCCCATGTTATTCAATGGGACTTACTCCCAGGATAGTGTTCTTAGGATTGCAGTTGAATTGTGCCGATTAACAGCTCGAAGCCGTCAGCCCTTCTCTGTTTGAAAGTAAAATATAAATAGCAGATAGCCAAGATTTGGGTCCAGTAGCACCTTAAAGACCCACTAGATTTCCAGACTATTTTGCTACTACAGTCTAACACGGCTAACTCCTCTGGATCTAGATTTCCAGGGTATGAGTTTTTGAGGGTCAAGGCTCCAACCTGAAAATAGCAGTTTCAGGCAGGTAGCTGTGTTGGTCTGCAGTAGAACAGCAGGATTTGGATCCAGTGTCTCCTTAGAGACTAACAAGATTTTCAAGGGTGTAAGACTTGAGAGTCTCAAAGCTCCCTTCTTCTGCTATTTCAGATTCTTCAGAGTATCTGAAGAAGAGAGCTTTGACTCTCAAGTCTTACACCCTGAAAATCTTATTGGTCTGTAAGGTGCCGCTGGACTCAGTTCCTACTAGACAAACAAGAGTTTTCCATATATTGAGCTTGTGATATTTTCAGTTTTATTTATCTTTAAATTGTGTTCTGCCTTGAGTTCTTTAAAAAAAAGTTAATTCTTTTATTTAAGAGCAGGAGTTCAGTAGCACCTATAAGACTAACAAAATTTGTGGTAGGGCATGAGTTTTCGTGAATCACAGCTCACTTATTGAAAACATTTTAAAATACCCTTTCAAGCCAGCTTGGTTAGCAGAAAGCTGGGGGGAATAAATGCTGGGAATAAGTAATCGTATCTTCCCTGTATTTCTGGACTGTGGATATATCTGTATATTCAATCGTGTTTAGTAAAATGGTCAATTGTGCCTAAAGCGACCCGTGGTGTTGAGCTGCTGCCAAGTTGAACTGAAGCCCGCTGGTTCCTGTGCAACAGATGCTTTTTAGCTGCGTAGGGGGGTATACATTTTTGAGGGGAAAGCATGACTTTGCCCTGATGCGGGACACAGCAGTACAGATGCCCTCTGACGATTGTCGACTGTCATATGATTTTCACCTGATGAAACAGCCCGAGGCTTTAATTCTTGAAGGGGGGAAATGTCCTGCCAGAATGCCCTGGTGATCGGGCTTGTGCAGTCCCTCGTGTCTTCCGTTGAGAGTACTGTTTGCGTCAGAGATCCCCCGACCAACGGTGCCCTGTGCCTGTGGTTTCCAGATCTTCTAGCTTGAGGGAACCCTTTCTGCTCCAGTTTGTAGGCTGCGGAGGAAGCTTCTTGCTGAGGATTCTTGGGTGTGTTCGAGGGAACTTGATAGCTCCGTTTACACAGGGCTCTGGCCAAGTCAGTTAAGCCTCACCTTTGACCCCAAAGGGTGAACTGAGAGCATGACTGGGAACGTTCCAAACTCTCGTTTGTGGATGCACATTGCAGGGAAAACGTCTAGTGGATTCTTTCATTCAGGCGATCTTTCATTAAGAACAACTTGCTGACAGAGCAGTCCCTCAGTGGAACAGGGGAGGTGGTGGGCTCTCCTTCTTTGGAGGTTTTGAAGCAGAGGCTAGATGACCATCTGAAAGCAGAGCTGATTCTGTGAACCTGGGCAGGTCATGGGAGGGAGGGCAGGAAGGGTTACGTCAGTGCTTAGTTCTCGTGGCCCCTTTTTACATGCCACGGGCAATGCCGATCATCAGTTTGAGGTCAGCAAGCAATTTTCCCCAGGCCAGTTTGGCTAGGGATCCTGACGGTGTTTTGAGATCTTCTAGGCATGGAGCAGGGGTCACTGTGGGTGCTGGGGGGGGGAGGTAGTTGTGCATTTCCTGCATTGTGCAGGGGGTTGGAGTAGATGCTCCTGGAGGTCTCTTCCAATGCTATGATTCTATGTCCTTACTGAGGAATCCCTGAAAGACTTCTGGTAAATCCCAGGAGCTTTGAGGAGCACAAAACCAATTTCTGTCCTGCTGGGACTCACACTATCCATCAGAAGACACACACACCCCCAAAAGCAGGCAAACCGGAAGTAGGCAATCTGTGTGTAAATTGCTCTGTAGTCCATATGCATTGCATCTCATGGGACGGTTTTCTGTGTGCAAAAATACTTAACGTGTGAAGAGGACTGTAGACACAGGGGACCGTCTCTCCCCCCACACACCTCCCCTGCTTTGATTTTATTCTGCAAGTTCCAAAGAAATGCGTGCAGTCTCGCCAGCCCCCGAAAATATTTGCAGCTTCTGATCCTCTTGCTTGCTGGTGGCATAAATTAGCAACGGAATTCTGCAATACATTTACGACGAGACATTTCCATTAGTGACACCTGGCTTACCTGGGAAGCCTGGCTCTGCTGTCCGTGTCAGGTTGACCTGGTAAAGGAAGGACAGCTGGTCTCTTTCTGGATTGGCCTGGTCTGCCAATTGGCTGCACAGGTTAGGAAAATAAACAGTCAGTTGCTAATGCATGGCCAGTCCGGGAACTCTCTACGGGATGCTGATTTCTCAGCTAAACCTTGCACGTGCACTAAGGTGATGCAGGAGTCAGTTGTCAGGTGGGCAGGATCTAAGTTTGGTAGGGGGAGCAAAGTTCAGGGTTATGCCGCTGGGATTTTTATATGAATGACTTAGCGGGAGGGGAAAGGATCTCTGCAAAGGCCCCGAAGCACTCTTCTGGTTTTCTGTGCTCAAGGGTTGAGCCCTGGGCATGAAGAACAGGTCTAGGTACTAAACAGTGAAAGCAGAGTTACTCCAGTCTAAGACCATTGAAATCAGTGGGCTTAGAAATCAATGGGCTTAGGCTGGAGTAACTCTGCTTAGGATTTCACTGTTAAGTCCTTATGCCTCAAGTCCTCTGGTGCCACCTGTTTGTTTCTCCAAATCATGCTCTCCCTCCTAGCAGCTGGCCAACTTTATTTTTGTTGGCCCTGCACTTCTTAAATTGTTGCCTCGCCTGCAGAAACCTAGCTGGTGAAGCTTTTCCTAGCACAGAAACTGAAACAATGGAATGAGCTTCGCCCTCAGTTTTTCCGTGTGGTCTTGTAGCAAAGCTGCCAGAGGAGTTATTTATTTATATATATTTTATTTTATTTTATTTATAGTCCACTCTCCCCACATGTGGGCCCAGAGCGGATTAACAGCATTAAATACATATAATAAAACAATAAAAACTCTGGTAGCAATCATAAATACAGCAATAAAAACGTATTAAGACAGCTCACATTGCGGTCTGGAATGTTGACATTTTCTGGAAGACTGCATAACGTTGACAACTGTAGCGGTCAATGAATCCTGCAGCCGGGTTTAGGTTAACATACTGAATAATATTGATTGCATTTGGCTGGCTGTTTGCAGGATTCTGACGGGGCCCTGGTGTACAATAATATTCATCAGGCTCACTCATCCATCTTTTAGCCCTCTTTGATATATATTTGTCATGGCTTCTTCCCAAAGAACCTAAGGGTTGTGGTTTGATAAGAGTTCTGAGAATCTTTGACTGCACCTCACAGAACTGCAGTTCCTTGGAAGAAGGAATAGTTCTGAAGCAGTCTAATTCTGTGGTGTTGATAAAGCCATTACTGTTTTCTGTCAGCTGGAATTGTGCCGTAACTCTTGATTCGTTTACAGTGGGACATTTTCTTTCCATCAGCAGTGTTTGGTTGTTTATGGAGTGTCCCAGGGTCTGCCATTTATTTATTTATTTTATTTAAAACATTTATTAGCCAGCTTTCTGCCATGCAGGAACTCGAGGCATCTTGAGTACCACAGATGGCGCAAGCATTAACCTAACTGAGGCAATTGAGAGCCAGTTTGGTGCAGTGCTTAAGAGCGGCAGGACTCTAATCTGGAGAGCCAGGTTCGATTCCCCACTCTTCCATTTGAAACCAGCTGGGTGACCTTGGGTCAGTCACTTAAGAGCGGCAGGACTCTAATCTGGAGAGCCAGGTTTGATTCCCCACTCTTCCATTTGAAACCAGCTGGGTGACCTTGGGTCAGTCACAGCTCTCCAGAGCTCTCTCAGCCCCACTCACCTCACAAGGCGATTGTTGTGGGGATAATAATAACACACTTTGTAAACCGCTCTGTGTGGGTGTTGTCTTTAAGGATGATATATCTGTGTGGGTGTTGTCTTTAAGGATGATATATAAATCAAATGTTGTTGTTGTTGTTATTGATAGTTGGGGGGGCAGTTTCCAATCCTGCTGCCTGTGTGTGGGAACTGGGATGTCCCTTTCTTCTCCAGCACTCTTTCAAAACTGTGGCAAGTTATGTGTGTCCCACACATGTTCTTGAACTTTCACAAGCGTCTTTCTTCTTGCAAGAGTTCACCGACCATTTTTGTTGTTACGGTTGCCAGGGCCCCTTACTCCCCCAGTTGAAGGAGGGGCCCGGCACCCACCTTGTCTTTTCTGCGAAGTGCAGCAGCACTCTTGGGGGGGGCACAATGGCATCACTCCCGGGAAGTAACATCATTGCGCTGTCCTGGGAGAGCACCCGGGAGGCTCGTTTCTGCACTTCTCCCCCCCGCCACCAGCCGAGTGGTGGCAGCAGGCGAGGGGTGGGATTGGTGAATCCCCCACCCCCACCAAGGAACCTGGGATCCCTAGTTGCATATGAATATTCTTGGCACAAACAACTCCATGCAACTGGGAAACCAGCACAGGAAGGCGAAACGTTCTAGCAGGCCCTTTGCTTCATCTCCAGGTTTTCTGCTTGCAAGAAGTTTTTAACATGGGAGCATTCGAAAGGGGACCCCTCCACACAGAGTCAGTACATTCTACCACCTCATTCGCCTTCAGGTACGACCTGGCCTGTTTGGAGTGTAGAAGCTTTCTACCACATGCAAACCCAGGGTTTTTGCGATGGTACTCATTGGTACTGAGTCCCAGAACCTTTTGTCGGGACTTTCCCAAGTCTTCGTCCTCATGCTCTGGGCCACCTCACTCAGCCAGAGAAAGAGAGAGAGAGAGCCTCAGGAACAGTCCAGAAGGGATCTGCAGAGACAAGAGGGAAAATGGTGGAAATTGGTGCAACGTATATAAAGTCGCAACATATATTGGTGCAAAATACATTGCAATATACAGTGCAACACATATTGGTGCAACATAAATGAGTACTGGCACCTTTTTAAGCATAAAAAGGATTGTGCATTCCTCTTACACATTGATTTTTTTCCTGCCAGAACACCCCCTGTGAATTTTAGGGGTTTGGGGGGAATGAGACATTGCTCTAGCAAGCACATTCAGGCGCATAAACTGGCAGCCAAGATTGAAGAACCTGGTTCTTCCCTCTTGATGTTCTCTTTGAAGAACCTGCATGTCTTTTGCGGAACCCAGAAGACAGCTTGACGAATCACAGAATGATCTGCTAGTTAGTTGCCTGTGTGTGTGGGGGGGGGGGGTTGCTGGGCCCCATTTACTCTCAGCACAGCTGTTTTTGGGGTTTTTTTAGAAGGTCAGCTCCCAGTCATTTTTCACAGGGGACAATTTTTTCCCCAGCCAAGATGAGACTAATATCCCTGCCCTTTAAAGGACACCACCTGTTCAGGGGTAGGTTGAACGGCACGTCAAGAAGAGGCAAGGTTGAGCAGTTTTCCTCTGGCGAACTTCCAAGCAAGTACATTGGGGGGGGGGTGTCTTTGCTCTGAACACTGCCGCTGAGAGAATATCTGGAGAAATACACAAACACTGTAAAAAGACCATCATTCTCACATTCGTAAGCTGACCCTAAAACTAATACCGCCCAGAGCCCCTGGGATGGGCGGTATATAAATTGAATAAATAAATAAATAAAATAAAATACAGGGTTGGGAAGAGGCTCATTCTAACAGCTCTTTGAACCCATGGTAGGTAGAGTTTTTGGCTTTCCCCTGTTCTACCACATGGGGTTAAAAGGTCATGGAAAACCCAGCTGCTGCTGTTGGGTGTATCTGCTGAGCTGAGCCCTAATTGGCAAGTTACGCTTGACTTGGGCTACTGCGATCGCACTGTGCTTTCACTGAATTTGGGATCTAGCCCGTTGCTAGCTTGAATTCCAGCAGAGGGTGATCTTTAAAGCATGCAAGTGAAATTGTAGCAACCAGTTAAGGGATGAACAGGATGTCCAATGGTTAGAGGAAGAGTTTCAGATCTCTGGGTATCTCCTTTTCCCTCCCCGTTGGCTTCACAGGCTCTCTAACAAGAACTGCACAAACTCAATATCTGTGCAGGAATTCAAGTTACAGCGTGTTGTTGTTCTTCACACCAAATGTGCAGCACTCTTTGTGTTATTCCTACTGGGGTGCAGAATTGGGTGAAGAGTTCAGCATCCAATGAGATTCTAGTCTTTCTTTTGGGGATGGGGGAAGCAAGTCTCTGGTCCTTATGATGCAGATAGGCTTTTCAAAAAGTGGGTGGGGGGGAGGCAATGTCTGAGGAAATTTCCAAAGCCAGTAGTGGAATGAGCCATCTATAAGTCATTATTACCCCTTGCTAAGCCCTCAAGAATCAGATTAAAATGTAGGGGGAAATGTGTAATTTTTGCTGCTTGCAGAATCCAGCTTTTCTCAGTGCAGAATTTGGTTCATCTGCGCACAGTCCTGCAATCTGAAAAGGGAAAGGTGTGGTGGATTGCAACACTGCGTGCTTTTCCCAGAACTTGCTTGTGCTGTCCCCCCCCCCTGCACACATTCCCAGGCAGCTGTCACAAGCTCACTAGGGGTTTTTAGTGTCCTTCACTAAAAACCTTTTGAACATCAGGAGGAGGAGGAAGTATATTTCTTGAATAGCAAAATGCCTGTCTACAATTATACCTAATACGGGCACTATCATTCAAAGACAGGTGTCGATTCTGGTTAGATTCTGAACTGGACCTGGGTTCAGTTCCTCACTTTTGAGTCTCTCTGCACAAGACATCTCATGTCGGGAGAGGCCGTGTTAGCTGGGAAGGGTAGTTTAAAAAGATAGAGCCGCCAGCAGAGCAAAGGCTTTGCTATACATTGGAGCTGTGTGAAGGGGCTGTGAAATGCCGGAAGGGAGCCTTCAGCCCGTTAGAACCTCTCCAGGTCCAAGCCCGGCTCTGGAAGGCAGCTCCAGCCCATTTCCATTCCTTGCTGCCCTCTGGTCGAGATCCCACACAGCTTTAGACTGCAGAGGTGAAACTGACAAAGCCTTTGGGGAGGCGAAGATGAAATTAACAAACCCTCTGAGGAGCGATCTCCACTGGCTCTTGTTTTTTTAAACTACACTTCCTGGCTAACATTGCATCTCCCTACACTTGACGAACACACATCGAGATATCTCGTGTAGAGAGACTCTAAAACAGCAGTCAAACATACAAGATTCACTGTATATAGGCACCTAATCTAACCAGACCTGGTGGCGATCCCACACAGTTTTAGATGGAGAAAAGAGGGGCTTCTAATTCACCCAGGTTCCTACTCTGCTTTCCTGGATGTTTCCTCTCCTTCTCTCTCCGTGGACTCTCAGAAAGAGCCAGGAAACTCCTCCTCTGGTCTGGACTGGTGGAGTTCCAGCAACTCCTGCAAGTCCACCCTTTTCTCTCCAGCCTTGCGAGAGACCCGAGTCTTTTCACAGGTCTTGTTTGGTTCTCCCCCACCCTGCCATTCCTCCAGTGCTCTAGGTAGTGTTGGCAATCCCTACTGGGGCCCTGGTGTTATGCCAGGGCAGAAGCTGGACTCGGGGTCGCACACCCCACCCTTTGCTGGGCTACTGATGAATTGGCCCTCATTGTCTTCCCACTGGCTCCAGTGCTGGGAGGAACGAGTTTTAGACAGATGAGTTCTTTGGAGGAAGGGTAGGATAGAGAATGTAGTAGGCATGCCTTTCCTCCCACTAAAATGCTGCAGATGAAGATTAGGATCTGGACCACCCTCTTCCTGGCACTTCAGTTCCATTCCATAACGACCCGCTGCTGTCACGGGATGCAGCGACTGACATTCGGCACAGCCAAGCTTGGAACCGCTTCCAATGACCTGGTCAGAGAGAGTCTCCTTGGCTGCCACGGTTCTTGCAAAAAGGTCGCCAAGACTTCAGTGGGATTCAGTTGTCAGGGTGTATATTTTAATCTCATGTACCATCCTAGGGTTGTAGGCGGGGCTGGCAGAGTTATCGAGAAGAGGGGTTTTTCGCCAGGGCCGCTTTCCTCAACCCTACACCACACGCTGCTCAGGCCAGGATTGACCTTTTCCGTGCCAGTATTCATGGTGCAGGAGCCCCGGCTTTCCTCACATCCAGCAGATGTTCTATATAGTAAAAACGACAGCATTGCATACCAAGCTCAAATGGGTCGAGGCGTAGGGAAGCGCCCTGGCATGGCGGAGGAGCTCCTGGTTGGCATGCAGAAGATTCGTTCCTTGCCTCCTGCAGTTAAAAACTGTCCGATGTTGGGGAAAGATCCTGCAGCGTGGATGAAGGGCTGACTTGATAAAGCAATGTCATTTGGGGAGAGGGAGAGGGTTGCGTCTCGGGTGTAAACTCAGGTTCAAGGTTTTGGTATTAACCTATAAAGCCCCATGTGGACTGGGACCAGCGTATCTGCGAGACTGCCTCTCCCCATATGTGCCCCAAAGGATGCTCCGATCAGGAGAGAAACACCCAGGGCTTTTTTTCTGGGAAAAGAGGCGGTAGAACTCAGTGGATTGCCCTTGGAGAAAATGGCCATATGGCTGGTGGCCCCGCCCCCTGATCTCCAGACAGAGGGGAGATCAGGAGATCTGTCTGGAGATCAGGGGGCGGGGCCACCAGCCATGTGACCATTTCCAAGAGGTCCCAGAACTCCGTTCCCCCGCATTCCAGCTGAAAAAAAGCCCTGGAAACACCTGTTGGTGGTCCACAGATAACCCTGAGATGGCAGATCGATCTTTCTTTTTCTTTCTTTCTTTCTTTCTTTCTTTCTTTCTTTCTTTCTTTCTTTCTTTCTTTCTTTCTTTCTTTCTTTCTTTCTTTCAACTGCAGTCAAAAGCATAATGTGATAGTATGTTTCTAATAATCAATATACTTCTAATATTCATAGCGATTATATTCTGTTTAATAGCCTGAATTGATTCTGTGTTTAAGGTTAAAAAAAAAAGCCCCCCCCCCCCGTCCTGTCTTTCTTGTGGGTTCATTTCTGTTTGTGGGTTGATGATGCTGATGGTCCCATTCTCCTAAATAGCAGATGATGGTTTTTCGGCCCTACTGCTTCAGGCTACAGTTTGGGGCTCACCTGGCTATATGCCAACCATCTCAGTGCACAGAAAATGGGTAAATCTGGGGGAATGTGGAGCTAGAACCTTTCCCCCTGATGTGCCAGTTTTCTAGCTGCAGGGTGTGTGTGTGTGTGCAGTACAAAGGATTTGGCCATTCAGTCATCTGAGCCTCTTCCTGGTTCTCAGAGCGGGACCACAAGTGACGCCTGACACAGGTTGGACACTTGCCAGCTTCCCTCAAGTTTTGATGGGAAATGTAGGCGTCCTGGTCTTGCAGCTTGGCTCTCCGACTGCTGTCCAGGGGACTTTTCAACTGTCACTTGTCCAACATTCCGCCAAGCTGCCTACATTTCCCATCAAAACTTGAGGGAAGCTGACAAGTGTCCAACCTGTGTCAGGCGTCACTTGTGGTCCCGCTTTCAGGCTCAGCATTGCCTGGGTGTATCAGCCGTAGCCGAGAAGGCTGAGAGATGAGGGGAGAAGGATTAAGCCTCTGCATTCAATGGTCCTGACAGCTTGGAGCCCAGGAAGAGAATCAGTGTCATAGCAGTTGGACTGTTGGGTGAGGATCCAGGAGACCCAGGTTCGAATCCCCGCTCTGCCCCAGGAACCTCATTGGGTGACCTTAGGCCAGCTGCACTTTCTAAGCTGAGCCTACTTCACAGAATGGTTGTGAGGGTGAAAGACAGGAGGGCAGGGAACCAAGTCTGTTGCCCTTTGCTCCTGGCAAGGGGCAAAAATGCACTGCGTGAATACCTGACTTCAATGGGGAAGGAAAAGGGGGAAGCAACAGGCCACAACGGATGGCGGCCTCTCTCTATAAAGCAAAAGGAATTTGCAGTTGGTGTTGGGGCCTCTGTGCAGATGGAGCATGATGCCTTTGGTGTAGGGTTGCCAGCCTTCGGGTGGGGGGGGGCAGGAAATCTCCAAGAATCACAACTGATCTCCAGGCCATAGAGATCAGTTCCCCTGGAGAAAATGGCTGCTTTGGAGGGTGGACTCTATGGCATTTTCACTGCTGAGGTCCCTCCCCTCCTCAAACCCCGCCCTCCCCAGTCTCCACCCCCCAAATCTTCATGAACTTCCCAACCTTAGAGCGCCCCTTTCCCTGGAGTGATGCCGCCCAAAGCCAACATTGCCTCCTCGTGTGTCAGAACTAGACCTGTGTTTTGGTAGGATACCTGGTGGTCTCTTGCCTGGATGCCCCCTCAGTCCTCTTTCTTCCTTAAGGTTTCAACCTAGGGTTACCAGCCTCCAGGTGGTCACCGGAGATCTCCCAGAATTACCACTGATCTCCAGGCAACAGAGACCAGTTCCTCTGGAGAAAATGGCTGCTCTGAAGGGTGCGGAGTACACCCCACTGAGGCCCCTCCCCGCCTTCTCCAGGCTCCACCCCCCAAATCTCCAGGAATTTCCCTGTTTGGATCTGGCAACCCACTTTCAACCGCTTGCCTTCATTGACTAGATCGAGGAATCGCAGCAGCTCGAGTTGGTTTGTATCAGCCAGCGGTCACCATGGCAACACGCTAGCTGGCCCAAGTCTGGCTGCTAAAAATAAATCACCTTGAACCCCGGGAAAGAAAACCAGGGAAATCAAAGGGGCCAGTCTTGCAAAGAAGCAAATGATTGACTTCAGGGAGGTGTGAAAGAGGATCTCAGCCTTTGAAACCTAATAAACAAAGTGTTGGGGGTGGGTGGGGGGTGTAATGGAGAGGAGCTTCTTTGAGTATGAACTCCAAGGACACCGTTTTGTGCTTGAGGTCCCAATCGATGGTGCAAATGACGGGCAGCAGCTGATGTGTTGGTGAGTTGTTGCTATGCCCGGCTCCTGGAAGCGGGTCATGGGGTGGCAGTCTCTGCACCCGCCGGCTGCCCCTGCCAAGGAGCAGAAAGGAGGTTGCAACTGTGCATGCAGGTGCAACCATGTTGTGGTCTGTAATCTATGAACAGAAACCGGTTTGCAAGCGGGGAATAGCTCAGCCTTTTCTTTTCCTCGCTTGTGTCATCAAGACATGGAAATGGCTGAAGACGAGAATCTTTGCAATGTTGATGCGCAAGCTTTGAGGGTTTGGGGTCTTGAACCAGGAACTTCACTGGTCAAGGGCTGGGACCCAGTCTAGAGAGCGGCCTGTGTCTGTGTGCGCTTGGGATAGAGCCGTCCATCTTTGGACAGAGGAGAGGGTAGAGGACAGCAACATCGGCCTTACCGTTGGTTATATGAAGCCTCAGGTTGGGCTGGGCCCTCCATACGTGTTAGGAGACACGACTATAATCTTGGCCTGGTCAATCGAGTGGCATTTTCTGTCTGATTTCAATTCATTTTCATTACCTTTGTTAATACATGTTTTTGTTTTCATTATTTTGGGGGGCTCTTGATACCATCCTCTGTGGTTGACTGAGACGGACATTGGGGAGATGCTGTCCAGTGTCTCCGGTCCTGTCTTGTGGACTAATTTCAGAACTTGGGCCGTTTCCACATGTCTTCTCCCCCTCCCGAAAAATGGCGCAAAACTTACGGAACGACGCACCTTCATGGCGCGATTTCCCGACATGACTTTGCTTCGTGGCGCGATGACGTCAGAAAACGCACCACGAAGCGAATTCATGATGGAAAATCGCGCTATGAAGGCGTGCCGTTCCGTAAGTTTTGCGCCATTTTTCGGGAGGGGGGACATGTGGAAACGGGCTTGGTGTGGGGGACTGCAGCTTGGCTCCTTGGCATTTGTTTCTGGACCTGTCATACATCCATATGAAATCACTGTTAAAGGTTGTGCGGGGATTTGGAGCAAAGCATCACCAGTTTTGTTGTGGATGGAGGTGCCCTGAACAGATGCGTGGAGGTGATAATGAGCTGGGTCAGGTTGTTTAAACTGGAACTCAGTTCAGACAAGGTGCTCAGCAGTTCATCTGATTCAGGAATTAGCAGCCAGATTGCACTTGATAGGGTGGCATTCTCCCTAAAAGAGCACATATGCAGCTTGAGGGTTCTAATAGATCTGGGCCTGCAGGTGGACTCTTTTCAAGTACAATCTTACCAGCTCTGATTGGTGTACCAGCTGCAGCCCTTCCATCAGGAGCAAAACCTGGCCACTGACATCCATGCAGTGATAGTATCCAAGCTGGATCGCTGCAGTGCTCACTTTGTGGGACTGCCTCTTGAAGACTGTTCAGAAACTTCAGTCGGTTCAAACTGCAGTGATAAGATTGCTAGTCGACACAAAGTCTTACCCGGGGATCCTCAAGTGAAAGATCTTACACTTGTTCTCCCATTGTGGATAACACATGCACTGCTAGGGAGACAGAGTACACTTGAGTCCAAGACCACATCGAAAGTAAGTCACTTGAGCGTCCCCGTGTAAGATGCCTTGTGCAAAGAGACTCACAGTTGATAGAGGACATTTCTTGCTGGCGCTTAAGAACTGTGCTGGCTGCCAGTTCATTTCTAGGCACAAAGCAAATAGCAAAAAAGGCTGTAAATAGTCTGAGACTAGAGTGTCTGAAGGGCCACCTGCGCCTATAAGCACCATATGGCAGGCTGGCTCTGATGGTCTGCCATCTTGAGCTCCTCTAGGCTTCTGTTGGGGAAGGAAGCAGGTTTTTGATAGTTCACCCACCAGATCACTTTTGTTCCTGCCCCCTCTTCTCCCATAGTTGATCAGGGAGTCCTCCTTGGCCTCGGTCCATGAGGGCTTGTGTACACTTTCACGGCCACCTAAGGCTCCATCCACCATCTCTTGTGAGTCACGTGTTAACAGCTGGTCAGCACCAGCATTACTAGTACATACATATACAGAAAAAGAGAGAGAGAGAGAGAGAGAGAGAACAAACCAGACATCTTTCCCCAGGTTTGCCATATACACCTACCTGGAGCTACCAAGGGTGGTGGGCCCTGGACACCTCCATCAGTCAGTTCTAGTCCTCTTCAGAGGCCCTGCCCTGTGTGTTTCTTCATCTTGAGGAGTGGTGGCCAACAGAGAGAGGATCACTTCTGTGGTGGTCATTTTCTGTCTTTGGAACTCTCCTCCTGTAGCTTGAAAAATGAAATCCTGCCCTCAAGTCATATTTGATGGTGTCCCTTGGCTGGGCGTTCCTGGCAAGAGACTAACAGCGGTTTGCCATTGCCTGCCTCTGCAACCCTGGTCTTCCTTGGAGGTCTCCCATCCGATTACTAACCAAGGCTGACCCTGCTTAGCTTCTGAGGTCTAATGAGATCAGGCTTGCCTAGGCTATCCAGGGGTCTTGGCACCAGTGACATTTTCATTTTCCCAGACATTTATGGAAACTGCGACAATTGGCTATGCTCACAATAGCTCTTCACTTTTTTTATTTGCAGTGGAGTTGGGGTGTTAATATTCATTGCCCCTTATTACGGTTTTATTGCTCTGGTCTTTCACGGTATTGCCTATGCTCCCAGCTTATTTATGGGCCTGCCTGTTTTGGTTTGATAACACGTTTGACAAGTGTTCGCCTTCTGGACAATTTCATGCTGTGGCTTTTACATCTCATCTACTAATTGTCTTCTAATCTATTAATGGCCTCGTTTTAGCTGCTGGGAGTCACCCTGGGAGTTTTTAAGTAAGTGTGCGGGATAAAAATATTTTCATTTTTTGTCCCCACCACATTGATGGGCTTATGTGGCACTCCTGTGGCTGTACCAGGCAGGCAGGCAACCAGCCAGCCTATGAAAGAGAATTTCTCTTCGGCTTCTCCCTGGACACTCTTTTATGCTCATCGCTCATCCGAGGAACCTTGGATGCATTTGCAACATCCTCTGTGAAGCCAGGAGAGGAGGGAGAATTTCTTCTCACTGCATTTGCCTATAAAATGTACTGGCCACCTGGCCAGCCCCAGCGGCTGCCCACAGCCCAGTAAGTGCGATGGGGAGGAAGGGGAGAAGGCAGTGTGGTTTCATTCTTCCCTCTCGCCTCCTTCATCTTGTTGGCCACCAGGCTCCAGGGCAATGAATGAACATTCATTCAATTATTTCCCCTCCTTTTTTTGTCATCTAAACCAGGGCCCATTTCAAGGGGGAACGCGCAGGAACACAGTTCCAGCAGTTCTCCAAAGAGGTCACATGTCAGGTGCCCCCACCCACCTGACTCTCAGCCATTTTGGGCCCGTTTCGGCCTGGATTGTGGCTGAAATAGCCTGGATTGGATTTGTGCCGGGCGGGGGAACCCTCCCTGCCCAGGACTGACCCAATCTGGGCTGTTTTGGCCCCAAACCAGGCCCAAAATGGCCACTTTCAGTCATTTGGGGCCCCTTTTTGCCCTTTTGAGTCCAATTTCGGCCCTGAATGGCCAGGATTGGGTCCAAAACAGCCAGGATAGGTGATATCAGGGGGTGTGGCATATGCAAATCAGTCATGCTAATGACACACTTCTGGAGATGTCCATGGGTGTGGCATATGCTAATGAGTTATGCTAATGAGTTCCTCCAGCTCTTTTTCTACGAAATGACCCCTGATCTAAACAAATGGAGCCTTTTCATTTCGTTTCCTCTTGGGTTTGGAAACTGGGGGTGCCCATTCCTAGTCCCTATTCCAGATATTTGCGTTCTTACTCGGTTCAGGTCTGGATTTGCGCATGGCTTTTGGGGACTCTGCTTGGCCCTGGGAAAAGTCTGCAGTAATGGTCTGGAAAGCATGAAGACTCTGGCCCCTTTATTCTTCTAATTCCACGATCCAGTTTGGTTTCAGCTTCCCCAGGAATTTTATATTTGTCCCATCAAGACCCCAAGTCCCCCATGTGGTGAAATTAGAAGCATATATCTAATCTCCTTCATCCTAAATTAAAAGAAGAGGAGGTTTGTGGGAATCAGGGGTGCAAGCATGCAGATGTGCACACGTGTTCCAGCTCACATATGCACACATAAGCATAGGCTTGCTGAACCGCTGCAGGTGCAGGATGGCCGGATGATGGGTATGGTCATCAGCCCCCAGGTCAAAAGGAAGGCTTAACTGTTGAGTATGTGCGGTTGAGTATGTGCATTATCCTTGTAGATCAATGAAATGGAGCAGATGTGGGTCTGTAGTATCCTCTGAGGTATGCAAACATATCTCTGGATTTGAGAGTCTCTGTCCAAGATGACAGCTGGTAGGTTTTAATGGTTGTAGCATGTCTTAATGGAGAGGAATGCTACTTAGCCTGCAGTTAAGTTGCAGGAGAGGGTCGCTGACGCTGTGAAGACGGAGGAGATTGCTAAAAAAGGTGCACATCTTGTTGGAGCTGAGAGATGGACCAGGGGTCATATAGAAGACATTTGAGAAGGCTTTTTAAAGGTTTGTCCAGGTGGCTGGAAGGGATTGACTGAAGTCCATGGACTTTGAAGAGGGTGAACTCCGCCTATGATGATTCTGTTAGAGGACTTGATAGCGACGTTCTTCTCAAAATGGCTTTCAAATAGCAAAATAAGAATTCAAGAGTAAAAAAAATCTTAACATGACTAATAATATCTGAAGCAGTGGTGTAAGAACAGCAGAGTGCCCTGATCTGGATAGCCCAGGTGAGCCTGATCACATCTGATCTCAGAAGCTAAGCAGGGTTGGCCTTGGTTAATAATTGGATGGGTGGCTTCCAACAAAGACAGGGTTGCAGAGATAGGCAATGGCAAACCACCTCTGTTAGTGCCATGAAAACCCCACCAGGGGTTGCCTTAAATCGGCAATGTCTTGAGGACACTTTCCTTCACCAAGAACAGCAGGGTAAAAGATGCAATTCAAAACAGCCTGGCACAAAATAGGGTTTTGTGCCAGACTCGAAAGGCACCAAATTATAATCCCACATAAATATGGGACTAAACAATCCAGTGTATTCAATCCCACTCTGCGCATTAGAACGAAGGCACAATATTACAGAACCATTAGCAGAATTTCTCTCCTTGAGCAGATTAAAAAAAAACTTTTAGGAACAAGATACGCAAACAAATAAATAGAAATAATAACCTAATGGGCCAGGTGAAAACCACATTGTCCTGGAGAATGTCCTGTTACAGAATGACTGGGCCACAGGGTGCAACAAAGATAAGATCCCAGTGAAGGAGAGGGGGAAACAGAAGAGACGGGGCCCATTTCCTCCAGCCAGGACTTCTTTCGGACTGTGCCCAGCTATCTAATCAGTTTCTGCCAGTGTCAGCCGTACATCCAGAATAAGAAACTGCAGTGTGGCAGTGTGTGAACTGGAATTAGAGATGAGATAATCAACAGTGAACGGCTGCAGATAACGTGCCAGCCGCGTGGCATTCCCTCGCATTCCATCGGTCACAAAAGAGCCATATATGTGCACTGGCACCTTAATTTTGTCCACAACGGCTCTAACGTGACTTCGTTATCTTTCTTTAGGATGAGTCCGTCGGCTTGCCTAATAGCTGGATGCCGTAAGAGTTGGATGAGTGAATTAACGGTTCTTACCAGAGAGAAACGTGGCTTCACTCTATCGCTTTTGTGGCGTATGCAAACAGAACACAGAGATGACAATCTCGGGCTATATCCAGGCACATAATCCATTCATGCAGTCCCTGACACTGTTCATGAGTGACTGTGGAGCTGCCCTAGTGAATGACTGTTTCCATTTGGACACTATCTGTCCTGATTGATAGAGCTGTGCTCAATGAATTGGGGGGGTTATTTTTACCGTGCAGATGTTTGGACTTTATGTAGCTAGTTATTATTTTCTAGAAAGTTCAACACACTCCTACAAATAGCCAGAGGACTGCTTCTAATACTTCTAAACACAACTGTTATTCATTTATACATTTAAGTCTCGTCTCATGCCTTATCAGAGGAAGCGAATAAAGAGGGTTTAAAAACAGGGAAACAGACTCGATCAAAGAGTAAAAAAAAACAATCGCAGAGACAAAGAAATCTTCAAGAACCTTTATCCCTATTTACATATTTAGCATATTTTTATCCCATTTTTCTTGTGAAAACTAGGGCTCAAAGCAACTATAATTATATATCTTTTATAGTAAGCGTTAAGTCCCTTTTACCACCCTCAGGAGTTCATAAAAGGAGAGAGAACTTCATCTCTCTCTCTCTCTCTCTCTCTCTCTCACACACACACACACACACACACACACACACACACAGTATAATGTTGCTTGTATTTGGTTCTATATATGGGTACTATTCCATTACTACCGGTGACATAAAACTCTCTGTAATGTACCACAGAACTGTTAAATGTTTCTGATAACGGCTATAATTCTTGGCTGCAGATATGCTCCTGAGAGTTATATTGTCAACATTATAACTGTGTTTTTAAAAATTCGTAGCGCATATGAGGCCACTGAGTGATAAGATTACCACCTGCTGATGGGGATAATTCAAGGCACCCTTTACAGAAATTAATATCTGAGGTAAAATGTCGCGGCAGGAGTGCTTTTGCTATAATCCTGTCCCTTTGCCACCAGTGCTAAACAACTTAGGTTACTGAAATGGGCTTCCTGACATCAGTTAGTTATAAATTCAGCTATACACAGATCTCAGGATTTAATCGAAGGATGCACAATTTTAGGCTCTTTTCTTGAGGTCTCCAAGGGAGGGAGTATAATCTTGGGGTGAGGGTATAGAACCAAAAGGAAAATCTACTGTTTTGCTATTGCTACTGCCCTATCCCCATTACCAGTGAACTCCATCTTGAGCTCCTGTTACAACCAAGATGAACCAAGATGACAGCATCCTCTACCCCTATCTAGTGCTACCAAGCTCCGCCCCCTTAGGGTTGCCAGCTCCAAGTTGGGAAATTCCTGGAGATCTGGGGAGTGAAACCTGGAGAAAGTGGGGTTTGGGGATGGAAAGGACCTTGGCATGGCATAATTCCATAAAGTCCACCCCCCAAAGTTGCCATTTTCTCCAGGTGAATTGATCTTTGTGGCCTGGAGACCAGTTGTAATTCTGGGAGATCTCCAGCCACTACCTGGAGGCTGGCAACCCTACGCCCCCTGTCCCATCAGGCTCTGCTCCTTCCCAGAGTTTGAGAGCTCAAATACTCAGGACTGGACTCGCGGTCAGACGTACATCAGGGGAACATACCTTAAACAGCACTCGTTCACTCAACACTGCGTGGTAGTAGGTGATGTGAAAGGCCTCAACCTGGGACCCTGGAAAGCCACCGCCTCTCAGAGGAGGCAAGACTTCACGTGTTCAACCAGAAGGCAAATACTACTACCACCCCTGGCAATTGAAAAGGGCCGTAAGGGATGGTTAGAAGGCACTATGATACTCGGTCCAGTCAGTGCATAGATGGTAAATGACGTAAGGATCCTATGTACCTCGTACTGACTTTCACAATAGAAGAAAGAAGATACATGAATGCGGTATGTGATTCTTTACTGTTGACCTTTCTTTCATGGTCTGGTTGAGTTTTTTTTCCCTTTGGCCAAATCTTAGTTGCAAGAGAGAAGAACTGATCTAGCCATTCTCGTTTCTTTTTGACTCCATACATTGCCTTCATTTTGGTTGCTCTCATTTCATGTCAGTGGATGAGTTAAGCCCAAGCTTAATCCTCCTCCAGCTGAAAGCATTTTTATTATTTAGTTATTTATTTGTTTGTTTGTTTATATTTTCGATTTATATTCCTCCCTCCCCGCACAAGCAGGCTCAGGGCGGATTACAGTTTAATAAAAAAAACATTTACAATATAAATTATATTTTAAAAGTTTAGATAACAGTATAAAACAGTATAGTATAAAAACAGATAGCAGCACTCAGGGTTCACTACCTGAACTACCATTTAAAAGTTTTAAAAAAGCTAGATGATAGATGCATCTAATCGGGATCTTTAAGCTTTGGATTTGCTTAATTGTTAATTTTGTCTATTTCTCTTACACCATTTTAAAATGATGCCATTGGAACGTATGTGTCATTTATATCAAGCTGACACAAAATTAATGTTGAGCAATGTGTTAACTTCAAAGGAAAACACTGAACACAAGGAAGCAGAAAATGGTGGAGAAATAAAAGTATTGTCTGTCTGTCTGTCTCTGCCTTGCAAGAACTCAAGACCGCTTGCAGGAACTCGAGGTACTTAAACAAGTAAAGACTCATGGGCTCGTTTCTCACGAGAAACAGAATCAGAATAAATACATCCAAACTGAACTAGCTGACGTTTATTATTACACTTATATTCCTCTCTCCTTTCAAGCAGGCTCAGAGCGGATCACATCAGAGTATAAAAACAAGGTAGCAAATAGGTAGAACAATTCCATCAAATAAAACTCAGCAACATTCATATTGCACAGCCCTCAATAACCAGAACCTATGGGTCGGGTGGGGAGCTATTAGATGTTATACATATGGGGGGGACACAATGTTCCCCTCCTGGCAGGGGGTCGTTAAAAAATGTAGGCTGCCTGGCTGCAAGGCACAGACTGACTTGCTGCCTGTACCCCTCCCCATTCAAGATTCAGTGCTGGCTGAAATCCTAATAGTTTCTCCAAGGGCAACATTGGTCACCTCTGCACTGCAGCCAGGATTGTTCTCTGCCCTCTCCAGGGTTTTGCAACTGAAGTATCTGCGCCTGGGGAGGGGGCCTCAACTTCCCCGGAGGCTCTTGAACCAATAAAGAAAAAGAGATCCTTTTACAAAGGAACCCATAGCATGCAAGACAAATTGCCGGGCTTATTAGGGCTTAAAGACATTCCCAAGGCCCCCCTACAGGCTCAAGTTGCATTTCATGAAGTCTTTTTTTCCATGCAAAAAAACCTTTGGTGGCTCGTCTGGTGCATCTCCTTTGCCGTTATGATGGGATTGATTTCCATTTCTCTATCAACCATCCTTGGCAGATGGGTGTTAAACTTGCCCTTGAAATAGCAGGTTTAACCTTGAGACCCTCTTGGGATCAGTGGAATGACAGACAAGATACATAATCACATCATCAAACGGATGAACGATGTAGAGCCAGGTGGGGGTCAGAAAAGCTTGGCAGTGTGTGTGTTTGTGTGTCACTTAACCAGCTTTTGGGGGAAAAAATGAGTTGTGTTGAGACTTTGCTTGCTTTGGAATGCTTTTGGTCCACTCTGTGTCGTTTTCTCACTGACAGCTGCCTGCTGAATTGATGTTGCTTCTTCAGGTAGGTAGCTGTGTTGGTTTGCAGTGGAACAGCAGGATTTGAGTTCATTGGCACCTTAGAGACCAACAAGATTTTCAAGATTTTGAGACTAACCAATTTTATTGTATTGTATAAGCTTGATTCTCGAAAGCTTATGCTACAATAAAATTGGTTAGTCTTAAAGGTGCTACTGGACTCTTTTTGATTTTGCTTCCACAGACTAACACGGCTGACTCCTCTGCATCTAAGATTTGGAGAGTCAGAGCTCCTTTGGATCACACTGCTCCCTTGGAGCTCTGACTCTCCAAAGCTCATACCCTGAACATCTTGTTGGTCTCTAAGGTGCCACTGCTATTAGCAGGATTTTCCTGCTATTTTTATCCAGAATCTGTTGCCCTCTGATTTCAGAAAAGTCCCAATGAATAAGGTACTCCATCCTCCTCCATGAATTCCACTTTGACATCTGCCCTGTAACTTTGAAATTGGCACCAGCAAACTTGTGCGAGCCTTTGCCCAGGTCTCAGTTGCTCTGGAGCCCAAACAAGGGGCATTCAGTTCTCCAGACACCTGTACTTTCATGAACCCCAGAGCCATAGAAGGTACATAAAAAGAATCAGGAAAGGGGTGCCTTCTCTGTAGCAAGGGAATCTTGCGAGAGCTTGCCGGGGTCAGCCTTATTCACGACCTTTGTCCAGGTTTAATAAATCAGAAAGGAAACAGGAGAACAGCTGGACGGGATGAAGGAAGATGTGGAGCGCTTTGCACAGTTAAACCAAACACAAAACCTTCCAATACACTGGCCCCCTTTGTCTACATAGTTACCTGCCTCTCTTTATTCTGTGTGTGAGGTTGTTCTTTCGCTGTCTGCACTACCTGCCTAGCAACCTAACCAAGGCCAAAGAAAAACGTATCCCTCGCTCCAACTTTCGAAGGTGGGGGACTGAGCTGGGCTTTGAGACCAGACAGGCAAAATTAAATATGCAGAGCAAGCATATCTTCGCTCTACTGAGTTGCAACAGCCGTTGCCAAAACCAGCAACCTAAGTGCTTTGTGATCACCCAGCCCCACGGAATTGAAGCACCTGTTGATGTCAGAGCAGAGCGAAGCACATGCTCGGCTCTCTCCAGCTGAAACCGGTTATTAAAAGTATGTAAAATTCAGCACATCTGACCGTTAATATATGTGAGCCTTCAGCGGGAGAGCCAGGCCTCAGAATCTGGGCGATTCGTAAAATGAAATCCAACGTTTGTGTCTCGGTGGCGTCCAATGGCAGGCAAGGGTCTGTCGGGGTCGGGGGGATCTTTCATTACTGTATTATGCTGTCATGGTGCAGGCAGAAAGAGAGTCAGGATTGTGTCAGGTTCCATGATGTTGCAGGGTGTGTGGGGAGTGCATTTGGGGGTGCCACTGGCTTAGAGTTGCCAGCCTCCCGGTAGGGCCTGCAGTTCTCCCTGAATTACAACAGATTACAGGGATCTTTTCTCTTGGAGGAAGTGGCAACTTCAAAGGGTGGACTCTAAGGTATCCTATCCCTGCATCACATCCCAAGCTCTACCATCCCTTCACCTTCCACCTCCAAATCTCTAGGAATTTCCCAAGCTGGAATTGGCACCACTAACTACCAGCACAGGAGCACTCCGGGACAATGTTTCTGTGCTCTGCAGGGGCCGATTTCGGCCCGTTTGAAGCCAAATTGGGCCCATTTGGGGCTGAAATCGGGCCACTGCAGAGCACAGGTGCACTCCAGGGCCCATCGCACCCCACCCCCAGCCTGCTCGGGGCTGCCACTGTGGTGGCTGCTGCACGGCCTTGGGAGGGCTATGCCAGTGTACTAGGCCTCACTGCTGCTTCTGTAGCTGCGGTCACGTGACCCTCCAGAGACCCCGAGGAGACTCCCACAGTGATGGAGAAGGCCTGTGCAGTGGCGTGGCCCTCCCCGCCACCACACCAAACCTTGCCAGGCCTTTCTGTCACTGGGCTGGGCCTTGCTGGGCCTCCGGAAACCCCTAGGCAGCGGCGCCAGGCCTTCCCACAGCAGTGCTGGGCCTTTCCGTGCCCATGGAGGCCCCAAGGAGGCAGTGGGAAGGCAAACTGTGTTGCTGCTGACTCAATTCTTATCCCCACAGAGTGTGCCTGTGCAGGGATAAAAAGTGAGACATCGGCAACACTGTTTGCCTTTTACGTCTTAGGATAATCACTCCTTCTGTTATGATCATGAAACCAACAAAATTAGACTACCCCAAAACAAGGTAGGATAGGGTCACTTCTCAAGTTTGTAAACAACAATAACTCCTCCATAAATTAACTGAAAGAGAGAAGAAAAATAAACAGTGCAAAATAGCCGGATGGGGACTGAGAATGCTCCAGGAGACACGGGATGTTGACAGTAGATGAGAGTAAATAGCGAGTGGAGGGTGGGGAGGTGAAATCAGCTTGTTTTCTCAGAGTTTGCAGGCACCTGGAGGGAGAGTTTTTTTTGGAGGGAGATGAAATTTCCAAATTGTTCCTCCTTCCTGTAGTCTCACAACCTCCTAGCTTGTTATGCACAAACTGGTTTCCCACAGAGAGAAGTTAAAAGTGAAGAATGAACAAACAAACAAGCAGACAGACAGACAAACAAAGAGACCAGTTTCTTGAGTAAGGCTCAGTTCTTGTGTTTCCCAGGTGTCTCTGTAGTGCCCAACGTGGAAGAGGTGAGTGGGACTGTTTACTGTCTAGGAAGCGCTTCTGTATGGCTCTATGAGGCCTTATTTGTGGTGAAATCACAGCTGAAGAGATTCTGGGTTGCTCCTATGTTTCACTCAGTTAAAGCCTCCTTGTTTGTATATAAGGAAAAAGGACAACATACCTCACAAGTGTGGCCAGCTTTTTTACCTGCTCCTGTGGCAAACAACCACTTGATATGCAGACTTTTGCAGATAACTATGGGGGGGGGGGCTGTTTCAGCACTTGAAAAGGTGGGGGGGAAACAAGATTTCATGGTGCCGCCCTGATCCAGGCCTTATTGGAATTGGGCCTCGCATCAATTTTTAAATGGCTAAATTTTCTTCTAAAATGCTATTGGTGGCCACAGGTCATACCCGTGGCTGCCGTAACGTGTAGTTTGGCCCTGTGCTCTGAAAAGTTCACCCTGCTGGTTCCACTTCAGATCAAAGGAAGAGGAGCAGGCCAGGCCATTTTTTCCTGGTCAGCTGGCAAACCAGTACCTCACTGGTGATCTTAGCAATAGTCCTTCCCAGGGCTTTTTTTCTGGGAAAAGAGGTGGTGGAACTCAGTGGGTTGCCCTTGGAGAAAATGGTCATATGGCCGTTGGCCCCGCCCCCTGATCTCCAGACAGAGGGGAGTTTAGATGGCCCTCCATGTGGTGCGGAGGGCAATCCAAACTTCCCTCTGTCCGGAGATCAGGAGGCGGGGCCACCAGCCATGTGACCATTTTCAAGAGGTTCCGGAACTCCATTCCCCTGAGTTCCAGCTGAAAAAAAAGCCCTGGTCCTTCCTGCCTCCCTCCCATTCCCTGATGTAACCAAGGTCTCAATTTTATGGTCTAGAGTAGGCTTGTATCTTCCCTGCAATGTTATGTTTTGAAAGGACAGTTTTTTAAATGCTGGAGATAAATTTGAGGTTGTGCCACAAAATGACAGAGCTGCTTCATATGGTATTCTTACCTTCCCTTGAGTCTTTCAACCATGTTCCCCAACTCACCCACTCCTTCTGTGCCTCTGTTACAATGCAATCCTAGGCAGAGTTACTCCAGTCTCAGCCCATTGAATTAAAAGGGCAGACACTGAAGTAACTCTTCTTCGGATTGCACTATCAGTTTTAACTGTGGTGCATAATATATAACCCAGCAGAATCTCAAACGTTAAGTTGGAATAAAGCATGCCGTCTGCCCAGGTGGTTTTGCTAGATAAGCACGTCTGGAACATTTCATTTGTTTTCATAATATATTTTGAGCCTGGCATTAGAGGAAGGGAGGGGCCGTGGCTCAGTGGTAGAGCATCTGCTTGGCACGCAGAAGGTCCCAGGTTCAATTCCCGGCATCTCCAATTAAAAGGATCAGATAATAGGTGATACCAGCCTTAGACAATGGAGAATCTCTGCCTGTCAGAGTAGACAAGCCTTGATAGACCAGTGGTGTGATTCAGTAAAAGGCAGCTTTAAGTGTATATTTCGTTTGGCCTCTACACCAGGCTTTTTGGCCTCCCAGGGCGATTATTTGGGCTGCTGGGTTAAATGGGATATTGGACTAGATGGATCACTGGTCTGTTCCAGTGGCGACCTTGGCTGATTCCACACGGCTTACCTGAAGCCGGGATGTTGCGGAACATTGTGGATCATGCTGGAAAAAACATGGAAGATCGCGTTTTCTTGTGCAAAACTCGTGCGACGTTGCGCAAAACTCACGCGAGAAAACACGATCTTTTGCGTTTTTTCCAGCATGATCCGCAGTGTTCCGCAACGTCCCAGCTTCAGGTAAGCCGTGTGGAATCGGCCCTTATTATGTCCCCCTCTGGGATATTTTTGTTTTTTAGTAAGCTATTGGATTGGCGATCATACAGAATTGCCTCCCATAGCCTCTAGGTGGCCTCTTTCTCATGTGCAGGGCCTGCCACTTCTCTTTGGAGAATGGGATCTCTGGCCCCAGGCCTGCCATGCCCACGCCTCGACATTCTGCTCTGCAGCTTAGCACAGAACAAAAACTCTGCAAGCTATCGCCTCGGGGGCTTGACCCAGGTTTGGTCTGAATCCAGGCATCTCTTTGCCATTCAGTGGCATAATATTTATCTGGCCACCGCAGGCCTGCCAAGTCACATGATTTGGCAGCCTGATGCTCACTCGGCCCCATTGACGTGAGCACACAGACACACCTCTCAGTCATGCTGCTCTGCTTTGATGACACCCAGATAAGGACGTGCTGTTGGAAGGGAAGAGTGTACAGTGCCCAGTTCCCTGTGGAGGACCAGAAAAAATGCAGCTCAAATGATATTACAGCCGGGCTCGGGACAGGGAATTTTAAGAAAGTTGATCCCTCCAACATAGACAGTAAGCATAAAACTCATCATGTGCCAAGGCATCTCACATTTTATGACTGCTGCTTTGCATTAGAAAGTGGGAACAACCCAGGAACATTTAATTACATTAGTTTTGTACTGATCATTTTTGGCTTTTGAGCATTTGGACAGTTACTTTGGAGATACTGTTTTGTGCACTTTTCGCCCATTTTCTGGAGCAGTGGGGAATTCTCCTGCAGGGTCTTTTTCCTTGTGAGGGAGGAGTTTTCAAGTAAGTTCCACTTTATTCAGTGGGGCTTACTCTCAGGAAAGTGTTCTTCGGATTACAGCCATGGAGGATTATGGTAGTTTTGAAACGTGTTTGTTTGCCGGCGGGCAAGGATTTGGGTGCACCCAGACATTGTCTCTCAGAAAAACAGTACTGTATATTCAGTTGTGCCCTCACCTGGATAGCCCAGGTGAGCCTAACCTTGTCAGATCTCAGAAGCTAAGCAGGGTCGGCCTTGGTTAGTAGTTGGATGAGAGATGTCCAACAAAGACCAGGATTGCAGAGGCAGGCAATGGCAAACCACCTCTGTTGGTATCTGGCCATGAAAACCCCACCAGGGGTCGCCATAAGTCAGCTGTGACTTGAGGGCACTCTCCACCACCATCTTCAGTTGTACATACTCTTAAAGCCCACAACAGATCTCTTCTAGTCAGCTCCAAAAAATTAAACAGAGATCCTTTTCCTTTCCTTTGCTGACTATATAGCAGCTGTCAAACTGTTTCTCTCCAGCCAGAATTGTAGCCTGGAGGAGGAGAGACTAGTCAATAGTGGCCAACTTTCTGTGCTGAAACACATTCTAGCTATCAAAAACCATTCAGCAAGTCTTTTCCCTGAGCTAAACAACCGTCAGAGGCGATCACTGCCCTTCAACAGGCAATCATGTCTAGGGATGTGCACCCGAAAAAGATTTGGGTTTCCTGCTTCGGAATAACCCAAAATTTGCTTGCAAGCAGCAAGAAAAGTGTTGCCTTCAAACTTCCTGCCCCGCCACTTTTCTCACCCAATGGGAGGGGGAGGAGGCAAGAAAAGTGCTGCGGCTGCTCCCTGAAGCTTTCCAAAACGCTCTGAAGCTTTCAGAAAGCTTTGCTTCGGTATTTCCGAATCAACTCAACAATGCTGGTGCTGATTCTGAAATATTGAATCTACCCGAATCAGAAACCCGAAGTGCACACCCCTGATCACGTCATTCCAAAGAATGATGTTCCTTCCTCACCTGACAGTTGCCCTGTCACATTTCTATTACAGTATTCTCAGTGTGGCAAATGAGAGTTTTCAAAGATACTGACTGATTAGGCTGGTGGAAGTGGAGTTAAAAATGTGTTAGTTCCACATGCCATCCTGAGAAGAGTAAGTCTGTCTAAGTCAATGGACCCAGAATAGGGCAACTCTGATTAGACTGGCACTGCAAGTGGATTTTTTAAAACTTACCTCTTGCCATTTTTTAAATCAGCCTGATCCTTAATCTAATCAAGGAGGCAAAGCTTAGAACATTGGTGTTAATTTACACGTGCAAATGAAAAAGATCTGTCCCCCTACCCTGCACCTAGCAGTGGTGATCCACTTGTAAACAACAACAACAACAACAACTGTACTTATATACCACTCTTCTAGACAGATTAGTGCTTCACCCAGAGTGATGAACAAGTTATTATTATCATCTTCACAATACAGCTGGGGAGCTGGGGCTGGGAGGAGTGGCTTACCCAAGGCCACCTGCTGAGCTCATGGCAATAGTAGGATTCGAACCAGTGGAGTGCTGATTCGCAGCTGAACCACTTAACCACTGTGCTATAGTTTCCTCCAAATCTGCCTCCCTTCAAGCCCCCATTTATTTGTTCATTTTAAACATCTCTATCTTTCCTCTGCCCCCTGAAAGGGGACCAAAGTGGCTAGTTCCGTGTGGTTTGATAAATATCTCTTTTATTAACAATAGAATCCAGTGAGTTTTGAACGGGCAAGAGCAAAGCAGATAGCTTTGCACCAAGGTTCAGGAGGTATTCCTTAGAAGGAGATACAGTGGAAATGATGCCAGAAGGGAGGAGGCTGAGAGCAGGTTTTCCTTGGTCGCTCTCAAGCGCAGGGACCCCAAATCACGGGATCTGTAGGCATGTGCTCATCTCCCACACACAGGCCTAGCACTGCTGACAGCCACATGTCAGTCACACTCCACTGCTGATACTGGATCCCCAGCAACTGTTCCTTCATCCAGCTGCGGTTCTGTAGTTACAGTTACCATGTGTGTCATAAATAAAAAAGTGTAATGCAAAGTCCGTAACACATTGGCTAGGGGGAGAAGTTGAATAGAATGCTTGTTTTCTTGAGTTGCGGTGAATTATTACGGTGCTGCAAGCTTGGCTGCCTATGGTTTCGAAGCAACGTGAAATGTGACTTTGCGTTCAGATTTTCTTCCTTTTGCGTTCAGATTTTCTTCCTTTTGCAGACTGAAACCTCTGGAGATCCAGCATTTCTGAGGGTTCTCTACTTTCTTTTTACGGGCCTTGATTCTGTGACTTTGATTGCAGTCTGATGTGCAGCGGAGATAAACCTGGGGGAAAGTTTCACTTGGCAAATTTCTCAGGAGGCTGTTAAATTTATGTACGCATGTATTTATTTAGAATTTATTTCTGTGCCACCTGCTCAGAGACAGAAAAGCGCAGATACAGGGCCTTTTTTTTTAAGGATCCTATATGTGGACCTCTAACCCTGTACACACTCACTTGGAAGTAAATCGTATTGAATTCAGCAGAGCTTGTTCCAGTAATTAGGCTGAAATAAGTTGAGTTTAATATAAGTTTGTTTCAGGTGGGTAGCTGTGTTGGTCTGCAGTAGAAGAGCAAGATTCAAGTTCAGGAGCACCTTAAAGACCATCAAGATTTCCATAGTGTAAGCTTTTGAGAGTCAAATCTCCCTTTGTCACATGCTTGAGAGCTTGTATGTGTGTGTTATGTGCTGTCAAGTTGCCACCGACCTATGGCAACCCTATAAATGAAAGATCTCCAAAACATCCTATCAACAAACTTGCTCACATCTTGCAAACCGGAGGACGTGGCTTCTTTTATTGAGTCAAGCCATCTCATTTTAGGTCTTCCTGTAGTGTCGAAATCTGTCTGCTGTCTCGCAAAAGTAACCTTGTTCCATGTTGAGTGCCTGATGGAGAAACTTCCCTTTTCTTTTTGTGGCCTAAGAGTTTGGTTTCTCTTGAAAGTCAATATACATAGAGGTGTGAAAGCCCAGAAAAATGCTGGAAAAAGTGGGAAACCCTCCCCCCCCCCACAGGACCTTATTTTTAGTGACAATTCCTGCAGACATGCACAGTATATTTTCAAGACATGTATTCAGGGCTTTTTTTCAGCGGGAACGTGGTGGAATGGAGTTCCGGCACCTCTTGAAAACGGTCACATGGTCGGTGGCCCCACCCCCTGATCTCCAGACAGAAGGGAGTTTTGATTGCCCTCCGCGCCACTGTGACCATTTTCGCCAAGGGCGATTTAAACTTTAAAAAACTCTCTCCTTGTTCCAGCTGACCCAAAGTGCGGTCCTGAGTTCCACCACTGAGTTCCACCACCTCTTTTCCCAGAAAAAAAGCCCTACATGTATTTATTGTTTAAATGTGACTAATTTTATTCACAGTGAGTTTGCTGAAGGGAGCCTGCCTGGGCAACTTATCTCAGAGTCTCTCTACACAAAACATCTTACATGGGGACACTTAAGTGAAAGATCTTACACTTGTTCTCTCACTGTGGATAACACATGCACTGCTAGGGAGACAGAGTACACCTGAATATAAGACCACACAGAAGTCACTTGAGCATCCCTGTGTAAGATGTCTTGTGTAGAGAGACTCTCAACCACTCTGTATTTCTGTTTCCGAGAAGAACTTGTGGGTAAGGTATGCTGAAATCCCTGATGCCAGGGGGTCAGGAAGGCCAGATCTGGAACAGATCAGTGCCAGTCTGGATATCAAATCTTGTATACATTTGTACCCTGAGTTTACCAGACTGCAATGAACCCATGATGGGGTTTCAGAATTGGCAGCGAACACAAGAAAATTTGATCGAAAGAATCCTCGACACAGCGGAAATGGATAAGCTATCCAGTTTACTGAAAGATAGAGATAATATGACATATGATGACATTTGGGACCCCTTCTATAATTGGATTTAAAAGTGCTTTCTAGAAACTTAATTCCAGGATAAGCTGAAGACCTTTATGGACAGTGCAAAAATAAATGGGAAAGCTGTAATAATGAGCTGACCGATGGACTATAAAAAGGACAATGAGAAAACATTTTTGATTGAATGGTGCAATGTATTTGAATGAACCGATGTGTATTTCCTTCCCCTACCACTCTTACTCTATACTTTCCCAGCTATTAATAATAATAATAAAAATCACTTACAAAAAAAGAAAAGAATTGGCAGCGAATGGGTTACGCAACTTCCCCCTTTGGAGGCTCTTCTCTTGCTTTCATCACCTCCCCAGGGGCTTCTGCCTTGTTGAACTTGGCTGTGGTACTAACTCACCCTGCTCTGTCCTCATTCCTCTTTGTCCTCTACCTCTGGCCTCCTCCGGGGATCAGCTGCCGCCTCCACCTCGCTGCTTTCCTGCCTAGCTGTTTCCATACACACTCCAGAGTTTTTCTTAGCGGTCGGAGCCTTTTATTCCTAGCAGTTGTGGCTTTACACTGGCCAGAACAAAAGGGATGTATTCAGATCATATGGGACATAAAAAGCAAACAGTCACAGTTCCAGTGCGGCAAAACCCCATGCGGCTTGATCTCTTGAACTTCAGCAATGAAAGCGGCGCTGCCCGTTCTCAGGGACGGGGCCTGGAGGTGGTGGAATGAAGAACTGTGGCTGAAATTGTTCCTTGGGGAGCTTCCTTAACCTCAGGGTCTGCAGATGGGAAGGTTGGTAAGATCTGGTCTGCTCCACTCTTCGGTGCAGCCTGTCAGGGCTTGCCGCCGCTGCCGCTGGGCGTGGCACTGGGCGGTCTGCTCCTGACGTCACAGGGGGGCCAGGGATTCTGCAGGACCCTGCTCTGTGGAAGGAGGGGCGGTATACCTCACCCAGACTCCCTCTCAGTCCACTCGCTGGCCTGCTCAACCTGGCCTGCTTACCCTCTGCGTCCTCCTTCATCTCCTCCTTCCAGAACTCTCCTCCAAACCTCCACCCTTGCATCTTACTGCTCTCACTCCACATCATCACTCCTCACTCACACCCACCACCACAGGGCTCTTCCCAGCCAGCTTTTATAGGGCTTCCTTCTACTGCCCCACCCCTCTTCCAGCCTGGCCTTGGGCTGCACCAAGCAGTTGCAGCTGGGGTAGCTGATCTGGCCCCACTGACCAGCACCAGCTGTGCCTTGTTCTCTGGCTGCCCAGCCTCCTGCCTTGGCTGATTGCTGAAGGCCTGTCCAGCTGCAGTCCCCTGGCTAGCAGCCCAGCCTCCCTGGCAGAGCTGATGGCTGAAGGTGGGTCCAGCTGCGGCTCCTTGGCTGGTTGCCCAGGGCTTCCTGCAGAGTGCCTCCAATAGCCCCACCTGGAGTGGCTTGGCTTTTGGCAACTCCTGGGCCAGGCTACTATTTTCTAGCTGGGGCATGGCTTTGGGTTGTTGGGGCTGCTGCTGCTTCTCCTTCTCAGGTAAGGTCTTTGGGTGGGTGACTGCTGGGCTTCCAATCCCTCTGCCCTTGCCCCCTTCCGCCTTGCCTAGCCCCCTTTCCCTCCCTAGGGGAGTGGGACTCGCTGGCCTCTCCCTGTCTCCCCCTGCCTCCTGAGGCCCTGGGCTTTTGCCCCTTGCCCCTGGCACCGGCAGGTTCTGGCTCCATTTGCCTGTGGGAGGGGTTGACCTGCTGTCCCCCAGCTGCCCCCTCTGCCTGCCAGTCAGACCGGTTGACCTGCTGTCAGCTGGCTGACCAGTTGACCTGCTGTCTGCTGGCTGCCCCCTCTGTTTGCCCGTCAGCCCGGCTGACCTGCTGTTCCCTCCTACCAAGTCTGGGGGCTGGGACCCAGACCCCGGACACACACCCCCGCTTAGCTTTGAGTTGTGGGGGTCAGGGTCAGACTCAAACATGCGGGACATGAAGTCCGCATCCACATGCTGCGCCCCCTTGCGGTACTTGATGGTGAACCGGAAAGGGAGGAGGGAGAGGTACCACCGCAGCACACGGGGGTTGTGTGCCTTCATGTGGTGGAGCCACTGCAGGGGCGCATGGTCCGTTAGTAGGACAAAGGGATTATTGGCCAGGTAGTATTGCAGGGCCCCCACTGCCCACTTGACTGCTAGGGCCTCCCGCTCCACTGTTGCATAGCGCCTCTCTGCGGGCTGCAGCTTCCGACTCAGGAAGAGGATGGGGACGTCGGTTCCGTCACGTTCCTGAGTCAGGACTGCCCCAAGGCCGGTGTCAGAAGCGTCTGTGGCCAGCGTAAAGGGTCGGTCAAAGTCCGGGTTCCACAGGGCTGTGGTATTAGAGAGGGCTGACCGCAGGTCCTTGAAAGCTGCTTCTAGTGCTGGGGTCCACCGGACTTGGTTGGGCAGCCCCTTCTTTAAGCAGTCTGTCAGGGGGGCGGCTCGGGAGGCAAAGTGGGGGATGAACCGCCCGTAATACCCCAGTAGTCCCAGGAAACGTCGGACCTGCTTCTTGGTCCGGGGCTGGGGGGCATCAGCTATTGAGGCCACCTTGTCTGGTGGTGGGCGAACTCGGCCTCCCCCGACCACAAAGCCCAGGTACTGGAGTTCCTGGAACCCCAGGTGGCTCTTCTTTGGGTTAGCCCGTAGTCCGGCTCGCTGGAGGGCCCTCATGACAGCTTCCAAGTGTTGGAGGTGGGTGGGCCAGTCCGGGCTGAAGATGATGATGTCATCTATGTACGCCATTGCATACGCCCGGCACTCTCCCAGCACTTGGTCCACCAGCCGCTGAAACGTGGCAGCTGCCCCGTGTAGACCAAACGGCATCTTCTTGAACTGGAAGAGGCCTCGTGGGGTGGCAAAGGCTGTCTTCTCCCGGTCCGCTGGCCTCACGGGCACTTGCCAGTAGCCCTTCGTCAAGTCTAGGGCCGACAGGTAGCGGGCGGACCCTAGGTGGTCTACCAACACATCTGCTCGGGGCATGGGGTATGCATCGAACTGGGCCACCTTATTCAGTTCGCGATAGTCGATGCAGAATCGGGTGGTCCCATCCGGCTTGGGCACCAAGACTATCGGGCTCCTCCAAGCGCTTCGCGAGGGCTCGATTACCCCAAGCCTGAGCATCTCGTCGGTCTCCTTCTCCACTGCCTCCCACCGCTTCCTGGGGATGGGGCGCCAGGTAGCCCGGGCTGTCTACCCCGGGTCCGTTGGAATGGCATGTTGGATCAGGCTCGTGCTGCCCGGCCTGCGGGAGAAGACCCCGGGAATCCGAGCCCAGAGGTCTTGTAGCTGGGCCCTCTGAGCTGGGTTGAGCTGAGGGTCCACCTTGGGCTCCTCAAACTCCAGGGCATCAGTGGTCCAAGGCAGCACACTGTCAGGGAGCTCTAGCGGGTCCTCAGCCACGCCGCACTCCTCTTTTGGGCGCTCGTGCCACTGCTTTAGGAGGTTCACATGCAGGGTCTTCCGCCGACGCCGGCCGACCCCACACTGGACTTCGTAGGTGGTGGGGCCCAGCACCCTTCGAATCTGGTAGGGACCCCTCCATGGGTCCCCTTCCTCTCTTGGGAACACCGAGTGGTGCACGAGGACCTTCTCTCCGGCCTGGAAAGTCCTCATCCGCGCACCCCGGTCATAGGCGGCCTTTTGCTTTGACTGGGTGCGAGTCAGTCTGCGATTTGCCTCCGCTTGGGACTGTTGCACCCGGTCACGGAGCCGGCTCACGTACTCCTGTATGGGGGGCGCGGGGCTGCTGGCCCGGGGCCCCCAGCGTTCCGTCAGCCGGGAGAGCATCCCCCTTGGCTTGCGCCCATATAGCAGCTCGAATGGGCTGAAGCCAGTGGAGGCCTGCGTGGTCTCCCGGAGGGCGAACATGAGCGGGTCGATGTACAAGTCCCACTGGTGAGGCTTGTCCCGCGTCATCTTCTTCAGGGCCTCCTTGACGGTCTGGTTCAGCCGCTCTGCCAACCCGTCTGTTTGAGGGTGGTACGCCGAGGTGAACACCTGCCGGATCCCCAAATTCCGGCAGAGCTGACGCATGGCTGTGGCACGGAACGGGCCCCCCCGATCCGTCAAAATTTCATCTGGCAGCCCCACCATCGCGAAAAACTTGGACAAGGCCCGTACCATCCCCGGGGTCTGCATGGTCTTCAGCGGGATGACCTCGGGGAACCGCGTGGCATAGTCCACAATCACCAGGGCAAAGCGATGGCCCCGGGGTGTGCGTGGCAGCGGTCCGATGAAGTCCATTGCGATGCGTTGGAAGGGCGTCTCCATGACGGGCAGCGGGGAGAGGGGGGCCTTCGGCGGGCGGCGGGCTGCCACCCGCTGGCAGGTGGGACACGAGCGGCAGTGGGCCTTCACGTCTGCATTCACGGAGGGCCAGAAGAATTGCTCAAGAACCTTCCTCAGGGTCTTGTGGTGCCCGAGGTGCCCGGCCCAAGCATGCTCATGGGCCGTGCGGAGGACTTCTGCCCGATAGGCTGCTGGCACAAGTAGTTGGCGGACCTCCCCCTGGCCATTTGGGGCACGAGCTATGCGAACCCAGACCCCTCCTTGCTTCTCGATGCGAGGGAGCCGTTGGGACCTCCGTTCATCCCGCACTTGCTCCTCCTCACGAGCGGCTGTCTCTCGCAAGCGCTGCAAGGACTCATCTGCCCCTTGGGCATCACGGAATGGGCGGTCTGCCAGGGTTCCAGCTGGGCCTCCAGTCCGTGGTTCTGCCCCTGGCCTGGTGGAGGGACCCTCTCCCGGGTCGTTGGCCTCCTCCATTTGCAGAGCGGTGGCAACTTGTGGGTCTGTCACTTCCCCTGCCGCCTTCAGCCGAGACCCGGCGGTCCCTGGGGTGTCTCTTCCCAATTTCTTCGCTGCCTGCTGGAGGAGCCTGAAGAACCCTGGGGCATCTCTTCCCAGCAGTATTGGTACGGGTAGGTGAGCTAACTGGGCAACTTCCATTTGGTGGCGGACCCCTAGGTACTCTATCGTGATTAGGGCCGTAGGGTACGGCTGGGTGCGGCCCATCACATCCGTCACTGGGATCCAGCGGTACACTGGGGTGGCAGCTGGGAGGAGCTGGGGCCGAATTGCTGAGACTGCACTCCCAGAGTCCAACAGGGCTTGTAGGATCAGCCGGCCTATCTTCACGGTGGCACATAGACTCTGCACCTGCTTGCCAGGCGGTGGGTTATTTTCCCAAACGAGGGCGCAAACCCTTGGCAAGGCCTCAGTGAGCACGCCGGCTTGCCTCTGCAGCTCCGCTGTCTGTGCTAGTTCTACTGGAGTGGCTGGGTAGGCTGCCTCCAGCTTTCCCCACATCCTATCCTGGCGTTCCTCCAGCCACGGTCCAAGCTCCGCTGGGGCGGCGGCCTTGGGAGGCCGCCCCTTGACTGGTGCCTGCGTTGGAACGTCTCTCCCCGTACGGGCCACCAACTTGTCAGGGCTTGCCGCCGCTGCCGCTGGGCATGGCACTGGGCGGTCTGCTCCTGACGTCACAGGGGGGCCAGGGATTCTGCAGGACCCTGCTCTGTGGAAGGAGGGGCGGTATACCTCACCCAGACTCCCTCTCAGTCCACTCGCTGGCCTGCTCAACCTGGCCTGCTTACCCTCTGCGTCCTCCTTCATCTCCTCCTTCCAGAACTCTCCTCCAAACCTCCACCCTTGCATCTTACTGCTCTCACTCCACATCATCACTCCTCACTCACACCCACCACCACAGGGCTCTTCCCAGCCAGCTTTTATAGGGCTTCCTTCTACTGCCCCACCCCTCTTCCAGCCTGGCCTTGGGCTGCACCAAGCAGTTGCAGCTGGGGTAGCTGATCTGGCCCCACTGACCAGCACCAGCTGTGCCTTGTTCTCTGGCTGCCCAGCCTCCCTGCCTTGGCTGATTGCTGAAGGCCTGTCCAGCTGCAGTCCCCTGGCTAGCAGCCCAGCCTCCCTGGCAGAGCTGATGGCTGAAGGTGGGTCCAGCTGCGGCTCCTTGGCTGGTTGCCCAGGGCTTCCTGCAGAGTGCCTCCAATAGCCCCACCTGGAGTGGCTTGGCTTTTGGCAACTCCTGGGCCAGGCTACTATTTTCTAGCTGGGGCATGGCTTTGGGTTGTTGGGGCTGCTGCTGCTTCTCCTTCTCAGGTAAGGTCTTTGGGTGGGTGACTGCTGGGCTTCCAATCCCTCTGCCCTTGCCCCCTTCCGCCTTGCCTAGCCCCCTTTCCCTCCCTAGGGGAGTGGGACTCGCTGGCCTCTCCCTGTCTCCCCCTGCCTCCTGAGGCCCTGGGCTTTTGCCCCTTGCCCCTGGCACCGGCAGGTTCTGGCTCCATTTGCCTGTGGGAGGGGTTGACCTGCTGTCCCCCAGCTGCCCCCTCTGCCTGCCAGTCAGACCGGTTGACCTGCTGTCAGCTGGCTGACCAGTTGACCTGCTGTCTGCTGGCTGCCCCCTCTGTTTGCCCGTCAGCCCGGCTGACCTGCTGTTCCCTCCTACCAAGTCTGGGGGCTGGGACCCAGACCCCGGACACAGCCAACATGATTGCTGCATGTACATACGTGTTGCACTGGAGCATCTCGTGATAAACAGGGAAAGTGTAAGTGACAGAGCTGCGTCTTTAAATGCTAGTGTACACTGGGGGACCCTGGCCCCAATCATGTTTCTCAGAACCATATTCCGGAGTATTTATTTGTTTACATTTATACTCCCGTCTTTCTCCCCAGCAGCTTACGTGATTCTCCTTTTCTCTTTTTTATCCTCATAACGATCCAGTGACATAGGTTAGGTCAAATGTATGCAACTGGCCCAGCAAGCTGGGATTCGAACCTGGGTTTCCCAGATATAAGAGCATATTGTATACTTTTATGTTTGCTGCCGTTCTTTTTTTTTTTAATCCTCCGTTTCTTCTGGGCAGCTTAGGGTGGCAGACACTCTTCCATTTTATCCTCCCAACAACCCTGCAAGGTAGATCAGGCTAAGGCCTAAGCTTCACCCAGTGAGCTTCAGAGCTGAGTGAGGATTTGAACACTGGGCTGTCCAGTTCTGGCTCGATATTCTTGCTGTGATACCATACGAGCTCTGTGTTCCACAACCAGATTGCATCATAAAGCACCCCTGTTTTGACATCACTCTGGATCCTTACCATGTTCTGAAAGAAATCGACAGAGGCCTCTGACTGTAAGCACCATGCCAAGCTCAAAGCTCTCCCTTTCCCTTGTTTAGAGTAGACATGGGCACTGAACAAACAAAAAAAAGAACCAGGAACCAGGGAAGTGGACCAGTTATGAACCAGTTTGTGGGATTTAAATGCCCCTTTCTGGCCTTAACAGCAGCAGGAGAAGGGGCATTTAACAGTTTAAAGGGCCCTTTCCTACCTTGCAAGCAGCAGGTCCCTTTAAACTATCAGCTGGCAGGCAGCAGGGGGGATCCTGCCATGGCAGGGTCCTTTATCAGCTGGCAGGCAGGGCACTTAAAGGGGCAGTTTAAATGGCCATTTCCTTGGGGAAATGGCCATTTAAACTGCCCCTATAAATACGACTCAACGAACCAGCATGGAAAGGAGCTTCCACGAACCCTGGTTCGGGAACCCCGAACCGGCCTGGTTCGTGGGTTTTTTGGGGTTCTATTTAGGTTCATGCCCATCTCTAGTTTAGAGACCGTATTCCTGTTTCCACCAGATACTGTTTTCTGTCGGCCGCCATTACAGGGACAGCCTCTCTCAGTTCTTGGACTCTTTTGAAGCAGGCATTTACTCCTCTTGCAGCTGTGATGACATCTTTAACCGACTCCGCTGGCTTTGCTGTGGATCAAATGCAGAGCCATGAAAATTTCTGCTGCCACCAAGAGGGCAGAGCACTCTTTCTGCTACCCGGCATCTTGACCAGAGTTTATTAAACGCCAGTGGCTTTAACAGGCCTTCCCAGACATGGAACGAAATAACAATTTTGTAATTTTTTTCTTCCAGGCTGCGTTTGTATCACATTTCGATTGTGTGTAGAACATCTTCTCCTTCCCACCTTTTATCGATTGTGCTGTCTTGTTACTTTATTTATTTAGGAATGGATACCTGACTTTTCTCCCCAGTGGGAACCCAAAGCAATATGCAACACCATTCTTCATTTAATCCTCACCCCACCAACCTTGTGAATGAAAGTGACTGACCTAGTGAGCTTCCATGGCACAGGGGGGATTCGAACCTAGGACTCCCAGATCCTAAACTGACATTATGATCACTACATCTCAGCTCAGTTCTGGCCATTGTACAAGTGCTGGGTGATGATGTCACTTGCTAGCACCAGGTTCCACAACGTCACTTCCGGGAGTGACGTTCTCGTGCCGGATGTGCAAACGCTCCCACGCATCATTCGGGGTCGATTTTGACCCCAAACGGGCCAATTCAGCTCTGTATGCTGTGCAGGAGTGCTCATGCAACCAGAGCTATGATGTCACCCCCAAAAATGATTTCATCTTGCCTGTGCCAAGAGCGTGTGCACATTGGTGTACACATAACAGAAGACACACTGCTACCCTACCCGCCGGGAGGGTAGAGGGACCTGGCAACCATGGGCTGGATGGGCAGGTTGCCAAGCATGGCTTCTGCTTAGCCGTTGGGGATTTGATTGGTTGTGCAGATTTTTAAAAAACATTGCTTTGGCAGAAGCTGCTTCCACAGCACAAGGATCTTCACTGAGTGACTGAAGGTACGCTGTGGCAGCCATTTTGTGGTTGGCTCTTCCTCTTGCAGCAGCCATTTTGTGGCTCAGCCCACCACACTGTGTTAGAATTCCAAATGTGCCCACAGACAGAAAGGTTGTGGACCCCTGATCAACAGCCTTGAATAGATGAGGAAGGGCTGCACCCCTATGGCCAGCCGTTTGGACATGTGGGTCAAGGGACAACGGAGTCAGCCTTTTGTGCTTCAAGAAGCACCCCCTTGGGCAGTAATCAATGACTCGAGCTTTCTGGGTTGCAGCAGCTCCTTAAACTACAAATCAAGTTGCTGTTTTCAGAAAAGAAGTTTTAAAAAAATGCGTGGCTGGGCATGGAAAGACTGGCTGGCTCCAGGGTAACAGATATGGAGATTAACACCTCTGGTTCATATCCATCCCAGACCATCAGTGTCAAGTGCACAGTGCTGTCTTTGGATCTATCCACAGCCAGAGTTCTCCAAAAAGGAGATGAACTTCTCTAACGGAGGGCACTTGACTCTTGAAAGATTATGCCCTGGAAAACCTGTTGGTCTTTAAGGTGCTATTGGAGCTGGATCTTGCTCTTCTACTGAAGAGCATCATGGCTACCCACCTGAAACTTCCTAACATGGGAAGCATTGGCACCTTGCTAGAGGAGGCCTGGCATTGAGAGCTGGCGATGGCATAGTGGATAGAGTGACAGACTAGGCTCTGGGGACACCTGGGTTCGAATCCTACCATGGAAGCTGGCTAGATGACCCTAGGTCCATCACAATCTCTTAGTCTGGCTAACAGTCATTGTCATGAAAAAATGGAGGGGGGGGGGAGAACAACATTCTAAGCAGTTTTGAGTCCCCAACTGAGTAGAGAAATGGGAAATTCATACATACATACATACATACATACATACATACATACATACATACATACATACATACATACATACATACATACATACATACATACATACATACATACATACAGGGCTCATTTCGAGGGGGAACACACAGGAACGCAGTTCTGGCAGTTCCCCAAAGAGGTCAAATGGCAGGTGGCCCCGCCCACCTGACTCTCGGCCATTTTGGGCCTGTTTCAGCCTGGATTGGGGCTGAAACGGCCCACATTGGGCCTCTGACAGGTGGTGGATCACTCTCCCGCTCAGCAGTGGCCTGATCCTGACCATTTTGGGGGCCTTTTCAGCCATTTTCAGCCCCTTTTTGCCATTTTGGGCCCAATTTCGGCCCTGAATGGCCAGGATTGGGTCCAAAACAGCCAGGATAGGTGATGTCAGGGAGTGTGGCATATGCAAATCAATTATACTAATGACACACTTCCAATGATGGCAAGAGGCATGGCATATGCTAATGAGTTGTGCTAATGAGTTCCTCCAGCTCTTTTCTACTAAATGACCCCTGCATACATACATACATACATACATACATACATACATACATACATACATACATACATACATACATACATACATACATACATACATACATACATACATACATACATGCAATTGCTGTCTGAGAGTCTCTCTACATGAGACGCCTCGGCACGTGTTTGTCAAGCATAGGGAAACACAATGTTAGCCAGGAAGCATAGTTTAAAAGAACAGAGCTGGTGAGATTGCTTCTTAGAGGGTTTGTTAATTTCATCTTTGCCTCTCTGAATACTTAGTCAATTTCACCTCTCCAGTCAAAAACTGTGTGGGATCGCAACCAGAAGACAGTGGGGAATGGAAATGGGCCAGAGCTGCCTTCCGGAGCCAGGCTTGGACCTGGAGAGGTTATAATGGGCTGAAGTTTCCCTTCTGGTATTTCACAGCCCCATCACACAGCTCCAGTGTATAGCAAAGCCTTTGCCCTGCCGCCAGCTCTGTCTTTTTAAACTACCCTTCCCAGCTAACATTCCATCTCCCACACGTGTTTTTCATGTGTCAAATCTCTCATGTAAAGAGACTTTTCTTCAGGGTGTGCCTGTGTGACCTGGCATGCTTTATGAAGTGCTTGATGTGGGCGCACATTACCAGCATCTTTCCCAGTGTCAGGAGCATATCTTCCTCCCACTTTGAGTTTCCAAAGAAAATTTGAGATGAGGATGTGAAGTAGGGGCACTCCCTCAGTAAGCTGCTGCTAAATAATGGGCTGATTTCGCTGATGCTGTAATTTTAGAATGGGATTGTGCCTACCTGTCCTCTTAGAATCTTTTGAACCGACTTTTAAAGCCATCTAATGCTTGTGGCCATCACTCCATTCATTGGCAGTGAATTCCACTGTTTATTTACTCCTTAGGAGCCCCTGAGTTCTGGCATCATAGGAGAGGACAAAAAAGCTGTCTCTCACCACCCTGTGCGTAATTTTATAAGCCTCTGTCATGCTCCCCCAGTCATCTTTTTTCTAAACTGAACAGCCCTAGCTTCTCCAGCTTGTCCTGGTAAGTAAGGTCCTCCAACCCTTTAATCATCCTGGTTGCCCTCTTCTGTGCACTTTCCAGATCTGCAATGTCCTTTTTGAGATACAGCATCTAGAACTGCACAGAGTATACCAAATGAGGCCACACCATAGGTCTATGCAAGGGGACTGCCATATTGGCCGGTTCGTTCGTTCGTTCCAGTTATATTCCACTCTCCCTGAGAACCAGGCTCATAGCGGACCACAGCAGGAATATAAAACAGGCAGCATCAGTTAAAACACTTCAATAAAAACATCGCAGCATTCTTATTGCACAATCCCTCTATGTATATCATATCCCCCTCCAGCAGGAGGCCGATTTGGGGGAAGGGGGAGCTTGCCTCAACCACCATATGCCTGGTGGAACATCCTTGTCTTGCAGGCCTGGTGGAAAGATAGTAAATCCTGCTAGGTCTGAGTCTCTACAGACAGAGAGTTCCATCAGGTCGGTGCCAGGACCAAGAAGGCCCTGACCCTGGTCAAGGTGAGACAAACTTCCCTGGGGCTGGAGACCACCAGCAGAGGTTGAACTGACATACGGCGAGAATTTATTCTCATTTCTTTTCCTAATAATGCTCAGCATAGAGTTTGCCTTTTTTCACTGCTGCCACCCACTGAGTTGAGATTTAAATCGAGCTGTCCACTAGAACCTCAAGATCTCTTTCAGTCTGATGCGTGAAACCACCCTAGAGTCAAGGTGTGTGTGTATTTATGAGAGGGGACTTAAAATGCTGAACAGAATCAGGCAAAGAGCTGACAGGATGGGTGGAAAGTGAACAAGAAGGTGTTGTGGGATAATGAGGCAGAGGAAAGGTTTCTTGGGTAGGAGGCAGAAAAGGAAGATTTTCCTGCAAAGGAATGCTTATTCACCCACCCTGTGGGAAATGGAGACAGGCACCAAATTAAACGCTGCTGACAAGCCAGTCTGCCGGGTCTCCCGCCAGCCCTTTTTCAGCCATGTGCAGCAGAGCGTTGAGAGGAGCCGACAGCTGCCCGGGCCCAACAAGAGCCCGGCTAGGAAAGCCACCTTGTGGCGCATTTTGTCAGAGCGTAGCTTTGTGCTAAACCTCAAGGGCAAACACGTCCCCTGGCAAGGAGCCCAAGAGCCGGAGATGGTTGGCCTCTCGACAAGCAGCCAATTACAGAGCTGTAGTAGAATTCTTTTTAAAAGACTTCTTTCAGGAACTACCTCTGTTCCAGCAAGAGGGGCTCGGGAGGCGCTTCAGCTCTAGGAGAGAAAAAGACACGTGCGAGCAACTATGAATGGTAGTAACAACCGAGTGCTAAAATTTGTCTTGGTTTTCTTCTCCCCCCCCCCATAAATGTTATTAAAATTTGTGAACAGCATTAAAAAAAACTAAAAAGAAAAAGAAAAAACATCATTATAAGAAAGGAATAAGCTCCGATTTTCTCTGTGACAGATACATGCTGTACACTCCCTCTAAGAATACCATAAACAAAAAGCATCTCCTTTCCCTGTACTTTTCTTTTTTGCCACTTAATCTTCAAAAGCACATAGGATCAGTTCATTTCCCCCCTGTTTTGCACTAAAAGGCTACAAGGAGTTTCCAGGTAGCCATGTCTTGGTTTTCTTCGGTAGCTAAAGAAAAAAAAAAGTTCATTTTGAGAGTTAAGAGAAGAGCAAAAACGAGGCCTGGATAGAGAGAGGCCATCCATTTACAGGGGGAAGTCAGTCAGTGGCCCCAGGGGATATGATGACACAGGGAAGAAGGAAGATTTTGAGGGAAAATGTACAGCCATACTACTGTAGAAGCGATCCTTTATTACAGTTGTTGTGAATCTGCACCACAATATAAGAGGGATCAGAAACCGGCACCAAGCAGTTTATTTTCTGTCAAACAGGAACCTGGCCCCCATCAGTCATTCCTTCAGGAGAGCTTTGGCAGCTATCCAAGGAGACATGTTGTGTCATATATTCTCCGAGAGATTAATTTCCCAGGTTAGGAAAATAAGAACAGTGATGAGCGAGACTGTGCCGTGGAGCAGGCCTCTCTCCCGCTTCCCCTGCCACCCTCCTTGAGCTGAGGCTGCAGTCAGACGCCTTTTGAATTTTGAAAGGGGACTAGTTCATTTAGGGGAACGTTTTAATTGTTCTCACAGCAAGAAGACAACATCTGTAAACTGGGGGGTGAGGGAGCAGGTACTGAAGGAATGGAAAGGGCAAACGGAAGATTTAATTTTCCTCACAAATTTTCTCTCAGAAGCGCCCAGAAACACATTAAAATGTCTAAATCGGCAACCCAGAAAATCAAAAAGAATTTCCTTTTCTGGTTGGGTCGCCGTACATACCATAGCTCTTTGTCAAGAGGCTGTGTGTAAGCCTGCCAAAGTCCAGTCCTTTAAGCAGGCTCATGGAAGAAACCTAATGGCACATTTAGCTCTCCCATCAAAACGGGCTTAAAATGCTTGCCTCTGGCTTCATAGCATATGGGGAAGATTGCTCAATTTATTGGTATTTATTTACAAAATCTGTAGCTTGCCTTTCCTTTAGCAGCCACCCAAAGTGGCACAATACTGTGCCTGGAAATCTTTCGGAGCATTATTACTATTCGCCCAGGGTGCATAAATAGCATCCTTTGAGAGCATTTCTTATTTATGCTAATTCAGTCTGGCAATCTTGCACAGCTGCTGTAAATCATCTCTGGACCTCTAGCAGCCACTGAGATCCCGTAATTACCGTGGGTGGAGCAACAAAGTCTGAGAAACAGTCAGCACTATTTCTCTCTCTTATACCATGCTGAAATAATGAATTTAGGACGGGGTCATCTGATGAAGGGGCAAAGCTATTCAGATAGGAGCGCCTGGAGTCAAAGATCCAGAGGAGTTAGCCGTGTTAGTCTGTAGTAGCAAAATCAAAAAGAGTCCAGTAGCACCTTTAAGACTAACCAATTTTATTGTAGCATAAGCTTTCGAGAATCAAGTTCTCTTCATCAGATGCCTGATCAAAACTGGTTTTGATCAGTTTTGATCAGGCATCTGATGAAGAGAACTTGATTCTCGAAAGCTTATGCTACAATAAAATTGGTTAGTCTTAAAGGTGCTACTGGACTCCTTTGGAGTCAAAGAGGCAGGGAATCCCACCGCAAGCATGACCTTTTATTCCAATCCGCCCCCCCCTCCGCCCCTGTGGCTCACCACTTTGTTTACCTGCTCTCTACAGGAAGTGCATTTTGCAGTCTGGTGACATCTCCGGCCCTTTTCTGGAACGGAACAGGTGATCTCTCAAATCTTAAATTGCCTTTGGAAAGCAGCAACATGCATTGCTGTTTTCCCATCCTTTCCAAAGTCAGGAATGAGCATCGGTCCCCTACTCAGAGCAATCTAGACCGGGAAAGGATAACTTCATTGGTGGAAACCGCGCAGTTTGGCTGGCGAATGAAGGCCAGCCCAAATTCACGGTCTCCAGTTTCCTCCGTAAAAGTACAGGGTTGACATTCAAGAACAAAGTGTGGAACTTGGGAGCTGTGTTGCAATGAAGCCAAACCCATTTTCACTGAGATGGATCCTTCCCTTGGGGGGGTGGGGGTGCAGAGTGTCTTTTTGTGAAGGTGCCAAGATGCACCACTCTTCCCAGAAGGCCTTCCAGTGTACAAGTTCTCTCTTTCTATATCAGCATCACCTATCATCACCCATGGGCCACTTAATATATGCAAATTGGCAACACAATTGGATTTCAGGCTATTGATACTAGACGTGTTCAGAGTTAGTCTTGAATCCTAGTCCTCTTCCAGTCCTGTGCCCACCTGCATACCACAAGCTGCAGCAGACATGAGACCAGCATAAAGTTGCCAACCTCCAGATGGTGGCTGGAGATTTCCCAGAATTTCACCTGATCTCCAGGCCATAGAGCAGAACTACAAGTGACAAAAGGCACAGATTGGACACTTGTCTGCTTCCCCCAAGTTCTGGTGGGAAATGTAGGCATCCTGGTCTCGCAGCTTCGCTCTCTGACTGCTGTCCAATGGACTTTTCAACTGTCACTTGTCCAACATTCTGCCAAGCTGCCTACATTTCCCATCAAAACTTGAGGGAAGCTGACAAGGGTCCAATCTGTGCCTTTTGTCACTTGTGGTTCTGCTCTTAGAGATAACAACAACAACAACAACATTCTATTTATATACTGCCCTTCAGGACAACTTAATGCCCACTCAGAGCAGTTTACAAAGTATGTTACCGTTATCCCCACAACAACAAACATCCTGTGAGGTGGGTGGGGCTGAGAGAGCTCCTAGAAGCTGTGACTAGCCCAAGGTCACCCAGCGGGCTTCACGTGGAGGAGTGGGGAATCAAACCCGGCTCTCCAGATTAGAGTCCTGTGCTCTTAACCACTACACCAAACTGGCTCTCCCCAGTTTGGTGTAGTTCCCCTGGAGAAAATGCTTGCTTTGGAGGGTGGCAAAAAAGCAAGCAAAAAAATGCACCGTGAAAACCTTACTAACAAAGTGAAATAAACTCTGGTTGTTGGGGGTTTTCCGGGCTGTATTGCCGTGGTCTTGGCATTACAGCCCGGAAAACCCCCAACAACCATCGTTCTCCAGCCGTGAAAGCCTTCGACAATACATTGAAATAAACTCTATTGGTATATGTACAGTGTATCAAGAAACAAACACAAAGAAACAGTCAATATTGCAAATTGCAAATTAATTCAAGTTTTGATGTACAGTAATTTCTGGCTGCGCAACAACACTCCAAGGCATCTTATTATAACGCATCTGCAAGGTCACAAGTCCTTTGGAAGACAAGCTTAACAGCAGGCCATATGAATAAACGTAGACTTAAAGTGACCTCTGCTTACAATGCTGAAGTGCTAGTGCCTTGAGTATATAGATTTATGTAAGACCAAAGTCTTAATGAGACAGAGTCCAATTCATTTCCAGGAGGAGATGTTCCAATGGTGGAGGTGTAGTAGAGGCGTAACTGCAACGGGGGTACCAGTATTTCCTTCCCGTTTCTGTATTCTGGAGGGTGGACTGTATGGCATTAAATGCTTCTGAGGCCCCTCCCCTCGCCAAACTCCTTCCACTCTAGGCTCCACCCCCCAAATTCTCGAGGAATTTTTCAACTTGGAGCTGGCAACTGGGTTGTAGTATGTAGACGGTTGTAGTGAACTGGGATCTGGGCGATCAGGCTTCACGTTCCCCTATTGTGGTCATGTTTCCTGGGGGGCCTTAGAGTCCACCCACCTTCCTCTCTCTGTCCACTGATCCTACAGGTCTGATGTGAGGATAAAACAAAGGAGAACCATGTTTGCTGCCCTAAACTCCTTAGAGGAAGGGCAAGACAGAAATGCTGTTGATAGTATGTGCTGATCATGTAGCTGCAATTTTATTTTATTTTTTAAAGGAGAGAGGTCACCTGCATTTTATATCCTTATGGTAAAACTACACTTTGGGGAGAAATAACATTTTTCTTCTCTGCTGCGACTGCTATTTCAAGTGGGAGAGTAGCACGGGGGAAGGAGGGGCTTTTAACCCTTCCCCCCCATGCCATTTTCCTGCTTACAAAAGCCTCCTCTAAGACACTACTGGAGAAAAAAATATATGTTGAAGACACCGAAGCTGCCATCTGCATGTACCCTGAATTGTTCCTTTCCCCACTCGTTCACACAGTCGGACCCTTATGGGAATCCTACCCCGATAGCGAGACATCCTGCATTCAGCTGTCCATGTTGTCTAGTTTTTCATCTTCAGAAATATCCAGCGTGCATGCCAAGCAGATAGCACAATCATTTTAACGGCATTAACATTCCATGTTCTGGATGACATGCATAATCTGTGGGTCATTATGAAAATCCTGAATGATTTCAGAGGGATTTGGCATGCCGAGATCTGGATTGTGGGAGTTTGCTTATATCGTGGGCCTCTGGAGCTACAATTCTGTGCACATTAGCCGTGGAGTAAGTCTAGCTGAACTGCATAAAGTCTCTGGAAGTGGGTTCCACATGAAGCACTGACACTATCGTACCATGGGTTGAAAACAGACACGTACAATTCATAGAAATGATAGGCTTATCCAGAAACATCACACTGGCAAACCCCTAGTATTACATTTTGATTTTTCAATTAGCCAGCTTAAGCATGCTTACTAGAAAGCAAGTCCCATTGGTCTTGATGTGAATTACTTCTGAGCAGAGATGGGCGTGAACTGGGGAAATGGCGGTTCATTGCAGTTCGTGGTTCGTCATGTTTTATGAACCACGAACCGGCATGAAATTGCCCAGTTCACAAACCAGTTTGTTTGGTTCCTGAATACATCACTTCTGGGGCAGCAGAAGGTCTGCAGAAAGCCCATCCCCCCTGTTGCCTAGGAAACTCATTGATCAGCACCAGGCTGTCTGCAGTGATGAACCGAAAAACGAACCAAACAAACCAGCCTAAAAATGGTTGCCGTTCATTGCGGTTCGTCAGAAATGCCCTCCGACGAACTGCTGGCTCACGAACCAAAAACATGACGAACTTTGGTTCATATTTTGGTTTGTGTCCATTTCTACTTCTGAGTAAACATGCATAAGACTTAGAGTTACAACAGGGTGCTTCCACATGGTGACAGGTCTCCACATGGTTATTGGTGCTGTGAGTTTGCAACAGCAACAAAGCTCCCACATGTTGGTTTTTCCTGCACTTTCCTCAGCCCCTCTTGGCCACAATATTCCCATGCCATCAGAAGGCTTTTTCAGATTTTTTTAAAAAATCAGCAATTAATATATCACTGTAGCATTATAACACTTTTTAAAAATGGACATATCGCTTTAGCGTTATAATGCTATAGTCAGTTATGCCTGCCTGCATATCTGCCATTAATGTGTTTTGCTGGTTTTGCTTATCATAAATGTTTGCTAAAGTTGTATTCTGTATTGTTCATCTGAGAGTGTGTAAACTGCTAACATGAACTGTACTCTGCCAGTGGAGGTTGTCTGTTATCTACAGTAAGTGTCCTTGAATGCAAGCTTCAGGCAGTGAGCACTGTATCTTTTCTCAGAGACTGAAATTATTTCATTCTGTACTGTGTCTAGCCTAAACTAATCAGTTCCCATGTAAATCTTTGGGGTTTTCATGCCAGAATGTCAATGGACCCAAAGGGCGGGAAGTTTCCCTATAATTAGTAGTGTCCATTTTTGAATAGTCACCTCTGCCAATTGCTACCTTTGTGTGAATACCTTGAACTGTATGGATCTCTAATAAAAGCACCTGGAGTGCTTGCTGTGAGGGACTTGGGGATCTAACTGCCAAGGACTGACAGCCATAGGGATATGTCTTTTTTTACAAGCCCCAAAAAGCTATCCGGTGGCACAATGAGAAGGTAATGACAGCTGAGGGGATTGTAGCAAGGAAAACTCCAATTTCCTTTTTACATTTACACAAACATGCTTTGGCTGTGATCTGTCCAAAATAAAAAAGGTATCCCAAAGCAGTTTTATGAAAGATCGCAGAAAAACAAGGGGAAAGCTGGAAGGTGCACGAATGCATGATGATTCCATACAGATGCTGGGTGGGGGGGGGACTTACTCCTGTTTAGGAGTCATGGCTGAGCAAAATAGCTGCATGGAAGCAGCCTGGGAGCAGGGCCGGCGCGCCCATGGAGGCCAGGTAGGCGGTGGCCTCGGGCGCGCAGCCACTGGAGGGGCGCTGGAGGGGGTGTTGGGGGCGGAGGCACGCGCAGCAAAGCTGGCATGACTGGGCTGCAGCTACTGCTGCAGCCAGCCCGTTGCTGCCGCCGCCGCCGCCACTCACCTCAGCTGGGCGCAGCCTCCGTGCGCCGCTCGAGCAGCGGCTCGCGGCTTCTGCGCCCGGCTGGGGCGCACGGCGGCGGTGGTGGCATGGAGCTGGCTGTATGGCTGCAGCAGCAGCTGCAGCCAGCCACGGCAGCTCTGCAGCGCGCTCCTCTGCCCCCACACGCCCCAGCCAGTCGCAGAAGCCGCGAGCCGCTGCTGGGGCATCGCGCCAAGCAGCCTCCGTGAGGCACCCGCCCCAGCAGCAGCTCGGGGCTTCTGCACAGGGCCGGCGCGCTGCCGCCGCCACACGCCCCAGCCGGGCGCAGCCTCTGCGCACCGCCCCAGCAGCGGCTCGCAGCTTGTGCACCCGGCTGGAGTGCGCGGTGGCGGCGGAAGGACGGGGCTGGCTGGCTGCAGCAGCAGCTGCAGCCAGCCATGCCAGCTCCGCTGCGCGCTCCTCCGCCCCAGCCGAGCGCAGAAGCCGTGAGCTGCTGCTGGGGCGGCGCACAGAGCAGCCTCCGCACGCTGCTCCAGCAGCAGCTCGCAGCTTCTGCACTCGGCAGTCCTCCGTGCGCCGCCCAGCCCCGCTGCGGCACGTGATGACGTCTGCGATGACGTCATCACGCAGGCCGTGGCGGGCGCGCACATACACGCCGCCGCGGGCGCCAAAACCTCTGGCACCGGCCCTGCCTGGGAGACACTGCATATCCCTTTTAATTGGATGGATTGGCCCTTTAACTTATCAGGAAGGTTTATGGTGGGCTACTGCCATAATAATAATAATAACAATGACAACAGCAACACCAGTGTGCTTATGTACTGCCCTTCTAGACCGATTAGTGCCCCATTCAGAGTGGTGAGCAAAATCAGTGTCATTATTATCCCCCCAATACAGTCAGGGAGCTGGGGGTGAGAGGAGTGGCTTACCCAAGGCCACCTGCAGAGTTCATGGCAGTAGGGGGAGTCGAACCAGCAGAGTGCTGAATTGCAGCTCTACCACTTTACCACTATGCTATAGCAGCTCATCAATGGAGCCAGGTAAGAGCCAGTGTGGTGTAGTGGTTAGAATGTCAGACTAGGATCTGGGAGACCCCAGAATCCCTGTTCTTCCATGGACGTTTGCTGGGAGATCTTGGGGCAGTCATACTCTCTCAGCTTAACCTACCTTACAAGGTTGTTGTGTGGACACCATGGAGGAGAGGAGAATAGTATAAGCCGCTTTGGGTCCCCACGAAAGGTGGGGTATATATAATTGAACACATATATAAATAAATGTCCCCTGTTGTGCTGCCAGCAGCATTGGGGCTGCTCATCTCAGCTTGCTCTTGAGCTGTTTTAACGCCCCGATTCCATCCTTGCCTTTCATGGGATGCCCAATATCTTCCCCGATGCAGCCTGAAAACTCTGCTAAAGCCCCGCTGCGGTGTTTCTTGCTTCCTTATATGGTTTCCTCTTTGGAAGGAGCAGCCTACTTTGTTACAAGCAAGCAGCTCGCTCTTCACCTGCTTCATACACTCCCTGACTGCTGTCACAGGATTCTAATCTGCTGTTCTGGCAGGAAATATGCAGCAATGTGCTTCCAAAGCCTGGTATTCTTTGCGGGGAATCTGCCTTGTGAAGAAATAGCTGGCCCCCAATGAGTGGCTGGATCTACTTAACATTCACCAGCCATCCCCTGCTTATTCCTCTGTTTTCATTACTCGAAGATGAATGCCAATGGGGAGGGGGAGTGCTGTCCTTTTTAAAACAGGGATTCAGAGGAAAGAGCGTGTTCTACACTATTCTGTTACGTGGCATGTAGAAGATCGGTTTATGTATTTGAAACGTTAGCAGAGATACATTAAGCAGATGCTTAAAGGTTTTGTGAGATCCGGGGGAAACAGCCACAATGTCTGGATCCTGAGCAGTGCCAGAAAAGGAAAACCTAAAGTGACAGATACCCGGTAGGTTCTACAGGACGGGTCATTGATGGATATATTTTTACATCAATGTTGTTCACAAATATGAAGCCGGAGAGATGGCAGTGCCAAAATCCAAGGCTTATCCGGCTACCTCGGCGTGTTCTATTCAAATGCCAGTCAGTGCACGGGTGCAAAATTGGTTGGGAATGTTGACAGAACTAGAGCAGAGGAAGCAGTCAGGAATTTCCATACGAAACCCGACACAGTGATTTGCTCAAGAACATATGCTATGCAGATTATAAACCCACATGCTCTAGCGACTCCCACCTCCGCCTCCTGGAGCATTGGGAGGGGGGTGCATTCAGATGTTAACAAATCACATAATTACACAAAAAGCACTTTTGTTAATGTCATCATCATGATCATACCCAGTCCGACCCGGGGAAAGTAATTACAGCTTTTAATATTTGTTAATCTTTTGATCTGTTTATTATTTTGGGGCCTGGCTGTTTGATTTCAAGTTCATGGAGGTCAGAGGGAAGGGAGGATCGGGGAGAAGGTGAGGCAGTAGATAATGTAACTGACAGGGGCTTTCCCGTTCAGTGGAACTACACAGAACTTATCGCTGAACAGAACTGCGCTGTAGATAGGTCTGTGCTTCCTAGATGCTCACATTGCTGGCTCACTGGCTTGTGGGAGAGTTTTATTTCTATAGGAGGAGTGGCTCCTCTTCTCTTCTTAGATGAGATGTTTGCTGGATGCTAAGGTTACCAGTTCCTGGAGATTTGGGGGATGGAGCCTGGAGAGGGCAGGGTTTGGGGAGGGGAGGGACTTCAGTTGGCCATAATGCCATAGAGTCCACCTTCCAAGGCAGCCATTTTCTCCAGGGGAATTGATCTCTGTCTCCTGGAGATCAGTTGTAATTCTGGGAGATCTCCAGCCACCGCCTGGAGGCTTGCAACCATACTAGACACAGAGACAAATGTTATGCTTATACTCCTAGAAGCACAGGTAGTGCTGCAGATTGGAGGTAAAGATGGAGGTAAATTCTATATTTTCCCCCACCTGGATTGCAGCCAGTGCTGCAGTTGGGCAAGAAGAGTTTGACTGAGGCCAAGTATCCCAGGAGGCAAATGTGTTCTTTTAACAGAACATGGATGAAATAAGATCTACAATACAATCAAAGTGGGTGTGGACTGCTCCCAACTGTGAATGAATTAGCAATGTAGCATGAATCGGAAGAGTGCACATTAGTCTATAAGAAGGGACAGTTACTTCCTCTAGTAGGCAAACCTGTACATAACAAGCCTAGATTTGTATGTGAATTGCCCCTCAGCAGCTCCCCCTTGGGGCCACATTAGACATGACGGCATCCATGGGTCAGACCCCTTGACATGAATGCCATTTTTGAGATGAATTTGGCCATTTAAACCAGGGCCACAAGGGCCTGATCCTAATGGGGGGGGGGCTGTTTCAGCACTTGAAAAACTGCGGGAGGGACAAGATTGCTTGGTCCCACCGAGCCGTGGCATTCTTTAAAAAATCTCTAAAATGGCATCTAGGTTGGCCCTTGGAATTGCCCTCTGAAATGCTTCTGCTGAAGCTCTGCGAACTTTACATCAATTATTGAACATTCAGGGAAATGCTTAAAGCCCACTAGAGCCCCTTTCAGAGTCTGACCCTGGCAACTCTAGTCTAGATTAGAATACCTGACTTCGTCCCGCCAAGGGTCTACAATCAGCCACGGTTTAATGGGATAGCCAGTGAAGCTGTGGTCTGGCACAGGGATTTGAACAGCCAGGAAACTCCAGATTCACCAGGGTCCATCCCTAATGTACCAGATTCTTCTGATGGTCTTCCTTTAAGGTTCCCGATTCCGTTGTGGATCTGTCCTAACCTTCTGATTCCTCCAGCATCTCTGACCTACATGACTTGTCTGTACTTTGCCTAAGTCCAACAGGTTCTCCCTTTTCCCTGTCTTGGCTCCACCTTGTAGAGTTACATTAGGACATCCCTAGTTTTATCTGCTATTAGTTCTCTGCAGTCAGGAGCAGAAGTTGGAGTGAAGAGGAGAGACCCGTCTAAATGTAGATTCCCTTGTAAGCGCCATTCTCAAATGCTGAAAGAGGTTTCCTTTGATGAGCATTTACTGCACTCACTCACTGCCTTACTCATTTCTTATTATTTGGGAGGGGGGATACGTGTTGATTATGTTGCTGAATATGTGCATTGGCAGCTGAATGGCTGGTTATTGGCACCGCCTGTTGCAATCAGGTGTCCTTTCTGTTGACTTGCTAGTCCATTAGTTTCCGAGATCGATACATTCCTGCAAATCTAATGCAGTGGATTTGTTCCCCCTCCTTTTAGGGGCTGCCATTTTCACCATTTACATCTTTTGCCCAAACCTCAAGCACTCTGAAAACACTTAGGTGCCCATAAAAATATTATAGATAAATCACGTTCCATTTATCAAACCATTTATCAAACCTATCCGAGCTGAAGCGTTGGGAAGGAGAGTTCGTGACCACTTTGCACAGTCTGGGGAGCTTGGCTCCCAGGTTCTCAAACAGAGATCAATAGGAGACCGCAGCGCTCAGAATTTCATGGAACATTAAGTTGGGTCTCGCTTTGGCATATTGCACCGAACACCGGCTCCAGGACAAATGTAGAATTATTGCTATCTAATACCTGGAAAAATATGTCTTTCCAAACACAGAGAAAAGAGTATTAAATTAATGATTGCCACTGTAGCTTAGAGCCCTACAGTTGGAAGGCACTTGCTGGTCATTTAGTCCAACCCCCTGCTCAGTGCAGAAAGTTCAAAGCTGGAGCATTCCTGACAGTTCAGCCTCTGTTTGAAGACCTCCAAGAAGAAAGAGTCCACTGCCATGTACTTGGCTCCATTGTTGATCCTCTTGTGTCATTAGGAAGTTTCTACTAATATTCAACCCAAATCTCCCCTCCTGTAATTGAAGCCAACTAGACCTAGTCTTGTCCTCTGGAACATGTCTTTGTCTTCTTTTATGTGGCTGATTCTAAGAGCTGTCACAAGGGGCCATAGCTCAGTGTTAGAGCATCTGCTCAACATGCAGAGGGTCCCAGGTTCAGTCACTGCATCTCCAGCTGAAAGGACCAGTTAGTAGATGATGTGAAAGACACGCTGTAGCACAGCGGTTAAGTGGCTCAGCTGTGAATTAGCACTCTGCTAGTTCGACTCCCACCACTGTTGTGAGCTCGCTGGAGACCTAAGTATCAGCCAGGTATTGGTGCAATATGTACGTTGTTCCAAGTAATGCCATCTTTTGCAATTCTGTACGTGTTATGTCAGAAAGCTGCAGTTTTTCCATCTAAGTTGCAAATTTTTTTGAAATAGTTCCCAGTGCCCCAATGACAAGGGGGACTAATGTTGCATTCTTCTTCCATAGTTGGGTGGTTTCTATTGCCAGATCTCTATATTTAGTCATTTTTTCTTATTCTTTTTCTTCGACTCTGGCATCCCCCGGAATTACAATGTCTATTATCCAAACTTTTCGATTTTTCACGACTGTTATGTCTGGTGTATTGTCTTCAAGGTGTCGATCAGTTCATAAAATCCCACAAGATCTTGACTTGATTCATTTTCTAACACCACCTTTTCCACCTGATGTTCCCGTGAATTCTTTGATACTGGCAGATTATACTTTTTGCTCAATGACCAATGAATCAGCTTTGCAACCCTGTCATGTCTAGCTTTGTAGTCCATCTGTACAATTTTGCTGCATTCCCAAATAAGGTGGGAAACTGCTTCATCATTTTCCTGGCAAAGTCGACCTTTTCGATTTTCACTGATTTTCTGAATTTTGGCTTTCATAACATTCGTTTGCAATGCTTGTTCTTGTGCTGCAAAGATCAGACCTTCAGTTTCTTTCTTGATTGTACCCATCCTCAACCATGCCCAAGTTAGGCTGTTGTCCTAACTTTTTCCTTCAATATTTTTTAGATGTTGCCCATGTAAGGGTTTGTTCTTCCAGCCATTTAATCTATTCTCAAACTGTTTCTTGTTTTTGTTGTTTGTTGTTGTTGTTGTTGTTGTTGTTGTTGCTGCTGCTGCTGCTGCTGTTGTTGTTGTTGTTGAAGGCCTCTGCCTGGGCCCCTGGAGAGCTGCTGTAGGTCTGAGTAGACAATAGTGAGCTTGACAAACCAACTGTCTGATGCAGTCTAAGGCAACTTCATGTATTTATGCCAGTTAGAGTTGCCAGGTCCCTCTCCTCCCCCAGTAAGGGGGGGGGGCGAACCTGGCACCTCCTGCTGCTCATGTGTCTCTCTTCACATGTGTGCTCTGCTCCTGGTGCATGAGCGATGACATCACTTCTGGGAGTGACATCATCACGCCGCCCATGCAAGCGCTCCCATGCTTTGCACGGGGCTGATTTGGCCTATTTGGGGCCAAAATCAGGCCCAAATTAAGCATGGGCGCGCTCACACAGCCGGCGCGACAACATCACTCCTCCTGGGGGCTTGCCACCTCCCGCCAATTGCTGGCGGATCAGTGGGTAAAGAGGCAAACCCCCGGGAGTTTGCCCGCCACCAGAGGGCACTTGGGAACCCTACCACCGCCCCGTGTTCTCCAGGCTAACCCTACCCAGTTCCTCCAACCTTTCCTCACAGGTCTTGTACCCTAGACTCCAACTCCCTTTTTTTTATACTCCTCTGTTTCCATCTGAAAGAGCATAGACCATTCTATGAACAATAATCCATTCACACTATTGAATGGAACTTTTATTTCTTGAGTATTTCAACATCCTTTTAATTCCAAAGTGAATGAAAAAATAGAAGTTAAAAGTAATTTGGCTACATAGGACTACATGGGTATGTCACACAGGAAAAGGGGTTTCTGGCCGGGGGCAGGGGGGGTGCATGGTGCTTATAAGCAAGGGAAATAATAAACCAACCCTGGCCCAAGGCTGTGAACAACTGATAAGAAGCCTGTTTCCTGTCCCATAACAACCAGCTAGGAACAAGGGCGTGCTGTTCGAATGCTGAAATTCTGGGCAATGGATGTTGCTTCAAATAGTCTCCATTTCTGTACAGGAAAAAACCGACATGCAAATCACAAGTAGAGTATCGTATGTCTTGATTACACTTACCTGTATTTTCCTGGATGGACAGGTGTGGTCTGAATGCAGTTGGCGTGGGTTTTTTTTCCTACTCTGAAATACTTCTGTTGCCCAATACACTTAACCTTTCATGTGTCCAGCTGCTATTGAAGATCCAAGAGTAAACCAGTAAACCAGGGTAGCTGCTGTCCATATGATTTTTGTTAGGAGCAGTGCGGCTGGAGCATGGAGCTACCAAATCTTTCCCACAAAGATTTGGGGGAAGCAACTCTTTAAGGTAGATTAGACTGAGATGGTGTGACTGGGCCAAGGTGACCCAACAAGGTTCCATGGTAGAGGGTTGACTGAAACCTCGGTCTCCCAGATCATAGTTCAGCACTCTAACCACTACAGAACACTGGCCCTTTTCACACTGCTTACCCTCACTTGCAACGACCCGGAACATCGGGCAAAAACCGCGGAAGATCGCGTTTTCTCACGCGAGATTTGCGCGCAAATCTCGTGTGAGAAAACATGATCTTCCGCAGTTTTTGCGCGGTGTTCCGGGTCATTGCGAATGAAGGTAAGCAGTGTGAAAAAGCCCACTGTTTGACTTTTTAAAAATTGTTTAAATTTATTGAACTATTTTAAATTTTATCTGCCGCTGTTCTGTCTGTTGTAACGTTGTTTTGCTACTTTTTTCATTGGCTTTTACGTTGTGCCATTTGATGTGAACTGTTTTTATGCCTGTATGTGGCCTCAAGAACATCATACCTTGGCAATATATGAATTGTTGTAATCAATCAGTCCTGTGCGGAAGCATTCCCAGGAGTTTTGCTGTTTACTGCTTTATAGAGTTTAGCATCTAATGGGTGGGAGCCCTTGAGGGAGAGATCAAGTAAACCTTTTTGGTGGTATTTGTTTAAATTAGCTATCCGTGAAAGCCTTTAAATTCTTAGGTCCATTTCTTTGCTCCTTAGCAACATCTGAGATAACAGGTTCCTGCCTCAGCAGTTTGGTTAACAGTTTCCTGCTTCTAAATAGTACCTTAGCAGCAAATAGCAAAGTTTTTTTTATTTTGTTTAATTTCATAAAACGCAAATACCTCTTCAAACAGAACTTCGTTTGGCATTGCCAAGAGATGGCCTTGAAAATCAATGGAAGCTGTAATCTCATATCTCTTCTGACCTAGAGAGAGTGAGCTATGTGGAAATAACAGTATTGGAGCAAACACTCTAAAGGCATTTGTTAAAATTCCACTCCCCCCCTATCCTTTTCTCTTCCCCTCCAAAGCCATAGAGGATATTTTATTGCTGAAACTTTATTGATCCTTTTAGTCATTTTAAATGAATTAGAGAATGTATTGCTGTCTTTTGTTCCAAGCCACCTCAGGCTAAAAATAATCTGGGTAAATAAACAATGTTTTTGCAGGAAAGGCTCGATCCATGTCACGGACAGTTAAAAGAACTGAGCTAGGAGGGCCAAGAAAGTTCTCGCCTGCCTGAGGTGGTGGAGTGTTACTACCTGCCAGAAAGGCTACTGACTCCATAGAAGCAGCTACTTTTAATGTTATAATATTGATTAGAATGCAAGTTATTTAAAAGCACTTTATGTTAATTGAAGGGGGGGTAGGGCTATATTTCAGAAGGAGAAATGGGATCTGTCCATTTTGTGGGGAAGAGCGAGACCCCCCCCCCCAGAGATACCAGTAATGGAGGCACTATTCACCCTGTGTGTATCCCGAGAGATGGATGACGTCTTTTTTTCTTTCCAGCTTCTGGCCTCTCCTCTTCTCCATCGACCCCAACCCAAGTGACCAAGCAGCCGACATTTCCTCTGGAATCTTATAAGCATGAACCTGAGAGGCTAGAAGCCCGGCTTCACGCCTCCTCATCTCCCCCGGATACGGGCCAGAGATTCGGTCTGCCCCCAGGACAAAGCCTGCCCAGGCCTCCCACGCCTGCGTCCACCCCCTGCGCTACCTCAAAAGCCGTAAGTACACACAGCTTGGTTTCCAAGGCTCCTGTGCCAATAATACTCCGTATTTATAGAGGGGTGAAGTGCTTCAGATACTTTATTTGGCCTAATTCACACAACAGCTTTGTAAAGTAGGTAAGCTTTACTGTTCCCCTACTGAAAATGAGGGGGGGGGGGATGAAGTTGAGAAAGAGAAAGACTGCCTTGCCTGAGCCCTCAGAGGGAAGTTCAAGGTAGAAATGAGATAGATTTACAGCTCAGTGTTTTAGCACAACTTTCTGCTTCCAGAGAAACGCTCCGCTTTTGGCCTTTTCCCCTTTGCACGTGGAGGAGCCTTGATCTCTTTGTCTTCAGTAGGACACAATGTTCAACTTGTTGAACTGAAATGGAGCCATATGCTAGTTTTGTGATCCTTTTTAGCTATAGCAACCTTTTTTTCTTCTTTTACCAGCTGCCGGGGCTGCATGGTCAGATTTTTATTTTTTAAAATTATTTACTTGATTTATATCTTGCCTTTCTTCTCCATGGAGATACAAAGCAGCTGATACTATTCTCTTCTCCTCCATTTTATATTCACAACAACCTCGTGAGGTAGGTTAGACTGAGTGTGTGTGACTGGCCCAAGGTCACCCAGCGAGCTTCTATGGCAGAACAAGGATTCGAACCTGGGTCTGGCCTGCAGGGAGAACGGCTCTTTAACCATTTCCCCTGTGCTATTTTCCTGCTTAAAATCACCGCTCCAGCCTGTTTTTACCCCTCCTGGGAAAAACACTTCCTGACTCCACTTCAGATTTTTGTCCCATGCAGAATGCTTCCCCACAGAAAAACTCCTCGAATTTAATCTGGTCATGTAAAAAACCAGCACTTCAGGGGAAAAGGTGCCAACGTAGCTCTGATATGCTAGCTTTTAGGGAACAGGGAGTCCCCCCACCATGGACACGTGATTTTCCCTGCTTGCAGTTGATACAACCTTATTGTACAGCCTTGTGATTTTTCTGAATTTGTAGCCCTTATATTCAGTATTTTTTTAAAAAACCTATAAAGTAGATAAATCATAAATATATTAATCTCTGATAGACTTAACCCAAAATCACGAAAAGCCAACCAAAATAGAAAGATCTTATAACACTGCCAGAAAATGTTCTTAGACTTCAGCTTGTGCAATTTGAAAGGAGTTTTGCAGTTATGGGGCAGACACTCAGAACTAAGCTGCAAGAGACGAATTACATAGGAGGAGCACGTGAAGGGAGTCACAATGCTAGCCTGGAAGCTGAGTTTTAAAAGAGATTGGAAGGCTTTGTCAATTTCCCCTCTCTAAGGAGCTGCTCAGAGTGTTTGTTAATTTCCTCTTTGCCTCTTAGAAGGGGAGGTGAAACTGTCAGAGCCTTCAGGGAGGCAAAGAGGAAATTAACAAACACTCTGAGCAGTGATCTCTCTGGCCCTGTAGAGAGGGGATATGAACAAAGCCTTCTGATCTCTTTTAAAACAGCTTCCCGGCTAACGTTGCGACTCCCTTCACATGCTCCTCCTCGTATAATTTATCTCTTGTAGCTTGGCTCTTAGAATGCTTTTGTGCACTTGTTATTTTGGCTCGATGCATATTTGCACAGTGGGAATTGCATCGCAACACGAGAGGACTGTGTTCGTTTCCTAGATGTGTGCATTGTAGGCCAGAACTAGCATCTAGAACTGTGCAGAGAAGATGATCGGGAGCCAGCGCAGATGGGTAAACACCTGAAACAACCTAATCCCTGTTTGGAGGCAGCCTGACGCATTCTGTGCTAATTGGTGGTTCGAGAGAGCAGTTCTGAAAAGAGATCACGGATATTAATGAGATTAGAGAGAAATAGCTCATCTTAGACTGGAGAAGGCAGTTCAGTTGGAAGTGCCTCAGAGGATCAGAGTTGACTAGGTGGGAATGGAAGCAAGAAGAGATTCGCACAGCAGTGGGTAGGTCAAAACTGGAGCATAAGCCGTATGCAAACTGAAAAAAAGCAGAGTGTCTTGTGGGTTTCTTAGGAACGAGCGTATTTATTGGGGCAGCACCGGTTTTGTAAGTCAGCTGCATGAACAGAAAAATTATCAATGCTCTCTGCGTTCACATAGAAAGAATCTGACTAATGGATACATGAGATGAAAGTCAGGGAAATATAGGCAGGGGCTTGGATCCACCAGAGATTTCCATGGACAGAAGGGTCTCTTCCCATGGAGCAGGACTTCCCTGCCTTCCCCCTTATATTGCAGCCCACAGTACCCCCATGCTGCAAACGGGGAAACCATATTATACCCTTGCTTAATGCTGCAGATTTATTTCTGTACAGCAACGACTAACGGGAACTGGAGCAAAGGTAGCTGACACCTGAGGTTGTGAGCCATACTGGGGGGGAGGGGTGGCTGGTAAGAGGCCAGCGATGACTGGACTGAAACTCTGACCCCTGTCGATTCTCACATATTGATCCCACCAGCTCTTTGTACACTTTGCTGACGCACCAGTCTGAAATACCTGTTGGCTTTGACAGATACCCTTCTCAGCCCCTACCACAGTGTGGAAATCAATAGCTATAGGATGAGGAAATTATTCTCTCTGATTGGGGACCAAATGAATGGATAAAATAGCAAAGAGTCCAGTAGCCCCTTTGAGACTAACCGACTTTATTGTAGCATAAGCTTTCGAGAGCTACAGCTCTCTTCATCAGATGCAAATGCAGGGCTTTTTTTCAGCAGGAACGTGGTGGAACGGAGTTCCGGAACCGCTTGAAAATGGTCACATGGCTGGTGGCCCCGCCCCCTGATCTCCAGACAGAGGGGAGTTGAGATGGACCTTCACACCACCGAGCGGTGTGGAGGGCAATCTAAACTCCCCTCTGTCTGGAGATCAGGGGGCAGGGCCACCAGCCATGTGACATTTTCTCTGAGGGCAACCCAGAAAAAAAGCCAGAAACCCAGAAAAAAAGGTTATGGGATCTTAATGAAATTGGCCAGTTACACGGCAGTCAAACACACAATATTCACTGTGTATAGGTACATAATCTAGCCAGATCTGAATCGATGCATTCTATACAATAGGGGTACTTGAGGATATTCCTTGCACAGTATTCCAGACACATCAGCATTTGGTGAAGGATGCAACAACAGGATATTTCACAACAATACCTCGTCAGTTAAGCCCAGAACTGGAGAGAGAGATAGGAAGGAAAGCTATGGAGACAGATAGTAGGTCGGCAGATAGCAGAGTAGTCTTTCCCCTCTAGTACAAACAGGGGCTGACTGCAGTCTTGCACAGTCTATTGTTTGTAAAACTAGAACCACCATGTTCCACTGATGTTTTATGTATATGGAGCAAGAGTGCGTGCTCTGGATCAATTAAGGTATAACTGATCAACATTACGTGATCGGGAGCCTTCACTGTTGTTTAAGAATCGGACATGTGCAAGAAACCCAGCAACCACTAGATGGTCCACCTGAACTGGTTACTGGTGAATTCTGGTCTACTTTCAGCCTAGTTTATTCTAGCAACCACTAGATGGTCCACCCTGAACTGGTTACTGGTGAATTCTGGTCTACTTTCAGCCTAGTTTATTCTAGCAACCACTAGATGGTCCCCCCTGAACTGGTTACTGGTGAATTCTGGTCTACTTTCAGCCTAGTTTATTCTAGCAACCACTAGATGGTCCACCTGAACTGGTTACTGGTGAATTCTGGTCTACTTTCAGCCTAGTTTATTCTAGCAACCACTAGATGGTCCCCCCTGAACTGGTTACTGGTGAATTCTGGTCTACTTTCAGCCTAGTTTATTCTAGCAACCACTAGATGGTCCACCCTGAACTGGTTACTGGTGAATTCTGGGCTACTTTCAGCCTAGTTTATTCTAGCAACCACTAGATGGTCCCCCCTGAACTGGTTACTGGTGAATTCTGGTCTGCTTTCAGCCTAGTTTATTCTAGCAACCACTAGATGGTCCCCCCTGAACTGGTTACTGGTGAATTCTGGTCTGCTTTCAGCCTAGTTTATTCTAGCAACCACTAGATGGTCCCCCCTGAACTGGTTACTGGTGAATTCTGGTCTGCTTTCAGCCTAGTTTATTCTAGCAACCACTAGATGGTCCCCCCTGAACTGGTTACTGGTGAATTCTGGCCTACTTTCAGCCTAAGTTATTTTAGAGGCCAAAGTGCACACTTTGGTTTTTGACAAGTTAGGGCCAGGTTCCCCCAAGTTGCTTTCTCTGCAGTCTCACAACAGCTACAGAGAAAGGCCCTTCAAAGTTCCCAGGAATCCTTGGGATGAAAATGTGGGTGGAGGAGAGACTCCGGTCTCCCCACCGCCAGCTGTGTTGTTTTCCCAAGTGGAAACAGACCCAGGGGTATAGTCGTTTGCCCACTTGGAGCTGCATGTGGAATATTTCTTGCATCTGCAGCTCCAAAGATAAGCAAATACTCCCCCCACACAAGCACACTGTTTCGGCTTGGGAAGGCAAGATCTTGCACCATTGTTCCAAGTCCAATCGGGCTCCTACAGATTTTAAAAATGCCGTTCTCAGCAGCTGCTGTGTGACTGCAGGGGAAACAAGTCGGGTTCCCAATTCATCAAAGAACATAATGTAGTTTGGCCCATAGTACTCCCCCACCCTGCCTGTCCCTGGGCAAGTTGTTTCATTTACCTTATTCTAATAGGCCCCCTCCATGCCATTCCAACACCCAAAATGTTCCGTACTCATTCATCTCATGCTTACTAGGATCCAGCCCAGTTTCTTGGATACAGCTCCCACACACCAACATATACTTTGCCTTACCGCCAGGGATCATTTCGTAGAAAAAGAGCTGCAGGAACTCATTAGCATAACTCATTAGCATAACTCATTTGCATATGCCACACCCCTTGCCATTGCCAGAAGTATGTCATTAGCATAACTGATTTGTGTATGCCACACCCCCTGACATCACCTATCCTGGCTGTTTTGGACCCAATCCTGGCCATTCAGGGCCGAAATTGGGGCCAAAATGGCAAAAAGGGACTGAAAATGGCTGAAAGGGGCCCAAAATGGTCAGGATCAGGCCTCTGCTGAGTGGGAGAGTGATCCGCCACCCATCAGAGGCCCAATCCTGGCTGTTTCAGGACCAATCCTGGCTCTTTTGGGTCTGATCCTGGCCATTTTGAGCCCGAATTGGGTCATTTCGGCCCTGATCCAGGCTGAAATGGGCCCAAAATGGTCAAAAATCAGGTGGGTGGGGTCACCTGACATGTGACCTTTCGGGAGAACTACCAGAACTCCATTCCTGCGCATTCCCCCTCAAAATGAGCCCTGCTTACCACCAAGCCTTCCTTAAGACCTTGAGGTTTTGCCCTACTGTACCTTTTACTCCCGCAACTAAACTGCTACTTTGCAATCCCATGTCAAGTGATTTTGCAAACTCGTTTGTCCACCACATCTACAGGGTATTTGCTTCTCTGGAAGTACTTTCAGTAGGGCAGAGTTCACATGTGACAAGTGGAGTACACAACCCCTGCTTCTGATTAATTTCAGTACAGACAGCTTTTGCTAATCCATACATTTTGTGCAAGGGAGCCTGCAGAGTTTCATAGGGTAATCTCTCTTCCCTTTACGATTGGCCCTGCTTCTGCACATTTGAAAGCCAGTTGCTATACAGAAATGTAGGAAGTGTGGCTTTTCTAGATAGTGGAGATGCAGTGGGAAATAGTTTTTGTATGCTACAGTTCTGCGTGCCTGACTGCTATTAAAGGCACAGGAGCAAGGATGGTAAAAATGGTGACACCCCTAAGATATGAATTTCCCTGGGAATAAACAGCAAAGGCCTTTCCGTCTCCCAAACAGGCTGGTTTGGCGTCAGGGCCGTTTGCAGGAATCTTGTTGGAGTAAACCACAGTGTGTCATATATGCCATCCTGCATGTCTGCCATGTATGTATTCTGTGTTATGTGCTGATCCTCTGAGGACATAGGAAGCTTCTTATTGATGCTAATCCAGTGGGTTATCTCGCAAGTATTTACTTTCTCTTTCCCTGCCACTTCAAGCAAGTGTCCTTGAAGGCGGACTGCAGCCAGCTCAATATGTATCCTTCCTGAGAACTGAGATGATTTCATTCTTTGCTCTGTCTAGCCTAAACCTATTTTCTCCCCTTCGACCCCCCTGGCTCCCTCATGCCAGAACCTTAACGGTCACTGTCCTGAAGGCGGGAATCTTCCCTATAACTAACACTGCCAACCCTATTTACGTCACTTCTGCCAGTCCCGTTGTCTGAGCACCTTGAACTTGATGGATCTCTAATAAAGTTACTTCAACCAATATACTTGTGTGGTTGCTGTGGAGAACTTGGGGGATCTACCTGCCAGGGACTGACACAGGGCCAAGCTACAAGTGACGAATGACACTTGAACGGCAAGTGAACAGACTAAGGTTGTCAGCCTCCAGGTAGTGGCTGGAGATCTCCTGAAATTACAACTGGTCTCCAGGCCACAGAGATCAGTTCACCTGGAGAAAATGGCTACTTTTGGGGGTGGACTCTATGGAATTATGCCATGCCAAGGTCCTTTCTCTCCCCAAACCCCACTTTCTCCAGGTTTCTCCAGGTTTCACCCCCCAGATCTCCAGGAATTTCCCAACTTGGAGCTGGCAACCCTAGAACAGACTCATGTGTATTCCTCCCTGTTCACTTGCACTCCACTTGGGCTCCACTTGATCACGTAGCAAGTGAACAGACTCATGTGTATTTCTCCCAGTTCACTTGCACTCCACATAGTGACCAAGTGGAGTGCAAGTGGAGCGCAAGTGAACAGGGAGGAATACACGTGAGTCTGTTCACTTGCTATTCAAGTGTCATTCATCACTTGTAGCTTGGCTCACAGTGTTTTCGAACACAGACATCTTTACATCTGAGAAGGTTCACTGATAGAGAACAAAATTAGCAAAAGGTGGCTCAGTCACAGGAAATTCAGCGTTGACTGGGAGATGGATAGCCTGCCCCTGAGTGCGTGCTGTACGATCACCTCCTTCATCGGCTCAACAACCCTTTATTTTTTGGACGGTGCCTGCATAAGATTGCTGCCAAGCTTGACAGCGGAGGAGCAGCAGTGATTTATGGGCCCTGCGTTGCCAACACCTTGCAGTCTTTAGGTTAACCCTTTAGTTCATCCTTAGTTGCAGAAGAGCACAGAGTTCTTTTCACCACTCACAGGTTGCAACCTGGAAATTCGATCCACCTTTCGATCGACTAGTGAAGCAGGATTCTCAGCGGCTGTGGTTTGTGCGGTCCTCCAGGAGTCCTCTTCGCTAGAGCTGGCGGGAGAAAAGGAAGGACAGTTGGACCAGGAGAAATCGTATCTTCTACTTCACTAAGAGTGAAGTTCTGGGTTCTTATCTGGCCACTTTACATACAGGAAGCAGCAGAACATAGGTCAATCAAGGTCAGTATTGCCTGACTCTGACCGGAGCCTCTGTTCGCATACTGCCTGATCCTTTTAACTGGAGATGCTGAGGATTGAACCTGGGGTGTTCTGCATGCAAAGTAGGCACTCTACTGCTGAGCCACAGCTCCTCACCTAAGGGAGGCGCTCTGAAGGATAAATCAAAGCCGTTTGAACTGATACCTTTGAGATCTTTGAGAGAGCCAGTTTGGTGTAGTGGTTAAGAGCATGGGACTCTAATCTGAAGAGCCCAGTTTGATTCCCCACTCCTCCACTTGAAGCCAGCTGGGTGACCTTGGGCTAGTCACAGCTCTCTGGAGCTCTCTCAGCCCCACCCACCTCACAGGGTTGTCGTGGTTGTTGTTGTCTTAAGACTTTGCCAAGGCCCAAAGCTACGGCAGGATTTATCTGTCTCATTGCCCCCCATATCCCATTGCACTTTTGGTCACAGTGCACATCCAAGTAGGCAACTCTTGTGAATGCAAAAAGCGGGTCAGGTATTTGTCTGAACCAAACAATATGTCCTGAGAGATAGAAGTTAACCATATAGAACTGCACTGATTCGGTCAGGCCTAAATGGGCGTCACAAAGCGATCGATCGTAACAAGGAGTTTGCGTTAGCAGGATTGGCTGTGGGTGGGAAAGGGAAGTTTCTCTTCCTCCCAAGGGTCAAGTAGGGTTCCCTTAGCTCATGCAACTGAGAACTATTGGTTACGGCCACAAAAAGAGTCCCACCTTTCCACTGATGCGTGTTGCCGGTTACATTTCTGATGGTGCTCTGACATCTTTATCAGTGGCATTGCCTGTCATATTTCTCCCTGTTACGTGGCTGCTAAAGAATACAGGGTCCCTGTTGGAGAAGAGCGCAGCACCCGACCAGTCGCCCTGGAGGGACAACAAACTGGACAGAGGTGCCTCTGATACTGCCTTCCAGCCATGGGTTTCAGAGGCGTATTGCCTGTGGGCATGGAAGTCCCTTTACTCACCATGGTTAGGAGCCCCTCTCCCATGAATTTGTCTAACCTCCTATCAATGCCGTCTGTGCTCACAGCCATCACTACTGCAGCTGGCAGTGAATTCCATAATTTAAAAGCTGTGCTTAATTGGTAGTTTTCAGACTACTTCTCTATATACCTTCCTAATGGAAATAGTGGAGCAAGAAGAATTGCTCAGAGAAAGACATCATTCAAAAGCTTAGCAGGCTGTGTTTAATGGAGGCCCATACAATTTGTCAACCCCCCCCCCCAACAGTCAGTCTATGAGATGACAATTTGTACTTTGACTTTTTGTTATTTGAACTGCCTGACCTTCAAGCTGGAGTGACTTAACTCTTCTCTAGTGTCGTATTACCAAATGTGGGTGGAACACAGGGAGGTTGAGAATTTAGTGGCACGGGTTACCTTGCTTCCGTTTTGCCTGTTGCTGTTTTAAGTAGCATGTATAAAACACGCAGTTCTCACTAGTACCGGCTCTTTTCGTTCCTCTCTCTGTATCCTCAGCCTCTGGGTGCTGTGTGAGTGGTTTGCCCCAGGTATTGGATGAGTCTGTATTTCTACAGATGGCCGCCAGCTTCAGGGACTGCCAGCTTCTATTTAATATATCCCCATCAGCGCTACATACTTATTTCTTTGTACTGGGAATTTGGTTCCCGTCAAGTTATAAAACTGAGTTGTAGGATGACCTTGGTATTTACCCCCCCTCCCTATCAACATAACAAAGGCCCTTATATTATTGGAGATTGAAATCTTCCTCCCACAAATCACTTTGCCTAGGATTTGATGGGGCTCAAGATAGGGATTTTAATATTGGACGTGATGTGATGTTTTCCCGTGAGTTTTCTGTGCTTTCGAAAGGAGGTCCTTTCTTTCCCCCTTATCTGTTCTGTGCAGTCTTTATTAGCCACTATCTGACCCCCCCCCTTACATACTTTCATTATTTGCCTCTGCTTTCTTAGCTCCCATCCACTTCTTCTTTAACTTGAAAACCTTGCGGAGATGGTAAATTTACTTCAGGCTGGATTTTGTGGCAGCACCATGATCCTAGCCGTGAAATCACAGGGATATTCTATAGAACATCAAGCGCCATCGTATCTTCAGCCTTGGCATAAAACATCACAGGATTATCATGTGATGTGAATTCCTGTTCCATCTCATGCGCGCAAAAATATACTTGTTTGAAGGTAATAGATTCAGCTTTGTTCCCCTCCTAAAGTATCTTGGGGGTGGAGGAGGATCCCCAACGTGGCTCCCATGGGTGCTGTGGCACCTGTTGACACCTCTCTTGGCACCCACCAACTGTTTTTAGAACGTGGGTGGAACCAGATGGACTTTTTCTCCAGCACAGCTTCTAACTGGGCACTCAGCAGGGCACTTTAATTGGCAGGGCAGTGCAGATTAAAAGGCATCGTGTTAAACAGGGCTTCTTCCTGAAACAAAGAAGACTATCAAAGGTATGCATAACCTGAGTCTACTATTTTCTATTAAAAATATGCATGACCTCACTCCCTGCCGTTTTGTGATTGGCTCTGCCTCCTGTGGCAGCCATTTTATGGTTGGCTCTACCTCCCATAGCAGCCATTTTGTATTTGTGCCCAGCACCCTGTGTTAGAAATCCAGAGGTGCTCATAGGCTCAAAAAGTTTAGGGCCACCAGATCTAAGAACGTGTTTCCCCCACTGTAGTCTATCCTTGAAGAGAAAAATTGGGCAGTGATAGCACATGAGTTTTGCACGGCGGAGGTCCCCAGCATTAGAGAAACCCACACAGCAGGAGCTCAGAATATCCTTGCTGTACTAGAGGTCCTTCAGAGCTGCTGCCAGTAGGAGCTAGATAGCCCAAGATTAGCAGGGCCATCCTAAACAGAGTTGCACCATTCTAAGTCCATTGAAGTCAGTAGGTCCAGAAGGGTGTAACTCCATATGGGATGACACTAAGTAAAAAGCAGTTAGAGTAGACAACCCTGCCTTATATTGTGTTTGTTATGCGCCGTCAAGTTGCCTCCAACTTATAGCAACCCTTTGAAGAAAGACCTCCAAAACGTCCTATCATTAACAGACTTGCTCAGATCCTGCAAACTGGAGGATGTGGCTTCTTTTATTGAGTCAAGCTGTCTCGTTTTAGGTCTTCCTCTTTTCCTACTGCCTTCCGCTTTTCCTAGCATTATTGACTTTTCCAGAGAATCTTGTCTTCTCATTGGCCAAATCCACACATCTCAAGTTTTCCGCTTTTTTCCCGCCCATTATTCGCTTCTCAGAGCCAAGCTACAGGTTGGACACTTGTCAGCTTCCCTCATGTTTTGATGGGAAATGTAGGCATCCTGGTTTTACAGTTTGGCTGTCCATTATGGCTGCAAGACCAGGATGCCTACATTTCCCATCAAAACCTGAGGGAAGCTGACAAGTGTCCAACCTGTGTCAGGCATCACTTGTAGCTTGGCTCTCAGAGGGCTGTTCACATACTCTTACCTCAATCCCGCCATTCTCTTGTATCTTTTGCATTGTGCCTCAGACAAATTTGTCATGCATTCAAACGCTTCTCTTGCGCGGTTCTCACCATGGATGTGGACAAATAGAAGCGTTTCACAAGGAGACCGCCCCCTTCAAACCACCCTACTTCTGTGTTTGCAGCCATTCCGGAACACCATCCCTCTTTGCCGTGCAATTATCAAGCTTTTCCACTCTCTCTGCAGCATGCCTGCCTGCCCGCTCTTTCCCTTTTTTTTTTTTAAAAAAGGGGACTTTCCCAGCATTGTTGCACAATCCCGGCCATAAATCTTAATTGGGGTGCTCCAAAATCCCTGCGGAGACATCAAAGGGTGGCGTCATTTCCATTTCTGTGTCATTTTTAGGATGCCGAACAGTCGGGAATATCAGTGGCTGTTAAAATTAATTTTTTTTAACTGTTGAAATTACCGTTATAGCGGAAATCCGTCATTCTAACATTACATTCAAGCGTCAAATAATTAGTCTGCCCGTTTGGAGAGTTTGGATCACCCCCACCTTAAATATCAGTTCAAATTAGCCCACCAGAATAATGATCCAATAGATTTCAAAGAAGAAGGCATAGGATAACATTAACCAATCACAGGCATCATAGGGGTGTGGCCTCACCATAGCAATTTAGCAAAAAAAGCGCTATAGCGGAAATATGATGAAAAAATGGGGGGGGGGGGTGAACGTGATGTCGTCATTGGCGATGTCGGATCTAAACCCACCCCGTATTGCGCGATTCTACCAGGGATGTGGACGTCGTATAGCGAGAGGCAGCAGCAGTAAGAGAAGGGATGTGAACACAGACTGGGACATTGCAGAATAGAATCCAGCGCGATTAATGCACATGAAAAGCGGAAGGTAGGGAAGTGTGGATTCGGCCATGATGTGACCAATGTACGATAGCCTCATTTTGTCATTTTAGCTTCTAGGGAGAATTCAGCCTTGATTTGATCTAGAACCCACTTATTTGTCTTTTTGGCTGTCCATCGTATCCGCAAAACTCTCCTCCAGCACCACATTTCAAATGAATCAATGTTCTTCCTGTCAGTTTTCTTCACTGTCCAACTTTCACATCCATACATAGTAATGGGGAATACCATAGTTTGGACAATCTTTAAGAATCTTTTCTAGTTCCCTCACAGCTACTCTTCCAAGTCTCAATTTTCTTCTAATTTCTTCATTGCAGTCTCCCTTTTGGTTGATGATTGAGCCAAGGAATAGAAAATCTTGAAGAATTCCAATTTCCTCATTGTCAACTTTAAAATTGTGCAATTCCACAGTAGTCATTACTTTTGTCTTCTTGATGTTCAGCTGTAATCCTGCTTTGACACTTGCTCCTTCAACCTTCATCAGTAGTCATTTCAGGTCTTCACTATTTTCTGCCAGTAACATGGTATCATCTGCATATCTCAAATTGTAAGTTGAACAGGTAGGGAGATAATATGCATCCTTGTCTGACACCCTTGCCAGTTGGAAACCATTCTGTTTCTCCATATTCTGTCCTGCCAGTAGCCTCTTGTCCAGAGTACAGGTTGTGCATCAAAACAGTCAGATGTTGTGGCACCCCCATTTCTTTTAAGACTCTCCATAGCTTTTCATGATCCACACAGTCAAAAGCTTTGTGTATTTATTCTCCCTGTATTCTTTATGGTATAAGGTTGCCAACCTCCAGGTGGTAGCTGGAGATCTCCTGGAATTATAACTGATCTCCAGATGACAGAGATCAGTTCCCCTTGAGAACGTGTCTCCTTCGGTGGGTGGGCTCCATGGCATTATGCCCTGCTAAGGACCCTCCCCTCCTAAATCCTGCCCTTCCCAGACTCTGCTCTCGAAATCTCCAGGAATTTCACAACCTGGAGCTGGCAACCCTATTTATGGAGGCTTCATAGCTCAGCGGCAAAAGGTCCCAGGTGTTCAACTCCTGGAGTCTGCTGTTCACGGATCTCAGGGCCGAACTACATATTTGGGATTTAATGAAGAATATACTGTTGCATATGAAGCAGCAAAAACAAGGAAATAACTTTTTCTATGCTCAGAAATGGCTTGGGAGGGAAGGCAGGAGCCCTTCTTTTCTCTGAGCTGGCATTCCAAACCCAGTTGGGCTCTTCTTTATTTTTTTCCAAAAGTCGTCCCCTGCGACTGCTGTATGGCTCCAGGAAACCAAAATGCAATGCATTAAAAACTTGAACATGTAGTTTGGCCCTCGAGTGGGAAAGACCTCTGCTGGAGTCCTCCTGCCAGCTGCAGGAGATAGTACAGACCCTGGGTCTAACGGTGTGATGCAGCTTTGGATGTTCCTAAAGGGAGGGGAGGCAGAGCCATGCTTGTCTCTGGCGTGTCCCTACTGAAAACAACGGACCCGTGCATCTACCGACGGCAGCTGTTGTGTTTTGCAAAGCTGAGCCTCCCAGTTACAGGCTGAAATCAGAGTCCAAAGATGAGCCCAGGTGAGTCTGATCTTGTCAGATCTCAGAAGCTAAGCAGGTTCGGCCTTGATTAGTAATTGGATTGGACACCTCCGATGAGGACCAGGGCTGCAGAGGCAGGCAATGGCAAACCACCTCTGTTAGTCTCTTGCCTTGAAAACCCCAGCAGGGGTTGCCAAAAGTCAGCTATGACTTGAGGACACTCTCCACCACCACCAAGTAGGGGGCTGCTATCAAACATGGGATTTTGGGAGAGTTACATAAATAAGCAAGCACTTTGCTTGGTTCCCACCCACCCCTCCCGCCAATCTGCCCCATAGCCAACTGAGAATACTCTCAAACCCGCCTGTAAGTTGCCCAGTGTACATAATGATGGCATTGTGTCCTTTTGCTGGCACTAAACCATCTGTGAGAATGAAGTTTAAATCACCGAGAAGTCCTAGGTCTGGTCCCCCCCAAATGATCTCTTCTTCTGTACTCGAGGTTACCCCAGAGCTGCTCTGCAGAAATAAACCTGTGCCAGCTTTAATCAGATGGCATCTTTTAAAAGAAGCGTGGCGCCTTGAGGAAAAGGGTTTCGTATGTAGTTTTTGTAGTCAAGTTCGGTAATGCTGACATGCAGATGGTCGAAGGCAAATCAATGAAGTGTGCCAAGACGTTCCTTTGACCCAGCTGTGGTATTATTATTTTTTGTCCGGGTAAACAGATTACAAAAGGGGACTATCTTGGAACTACAAGCCTCTCTCTGTCTTTGGTCAGTGTCTATGCTGCAGTCGATTCCGTAAAAATAGCTTTCTGCCCAGGCTGGTTTTAAAGGCCTCCAGGTATCCATTGCTTCCCTCTGGGAGCTTATTCCACCGTCTAATAGATCTCCGTGGGCCAAGGCTAGCAGTAAATGCTGAAATAGAATTCTCCATTGAAATTCTAGAAGTGGGTGTGAAAGCAGCGGCTGTTAGTTAACCACCAGCAGCAAAGTATGTCTGTCTGGAAATAGCTATGACTGAAGTTTCATAATTTTTTTGCCAGGCACAATAACTAAATGGCTTTGTTGAATAAATAAAAAATAACCAGGGGTCATTATTAGCTGCTAGGAAGCTGCCAAGGGGCAATTAGTGGCAAATTCTTGAATGCCACGTGCTCCTAATGGTGTGCTTTAACTTTCAGTGCTATGCAAGTCCACCAGCCTGCTTATCCTAATAATGAGATGTAGTATTCATAGGCGGTGCTTCAATGAACTCTTTTAATAGTTACAACAACCTTGTGAGGTAGGTCAGTAGTGTCTTAATTTTTCAGATGAGCCTGAAAGTGAGTGGCACACCCAAGGTCATTTAGAGCACTTGTGGCAAGAGTGAAAGCAAGAGTATCTTAGGTCACAGCACATTCTCTCATTCCACCTCTCTCTTATCATCCTACCTATGGAGAAAGATAAAGTATCCAGGTGTTCGGTCAGCTGTGGTGCTTGGACCCTCTCAAATAATCTCCAGGGGTCTTTCTCCAGTTTCCCTCACTTTCCGAAGTGAAATGGGTGCTGGGGAAGGGTCTTTTTTTGGTGGCCCCCCATTGTGGTATACCCTTCCCCAGAGAAGTGTGTTGGCATAAGATTGCCCACTCTGGCTTGAGAAATTCCTGGAGATTTGGAGGCAGTGCCAGGGGAAGGTAGAATGGGAGGAGCTTAGCAGGTATATGGTGTCACTCTGGGACTTCCATTTTCCCTAGACTCTATGGTATCCCTCAAAAGCCACCTTCCAAAGCTGCAATTTACTACAGGGGATTTGAACTCTATAGTTTGGAGATTAACCGTAATTCTAGGAGAACTCCAGACCTGGTCATTGGGAACCCTAGTTGGCACTTTCCTTATTAAGACTTCAGAGCCAGTGAAAAACAGTTTTATTTATTCATTGCTGCTCTTTTAGCCATGTCGATTTGTATACTTGTCAGGCACTTTAACCACTACTTGCTCAACAATTTATGGTCTGCTGTGGTGTTCAGTTTTTTGTTTTTTAACAGTTTCTTCTTCTTGTCTTTGTAAGTCACCTTGCCGGGGTGGGGTGGGGACAACTTTTTTTAAAGGTGTAATACAAATGGTTTAACTGTTCAAGTACCTTGAGCAAGAAGAGAGCACAGAATAGGTACTATTAAAATAAATAAAATTAGCCTCTGTTTCATAGGTCACAGTTCTTCTATGCTGAGATCGTCTGTGGACAGGAAAAAGAATTTCAGTGATCGCTTTTGATTTATTGTACTGCAAATGTAATCAATCCAGAGGGGAAATAATAGGACGTTGCTTAAGCATTTGTTTTCCCTGAGACAGGATACTGGTGTATGAGCCATGAATTTATACTGAAGAGGACCCAGAGCTTAGCAGTAGAGCCCGTGCTTTGCAGGTAGAAGCATCTTATGGCAAAGCTGGGAAAGGCCCTTGCCCCTGGGAGCTAGATGAACAAAAGTAATCTCCTCACAGCATTAGTCACATTCAGGCTTGACTACTGTAGTGTGTTGTTCATGGGGCCACCCTTGAAGGTTTTGAAGGCATTTCAACCAGTTCAGAATTTTTGAGGTAGGTTTTTAATTCAGATACACTGTAATGACCATGTCACATCTATACCCGAAGGACTTAATCGGCTCCCGGTTGGTTTCTGTGCACAATTCAAAGTGCTAGATACTTGAATGATCTGGGAGCAGAGTAGCCAAGGAAGCATCTTCTCCCAGACGGAATTGCCCCCTGTGTACTCCTGCAGCCAGAAGCTACGCAAGTGGCAACATGAAAAAAGGCCTTTTTTGTTGTGGCACCCTGATCATGGAAGCCCTTCCTGATGGCAATTTGCCTTGCAACTTTCTTTTTGGCATCAGATTTATTTGCTTTATTATTTACACCCTGCCTTTCACTCTCCTCTCTTCCATTTCAACCACACAACAACCACACAACAACCTAACATGGGTTAGGTTGAGAGTGTGTGACTGGCCAAAGGTCACCCAGTCAGATTCTGGGGATTCAAACCCGAATCTCCTAGATCCTTGTCTAACACTTTGACCACTATACCATGATGCCTGTCTATTGAAGACTTTTTTCCCCTGTTAAACTAGTTATTGCTGCCCCTTATTTTCCCCCTGCTATTTCTTTCCCCCCCCCCTTCTTATTTACATTTTCTACTGGCTCCCTTCTCCATTTTGTGAGTGGTTGTGGATCCCTTTAGAAAAGTGGCATTTAAGTCTGGGTTAGTATGAGTCCAGTTCCATAAACTCTCAGCCCATGTTTTCAAGGTTAAATATGCACACTGCAGCTGAGAAATGATGGCGCACGTTGTGCATCACTCAGAGCGGAACTACACGAGACGCGAGGGCGTGTGCTGGATCCTGCAAGGTTTTCTGGGAAGTGTAGTTTAAGCGTAGTGTAGTTCCCCACGTTATGGATGGTAGTGCACTGGGGCTGTTTAGCCTCTTGCCTAACAAGCAGTTTGACTGATCAGAGATGTGATGTGGTGACCATTCCGCTCCCGTCTCAGGATCTTAGCCACTGCTGCACTATTATCCTAAGCCCATTAACTTCAATGGTTTCATAATACCCTGTACATTTTTCTTCTTTCTTGCATCCAGAAATTGGTTTGCAGTAATAAAAGCCCTAACAGACATCAGTATCATATAAAGGTGCTTAGGAGGAGGGGGCCTTTGGTAGGGTCTTGCTTGAAGTGGGGTGGGGGCAGGACTGCATGCTGCCTGGTGTTTCTCTGGCCTTGCTAATCTCGCTGGTAGGAGGGGAGCTATGGCACACACCACAACAGCTGAACATTTAAGACTGGGCCTTTCTTCACTCAAGTAGGAGGAGAGGTAGAGGCATGAGCGGAGCTTGCATAAAGAGCAGAGTCTTGGCAATTGGAAAATCAGACGCTTTGGGAGAGCTGACTCAGAACAAAGCTGGACACTGTCTCGGCAGCCGGTTAGAAAATGTTTCCTCTGTGCTGGTGACCGATGTGAACTCAGAACAGTTGCTCTTTTAGGTTCCTCGCAGTTGTACTCTGGGAACTGGAGGACATAAGTATTTGGATGACGATTGTTTGGCCCTGGAAACGTGGCCCTGCTTTGCAATCCAGGTATCGGTGGTGGCCAACTAGCCAATGCTGTTTTCTTCTACCAAGCGCTGCTCCTGCGTAATCCTGATTTGTTGTGTTGAGGATTGGACTGGGCCAGTGTTTGGTTCAATCTGCCTTAATAGTGAGTCCCATGTCTTTGTAGTTTCATGTGGATTACAAGTCAATGCGCTTGGGCCCATGAGAAGGTCATATCTCTGTGAAATGCATATTGATTTTACTAGAATTTGGATATTGTGGCTTCACTCGAAGAATTCTGGAAACTGTCGTTGAATGGGAATTTTCCATCAGAGCACTTTACTTGCCGTCACAGAATAGGGTTGCCAACTCCATGTTGGGAAATTCCTGGAGATCTGGGGGGTGAAACCTGGAGAAACTTGGAGAAAGTGGGGTTTGAGGAGGGAATGGACCTTGGCATGGCATAACTCCATAGAGTCCACCTTCCATAGTAGCCATTTTCTCCAGGTGAACTGATCTCTGTGGCCTGGAGACCAGTTGTAATTCTGGGAGATCTCCAGCCACTACCTGGAGGCTGGCAACCCTATCACAGAACCAGGTTCTCTGGGATGATGAAATTAAAGTTCTGTAGAGATTCCTTGACATGCATCAAGAGCATGTCCTTTGCCTCAGCCAAGATAGGCTGAATCGATATTACAGAGCTGAAGAAATGCTGAAAGAAAGCATAAGCAATTCTACGAGTGACATATTAAACAACATAGAAACTACCCAGTAGGATCATATTTGCAGCAATTGTAGTGGAGTCTATCATCCATCAATATTTACAGCAATAGTAGTAAAGTCTGTGGTCCTTCCCTAGCCCATCACTGATGGATTGCTATGAAACCGGTATAGCCCTCCTATCTGAGTAAAAAGCCATCTTGAATAATTCCTTTGCATCATTTGCGGAAGGCCAGGAGAGTGGAGCTTTCCTAACCTCCTCAGGCTTAATAGTATTTTTTTCTCCCTGTGTAAGTGTACTTATGTTGGGGTGGGGTGGGGGCTTTAGGACCCCAAAGTGGAATTCTTGGCACACTCACTGAACTACATTTCCCAGGATTCTTTGGGTGAAGCCACATGACCTTTATACTGGTATAAAATGGATATGAAGTTTGTAATGTACATATACCAAAAGTGGAAGCAGAGTTACTGTTCTTTTATTGGATCAACTCGAAAGTTCCACATCACCGTGCTCCAAAAATGTGTAAGGCTAGGTGTCCTGGCAACACTTAGAAAATTTTTTGAGAATGCTGAATTATAAATAAGGATAAGCCAAGTGTTTATGCGCTAGCTAATGAGTTCGTTATCATTTCAAAGATCCAAACACATAAAGATGATTTGTTTGAAGAGAGGTTTGTCTGAAGGTATAAATGTAGGGAAAGCAGTTAGTGCCAAATGGTATAAACATGTATGTTAAACTATTACCCTTGCCAGGGCTTTTTTTCTGGGAAAAGAGGTGGTGGAACTCAGTGGGTTGCCCTCGGAGAAAATGGTCAGATGGCTGGTGGCCCCGCCCCCTGATCTCCAGACAGAGGGGAGTTTAGATTGCTCAGCAGCACGGAGGGCAAGCTCAACTCCCCTTTGTCTGGAGATCAGGGGGCGGGGCCACCAGCCATCTGACCATTTTCAAGAGGTTCCGGAACTCCGTACCACTGCGTTCCAGCTGAAAAAAAGCCATGACCCTTGCCCTTTTCAAATTACAGCACTAAACAAGAAACATACAACAAATCCAATCAAATGTAGACTCAAGCAATTACTGGCACCACACATTTAAGGAGCATGCCTGTTCAAGTTTAGATTTATTTTCAAGAACAAGGCATGATGGCGGATGTACATGATAGCAAAGAGGATTAACATTTTGTGTTGCTAGTTTGCAGCCATCCAAAACTGCACATGCACATGTTTTATAGCAACGGAAGATGACGCAACTGTAGCTTTGCCGGCCATGTGCCTCTTCCGGCCCGTTGATCTGCCCTCCTGTCTGGGCTGCAGGACTCTCATATTTCCCAACGGCTGCTGGACAGTTGGATGAGCAGAGCAAAAGCAAGAGATGACTTGCATTGTGTCGGTGGGAAAGAAGGATCCAGAAATCTGGGCAAATATGTGACAGTGTAGGGAGCCTGGCACTGAGGTGGCAAGCAAGACAGAGGCCACCACCTATAATATTTTTTTGGTTCCTCCAAACCTTGTTAGGGATGCAAATTGTGGAAACTAGAACAGCTGTGCAGTTAGGTGTTGGTAACAGAATCGCTGCACATAAATTATTCTATCTGTCGAGAAGTGTGGCACATCCATCAGGCATTCTGCTGAGTTCTTGAATATTTTATGCAAATTGTGTTAAATACAGGAAAGGTGGCATCTGGATTAACTAAAGCCCTCTAGTTCACTGTGTTCCCAAGGTGAGCCATAGGCCCAACGCATTTAGCTGCCTTTGAGGTGTAATATTTCATGTCGTTGATAGTTCCAAAAAGACTATGCATGGGCCAAAAGCATTAATCTTAATAGACATTTGGTTGGGAGACTCAATGCCCCACTTGCTTCCTGTTCATAGCCTTCGGCTTCCAACAACTCCTACGACACATTGACACATTTTTCAGACTGCCAGGTGTTGGCAACAAAGCATATGGGAATAGCAGACAGTAAACGGACCTTGCTGAGAATGATGCAGCGCCTGCCTCTGTACTGCTTTCAATTTAGTATTAATTTCCAGTTTTTAATTGGTAGTATCCAGGGCTTTTTTTCTGGGAAAAGAGGTGGTGGAACTCAGTGGTGGAACTCAGGACCGCACAATGACGTCGCTTTGGTTCAGCTGGAACAAGGGGGGAGTTTTTAAAAGTTTAAATCGCTCTCGGCGAAAATGGTCACATGGCCGGTGGCCCCGCCCCCTGATCTCCAGACAGAGGGGAGTTGAGATTGTCTAAATCTCAACTCCCCTCTGTCTGGAGATCAGGGGGCGGGGCCATTGGCCATGTGACCATTTTCAAGAGGTGCCGGAACTCTGTTCCACTGCGTTCCTGCTGAAAAAAGCCCTGGTAGTATCCCACCTGTTTGAAACAAGCGTTCCGGGCTGGTTCAGTAACCAAATACACGCTTTATGATGGGCTGACCAGCTGCTTCTCGGAAGCCCACCAACAGGATGACTGTCGTGCTTAGGGCTGGCCAATGGCTGAGTTCCGTCTGTGGGGAGCAGGAGACACAGGCGGGTCATAGACTGCAAGGTTGCAAGGGGAGTAGCAAACAAGGTTGCTTCCACGCCAAGCCCTGCTTGGCTTCCTCCTTTTATCCTCTACTCTAGTTAAGAGGCTGAGGCGCAGGTATTCCCTCTTCATCTGATTGCGACGCCTCGTTCTCAGAAATCAGTCCCGGCCAGCGTTGAGCTTGCAAGCGGGCACTCCTGTGCCTCTCCCAGACTATTGCCTTTTCCCAGTTCCTCTATCTTGAGGTTGGCTTGGGGGGCTCAGTCCTTTCTGGTGCCATTTTTCCTTCGTCCTGTCCTGGCAGCTTCCTGGGCTGCTCTATTGGGGGCTCTTCCAGCACCACGGCTGGCTCCATTGCAGGCTCCTCTGGTGTAGAGGCCAGCTCTGCTGTCTCCTCTAGTTCCTCATCCTCCAAGGAGGACTCGCTGGTGGGTGGCAAGGTGACAGGCTGAGGCCGGCCCATGATAATGACTGCAACAGCCTCTGTCACGACTCCCTTTCTGTCATGTAATTAGATTTTTGCACCTTAAACCCTCTTGTTCTTTCACCCTCTGGGTAGGTAATTCAATTCCAAACCAGCAATTTTTTCCCCTGAATAATATGCCCAAGCGTTAGATCCTTTGTGGGACTATGTGGCCCTGAGGAGAAGACTGGGATATATAGAAATCACATATACGCTGGGGTGAACAAAAAAACAAAATAAACCTTAATTAGTACATGAAGCATATCAGTTTCACACCATTTCTTAAGCTTGGTGGTTTCAAAGATTGTTATCTGTTCTTAATGGGTTTTTTTCATAGACTCAGTCAAACAAAGTAATTCGAGGGACCCACAACATCCTCGTGGTTCCACCAATCTGCAAAAGAAGAAAAAATACATTTCAGTAAGGATTTATTGAGGGTCACTATTGAATACACGTACCTGTGACTGTAGGTTTCATCTGGTCAGTGGAGGACAGTCAGTGACAAATTATTTCCCTTTCTGGATATAGAGGATCAATTCCGGAAGGGGTATTTGTCAACATCTTCAGCGCCTAAGTGAAACTTGCATGGCACTTAGAGACTCTACTCTGGAGGACGCTGTAGACTGAGCTGTTCGTTCCTCGTATATGGTGCACTGAGCACTAATTTCGTTTGCATTTATTTATTTATATTTATGTGAATCGTGCTTTGATAAAAATTTTGTATTTGTACATAAAAGTTCTGGGTGATTTACTTGTTCTTCCCCGTTTATATTTTGTGTATTGGGACCACCTGGAGGCTGGCAAACCTAGTATAGTTCCATAGAGTTCACCCTTTAAAGCAGCCATTTTCTTCAGGGGAACTAATCTCTGTTGCCTGGAGATCAGTTGTAATTCCGGGAGATCTCCAGCTATCAGCTGGAGGCCGGCAAGCCTGGTACTGGAGGGAGTAGCTGTCCCTTGTGATGAGTAGTTCCCGTTGATAGCCTCATTCTCCATGAATTTGTCCATTCCCCTTTTAAATCCTCCCCAAGTTGGCAGCCATCACCTCACCCAGTGGCACTCATGGAGAAAGCTCCTTTGCCAGGCTAAAGGCCATTCCTTTTGCCATCAGCCTCTGAACGGGTGGCTCCACTTAGGATATGATGATGAGAAGGGCCAGAGAATGGCCTATGCCCCACAGTTATCATCATCATTGAGTCTGAACATCTAACTCAAAATCATCCTTATTTTTGTTAGAACCTGAGAATTCGCTGCGTATCTCTGGATACTTTCCAGTTCAACATGCCCTGACTTTGGCTGCCACATTCTTCATCACGTTCACTTTTACCTTTTGTGTTCTCCAGTCCAGGAATCGAACAAGCATTTTATAAGTCCTAGAAGAGAAGTCTTACCTCATGTGTGACATTATACTTGGTGCAAAATAAGCGATGGAAGGAATAATCTGTTCACGGATCCCTTTAGAACAAGAAGTCTCCTGTTGTCTCCCAGTACATCTGCTGAATAACCCGTCCAGATGGCTTCCTTCTAGAGTTCAAGAAAAGGGGGGAAAGCTTTGTGCAAGTCCCCTGTGCTGGATCATGCCAATTAACTGCAGTTTCTATCATGAGTCTGTATTTGCAGCCCAGTACTTAAAATTTTGCATTGGAAAATGGAGCACCATTCTCATTCTTATTAGCTCCCTTGCTTTATGTGCCTAATAATCCATTAATATCAGCTGTGCATGGTTCATGCCTGGGGCGATCCTGCTCTGAGCTCAGTTCTGGACGGAGCCTGCAGGGCTGTTCCAGGCTGGCCATTGAGGTGTTCTCAAGGGGAAATGTCACAGAGGTCCTCATGATTGACTACAGTGTGTTGTGGTTTCTACTGGCTCATAAAAACCGCAAAGTAAAAGGAAATCTTATATGCATGTTCGTGATTTGATCAGGCTTACACAGATGAAACATTCTTGCTAGCTTAGCTGTTGCTCAGCAGTCAGGTGTGAGCAGGGGCGGCACCAGGGTTTCTGGTGCCCGTGGCTGCCCCACGTGCACGCGTGCCCCTGGACTGTTTGATGACATCACCATGTGATGACATCACCACGCAACAAAGCCGGCCCCATTGGCCGGCAGGAGACTGGGACGCTGTGTGGAAGCTGCCCGCGCTCCACACGCCGTCCTGGACACCTGCTGTGCCTGGCCCGTGGCTGCTGCGCCTGACCAAGGGCGTGTGGCGGCGGCGGCGACACGGGGCTGGCTGGCTGCAGCAGCTGTGGGCCAGGCACGCCGGCTCCGTGGCGCGTGCATCCACCCCTGGCGCCCCCTCTGGCGCCCCCTCCGGTACCCCTGCACCTGCGGTGCCCGCCTCACTGCCTCAATGGTGCCGCCGGCCCTGGGCATGAGCTATGGATTCTCATTGAGGAAGAAGTCCTCTATTTATTTATTTACTTAATTACTTATTTATATACTATATTTAAAGTCCACCTCTCTTGCTGAGACTCAAGGCGAATTACAGGATTTTAAACGATGCAATCAGACAGTATAAAACCACCAATGAACAAAGTAATAGGACTAGGATTACAGAATTAGAGTAGAGCAAGATTCAAGTCCAGTAGCATCTTAAAGACTAATAACTGACAAAGGGTGCTTTGTAGGGTTGCCAGCCTCCAGGCGGTGGCTGGAGCAGGGCCAGATTGGGGGGGGCAGGGGGGTAGTCTGCCCCGGCGCCATCAAAGAGGAAGCACCGGATGCAGCTGCCAGCTGCCTGCCAGCAGGACAGGGAGCGCGCGGCAAGCTGGCTGCTCCCTCAGCCGGGCAGGTGAATGGCACGGAGAGCTGGGAGGCCACCTGCGCCACTTGCCTGCCCTGCTGAGGGGGCGGCCGGCTTGCCACGCACTCCCTGTCCTGCTGGGCAAGCAAGTGGCACGGAGGGCTGGGACACCGCCCATGCCATTTGCCTGCCCCGCAGGACAGGGAGCGCGTGGCAAGCCGGCCGTCCCCTCAGCGGGGCAGGCAAGTGGTGCGGGTGGGCTCCCAGCTGCCGGCGCTGCCAGCACTCTGCTGGTGGCACGCCCACCCTGCATGCCACCAGCAGACTCTATGCAGACTCTATGGTATTATACCCGATTGAGGCCCCTCCCCTCCACAAACTCCACTCTTTCCAGGCTCCACCCCCAAAATCTCCAGGAATTTCCCAACCTGGACCTGGCAACCCAAGTGCTTTGACTCTCAAAAGTTATACCCCGGAAATCTTGTTAGTTTTTAAGGTGCTACTGGACTCAAATCTTGTTCTCCGGCAGACCAAGATAGCTACCCGCCTGACACTGTCTTCATAGAAGAATCAGAGAACCATGAGCAGCAAAGTGCCTAAGGCAGGGTATACTATAAATAATACAGAAAGTGTTGTCGAAGTCTTTCACGGCCGGAGAACGATGGTTGTTGTGGATTTTCCGGGCTGTATAGCCGTGGTCTTGGCAATCTAAACTCCCCTTTGTCTGGAGATCAGGGGGCGGGGCCACCAGCCATGTGACCATTTTCAAGAGGTTCCGGAACTCCGTTCCACCGCGTTCCAGCTGAAAAAAAGCCCTGCTTATAGGTGTTACTGGACTTTTGCTCTTCTCTACTGCTCGAGTTAAACAGGATTCCTGCTTAACATAAAATCTGAAAGGAACTTTTAGACTCTGGTTTAAGGTCCTGGAATGCCGAGGAGCTAATCGCAGGACCGTGGTTAGATTTAACTGCAGATAAAGTCTCTAAACAGATAACATTTAACTTCATTTAGACCAAAGAGGGGATTTACACCATGAAGGGAAGGCACGCAATGCCGGAGGTCCACAGTCAGTTGCTGGGATATTATTATCTGCCTTGGCCTGGAGGCAAACAGTGTTTAAGGGCCATGCTTTTGTGCACAAATCTAAAATATGAGGCTTGCCGATTAATTTTCTGGAACAAAATGCACCCCTCCCCATTCAACAACAACAACTTCTCCAATTTTAACATGGAATGAACCTATGGAATGTTTTGTGCAGATAGAGATGGAAATAGCATGAAAATATAGCAATGGTGCTTTCTAGAGAGAAGAGCTGGAAAATGTTTGAACTCCGTAACACAGGACAGGACTAGATCTTAATCAGGTCAGCAACGGTTCTGGTAGGTCACTTCCCTAGAGGGCTGCTGGTTTCAAAGAGATGTATAAATAAAGGGATAGGGGCTATAGACTTTTCTACTATGTACTGCCTGTTGCTGTAAGTATGATCCTACTGGATAGTTTCTATATTGTTTAATATCAGTCTATGAATTGCCTATGCTCTGTTTCAGCACTTCTTCAATCCTTTTTGCTGGTTTTAAATCTTTGCAAATTTTTATTTATACACCCTGTTAACATTGTTTATTGTAATGTCTTTGAAACGGACTGTACTGACTCACACTGGGTAATCCGCCTTGAGTCTCAGTGAGAAAGGCTATAAATGATGTGAATAAATAAAGAGCCAGTGCTATGGGAGCCACTCAGTTTGGACCTGGCTGGTGCCGATACTATGAAAAGAGATGCAGGCAAACTTTCATCCTTTGTTGTTGCAGCTGGTCAGAAATACCCAAGCAGCCCTTGCATGTAGTTAGGGTTGCCAGCCTCCAGGTGCTGGCTGGAGATCTCCCGGAATTACAACTGGTCTCCAGGCCACAGAGATCAGTTCACCTGGAGAAAATGGCTACTTTGGGGGGTGGACTGTATGGAATTATGCCATACCAAGGTCCTTTCTCTCCCCAAACCCCACTTTCTCCAGGTTTCTCCAGGTTTCACCCCCCAGATCGCCAGGAATTTCCCAACTTGGAGCTGGCAACCCTACATATAGTACTGCAGGGGCTACTCAGCTTGGCTTGCTTGTTCCTGGGTCGGTGCCCCTATTGTAACACGATACTTGTGAATTGTTCCACCTTCAAGCTGTGGGAAAATTACCATTTGTAAGTAGCGATGTGTTCCAGGTTGGTGTACCTTGATTTGCATTTAAATGGGAATTCCTCCTGGTGAGTAACCCCGAGGGTTATTCTGACTTCTTCAAAACTACTTGGACAGAAATGGGCAATTATTGGACACTGTTAGTTATACAAAATTATATTTCAAGAACCATGTTGAAACAAATGATTTATTGCCTCCCCGGCTTTAGCAGAAATGAGGGCAAGTATTGAAAAGAAGTGCTTCTCGTGTGTCTGGGAATGGCCAACTATTAACAGAAGGCAGCCTTGGCCTTTTTCGAAGTGCTTGAGTACCTCCGTGTCATGCAAGCTTTGGCTTTAAAGTCAGATTCTTGAGTTACTACCCAGCTACAGCAGATTAATGTGTAACCACTGGACTTACTCAAATACCATTTGTATACTTATTAGTAGTCTTTTTTAATGAACATTGTTTGCCTGTTGGATCTAAAACTCCACTGGGACCCAAACTCATCTATTCCTTGAAAAACAATAAAATTATCAGATGGATTATCAGACAGCCATCCTTCTGCTGAATGAGGAATTTTCCACTTGAATAAGACTCCTCTTCCAAGCAGGAGTCCTTTCTCCAGTTGATTCCTCATGTAGCAGAAGGGAACTACTGGATATAGCCTGTTATTTTATTTACTTGATTTATACCCCGCCTTTCTCCCCGGTAAGGACACAAAGCAGCTTGATGAACTATCATGGACCTCGTTCGTTATGGAAATTTGCCTGGCAACTTTCTTTTTGATATCCAATTTATTTACTTCATTCATACCCTGCCTTCCTCCCCAAAGCAGTTTACATCATTCTTCTTGCCTCTGTTTCATCCTTAGAACAACCCTGTGAGATGGGTTAGGTTGAGAGTGTGTGACGAGTCCAAGGTCACCCAGCAAGCTTCCAGAGTAGAGTTGTGTTTTAACTTGAATCTCCCAGATCCTAGGCCTACGCTCAAACCACTACACCACACTGGCTTTAAATGGGACAGGGCTGTTTTTGATATTGGGGGGGGGATCCACTTTAAGATTGCGATAGCTACAGTGGCTAATTTTTAGCCATCTCTGCTGAGAGGGGCTGTTGACAGTTACATCATCATTGTAAAAGATCTACAGATCTGATACATCGTTTTAGACATAAGGGTTAGAGTGTTTAAGAATTGCCCGATCGGAAATGCAAATAAGAAGGTCTTTGCACATTGTATGTATTGGTGGGCTTGACAGACAAGTAAATAAGCTAGAGTATGATGCAGAACTGGACATCCTAGGAATATTTCTGGCCCTTATAGTTGAGAAGAAGAGCTTGTAAATGTCAGGAATAGAGATGGGCATGAACCAGGAAAATACCAAACCGTGTGGTTCATGGTTCGTTGCGTTTCATGAATCACGTTCACGAACTTGTGCTGGTTTGCGAACTGGTTCATTCGGTTCATGAAAACGTCACTTCCGGGGCTGCAGAAAGCCCATCCTCCCCTTTGCCTAGGAAACTGATTGATTGGCACCAGGCTGTCTGCAGTGACAAACCAAAAAACGAACCAAATGAAATGGGCTTAAGTTTGTAGCAGTTTGTCAAAAACGGGCTCTGACGAACTGCCAGTTCACAAACCACAAACTGGCCCAGTTCATGATGAATTTTGATTCGTATTTTGGTTCGTGACCTCTAGTCAGGACACAATCCGCTGATGGGTCATTACAGTACTAGAATCTTCTTGAGCTCATGCTTAGATTCTCTTTTGATTAACACAATGAGGGATAATGTCTGTCTTGTGCAAACATTCTTCAGATAGTGTGCAATGAAGATGGTGCATAGATTCATTCCAAGAGAGAGAGCCTGCTGCAAAAACTTTCTCTTTTACCAGTGGATAACTGTACAGTGAACTACAGGGCATATCTGTTCTAGCAGCTTAGTCCAATTTAACCACCTGATCTCTTCTCAAGGATACTTTTGAAGTGAAAATCTCTGTAAGAAAGACTAGTGGTCTTTCATAGATAATCTAAGCATCGTTAATTCCCAGGATTCTTTGAGAGAAGCTGTGACATGTTGCTATAAAACTGATGCATTCTAGGTCTGCCGAAAGAAGCAATGTGCATAGGTGCCCAATTAAAAGACTTCGTAGGATATAGAGGACTTGACGTATGAAACTTGGATTCTATTTCCTGCATTTCCATTCCAGCAAAATGTTAATGGTAGTTGAATTACTACCCATATTCTTCCACTTCAAAAACAGTTGTATTTCTTTCATTTCAGTCCCTGTTTTTCTTACTTCCAACACCCTTCATTGCACTATAGCAATGCTAGAGAAATTCAGGCTGTTGGCATTATTGCACGACTGTTTTGCCTGCATCAGCATTTTGATTGTTTTAATAAGCCTTCATGTTAAAAAAAAACAAACCAACCACTCTAAAACAAACTGTGGAGGAGAAATATGGCTGGACTATTTCTGTTCTGTACAAAGCATACTAATATATTTTGTAAATTGTTGTTTAGGAGAATTACATTTTCATGATGGATAATAAATTTCACATAACATCTCAATATACAGATGTAACAGGCACCATAGCATAACAGAATTAAAAACGGAGACGTGAATAGGACAGCAAAGGTGCTGGCATGTGCTATATATAATTTTGAATTATTTTAACACATGGTTTGGAGCCTTGGGCCCAAACTACACATTAATCCTGATCACAAGTTACAGTAAATGCACATATAATGTATGTACAGGGTATACTCGATTTTGCTCATGTTACATTCGGTGCATGTGCAGCTGAACATGTGATCTAAGTCCTACATAGATCCAAGTACTGGTGTGTCTTATTCAGGTACACATAGGGTTGCCAGCCTCCAGGTACTGGCTGGAGTTCTCCCGGAATTACAACTGGTCTCCAGGCCACAGAGATCAGCTCACCTGGAGAAAATGGCTACTTTGGGGGGTGGACTCTATGGAATTATGCCACGTCAAGGTTCTTTTCCTCCACAAACCCCACTTTCTCCAGGTTTCTCTAGCTTTCACCCCCCAGATCGCCAGGAATTTCCCAACTTGGCGCTGGCAACCCTAGGTACACACTGTGGTCAGGGCTTTTTTTCTGGGAAAAGGTGGTGGAACTCAGTGGTGGAACTCAGGACCGCACAATGATGTCACTTTGGGTCAGCTGGAACAAGGGAGGAGTTTTTTAAAGTTTAAATCGCCCTTGGCGAAAATGGTCACATGGCTGGTGGCCCCGCTGCCTGATCTCCAGACAGAGGGGAGTTTAGGTGCCGTCCACCGTGTTCCAGCCGAAAAAAAGCCCTGAATGTGGTGTGTCTTATCAGTACAATGAGAAGGAACTATGGACTTTGGTTAAGTCAGACCATCCCACCAACACCTTAAAAGTCCATGTTCAGGTAGCAAAAAACTGCATCAGAGCTCCATAAGACCTACCAAGCTTGAAACAGCCCAGCAGCCAGGTATTATGGTATTTGATGGCCCCCCAATTAGTCCCAGTGAGAACAAAACCTGCAAGTTTATCCACCCATCATAACCGGGGGGGGGGGGGCTGCACACATCACAAGCTGCATCGTTCCAGTGTATCCATAGAATGTAACATGTGCCCAGAAATGTGCCTTTGCTAGAGCATATCATATTGGACATATGCGGCGGGGAGGCAGGATTGGCTGTGACTCCCTGTCACACATATACATATGGCAGGCACGTGTGCGCTACCTTGTAACGACTGAAGATGCCCTAACCCTGCCAGATGTTTTCTTTGCCACTTACCTACATTGCTTGAGAGGGACGAGTCTGTGGGCCTGCCTACAGGTTGAGTCCTTTACAAGATAGATTTGGTTGTCTTTGTGATCAGCATCCTACAGTGCAATGGAGAAACATCCAGAGACTTGGGGTGAAATGGGGCGGTGGGGTGTGTGTGTGTGCTGATGATTGATCATAGTGTGTAGAGGAGGGGGACAGAAAGGAGAACAGGTACTCTAACAGGTGGTCTCAGGTGACACATCCTTGAAGACAATAGTGATGCCAAGTTCCCTGTATGTGCTAACTCTCTGCTACTGCCTCTAGAGTATAGTCTCAGGTGGGTAGCCATGTTGGTCTGGGTCTAGTAGAACCTTAAAGACCAACTAGATTTCCAGGGTATGAGCTTCTAAGAGTCAGAGGTCCCTTTGTCTTACACGAGGAGTGAAAAAAGAAAGGAGGCTGTATAATCCAGGCAGAAGGTAGGAGGGGTATTGTAAACTAGAGTGTTGGGAAGCTAGCAATAATACATGTTGTAATTAGCTTGATAGAGTATGGGTGCAGTGCAGAAAATTAGCATCTATGGTGTGAGAAAAATTCTATGCCTCTGCTCAACCCTGGTGGATCCATTGTTCCAGATTTGCAAACAAGCTCAGTTTTAAGGTGCTACTGGACCTGAATCTTTCCTCCAGCATGTAACTGAAAAATCTGAAGATTTGCCTCGTTGAGAGAACTAATTGATCTCAGGCTCTTAGCACTTTAATATATTGCCAGGTACGCCCAAAGCGCTTGAGCCGAGGACAAATGCAACCGTGAGCCTCTCTTTCTGACGCAGCAACAATCTTTTTGCCCAACTGCCATTTGTCCAATTGCACACAAGGTATGGCAGCATTAGAAGCCAGGGTTTCTGGTCTCTATTATTGTAGGAGGTTTTGTTACGAATATTTTCAGACAGGATTTTTAAAAATGCTCAACAAGAGATATGTTCCCATCATTCTGCAATGAGCTTCATGAAGCTTTTCAGAATACAGCTCCAAGATAAGAAGCTATATACAAGACGGGCCCAACAGAGCAGTCCTAAGCAGGTTTATGTGGAAGTCCCATTTTATTTGCCCTGACCTGGATAGCCTCAGGGGAGCCGGACCTCATCAGATCTCAGAAGCTTAGCAGGGTCGGCCTTGTTAGTAATTGGATGGGAGACCTCCAACAAAGACCAGGGCTGCAGAGGCCCTCTGTTGGTCTCTCGCCATGAAAACCCCACCAGAGGTCGCCATAAGGCAGCAATGACTTGAGGGCACTTTTCACCACCCATTTTATTCAGCAGCTTACTCCCAAGAACATGTTCTTATGATTGAGAACTGAATCTTGCAGGTGTAATTAGATTTCTTTTTAATAAGCAGTTTGGGATCGGATTACGTTCTCATTCCAATTTCAGAAAGGGTCATCAAGACCTTATCCCAGTTTGCCACCATTGCTCCCAGACTGCAAGTCATCATTACTGTGACCAAAAAAACGTGGTAACAGTGGGAGAACTCACATCTGTATCTGCTTTGGGGATTCCTGACATACCTGTGTGGGGTTTATGATTATGGGAGCGGCTTGCAGATTTCTTTATGTACACAGACATTGATGTGTTGGCAGCAGACCTGAAAGGCTTCCACCCCCACCCCCTTTAAAACTTAGTGTCATGGTCAGGACACAAGAGTTGGATGGGCCATTGGTCCAATTCAGTCTGGTTGTACTTCCTTTCCCACACATCTGAAGAATTCCTAACTTCGCTCGGTATCATTAACATGCAGGTGTGTCCCTTATTTGAGGTCTTGCTGAGTATTACAGCTACTGCCCGTCTCTGCTGCTGTCCGGCAAAGGCTTTATTCTCTGCATGGCCACTGTGCCTTCTTTGAAGCACTGTCCTCTGCATCCAGGAGCATTCCTAATCCTAAACTTCAGTGGCATCAGCTGCCACAGCACAGCAGGAGACAGAATTGTTTCCGAGAAATCTGAATACTTCCATTGAAGTTCAAGGGCTGGTGGCAGACAGCAGGCGGCATGCGGGGCGTCTCTCAGCCCTGCAGGAAAACGCTGGCTTGGTGTCTCTCTAAGGGGGAAAAATGTTTACAGGCTAAATAAGAAACTTTACTGTGGTTACATAAGATCCAAACTGACAACTCTCCAGCAAATTAAAGAAGAGATTAGGAATTTGAGTAAACAGGGGTCTTTTAAGAAGAAAAAGAGCCTCAGAACACAACAATTGATGTTCAGATGCTATTCTTGTTTAAATATGCCAACACAGCTCCCCACCTGGAGCTGTCTTGTTGAAATTTGTCAGGTCTTGCCAGGTATTTTCTCCAACACTGCATCACTCAGGTGTATGAGTTAAAGTTACTTTATTAAAGAAGAACACCTGTATCAAGATGGTCAGACAGGATCATTGGCTGAAGTGATGCAAGGTAGCAAAGCAAGGTTAATTATAGGGCAACCCACCCACCCCCAATGGGGAAAAAAGTCCGTTAGGATTTTGGCGCGCTGAGTCAAGGAGTCAGGAGAGAGAGGAGGAGGGAAAAGAGCTCTGCTCAGTCTCTTAGGGGGTTGGTGCAGTCTCGGCTGGAACTCCAAGGCCATGTTCTCAGGCCAGCCAGGAAATGGTAACCAAAACACCTGCAAGAGAAGCAGCTAGCAACCAGTCAGCAAAACAGGTTCCCTCTGCATGTTCTCAGAGGTACACCACACACTGCAGCAAGAAATTCATAACACATGTCAGATATGCTGGAGGCGTATGTGACAAAATTTGTATCACCACAAAACAGATTTGGGAGCGTGGAGTGCAGAAAGGAAACTATTGTGGAGCATGGAGTTCACAAAGGAACTTATTTTGGATGATTTATATCTATCTGGCCAGAGATAAAGATGATATAGCCGAAATGAATTGAATAAATGGTAGGGATGGAAATTCTGAATAAAACAAGCATGACCAGGATATTTGCCAAAAAGCAGAAGTGTGCAAGATTCCCAATATTCTAAAAGCTATTGTTATATATCCTCCCTAGTTCACATCATGGAATATGGCACTAATGTCTCAGCCACTGTGCTTAAAGAACGGCTAGCTACAAAAAGTTCTTCTTTAGGCAATCTGAAGCAGAAGTATGCAGCCATTTGTTATGCAGACCGCTTGCCAAGCGGAATGGAAAGAACAGTTACTTGTCAGCTTTACACAGAACAAAGTACTTCCTAATGCAAATACTTATGAATCACGATCCTAACTAAGCATGTTTACTCTGAACTTATTATCTGCGCTTAAGATTCTTGTTTTACCATTTATTCTGTGCCGTTCCACCATGTTGTGTTCCGACTTCAGTGGCACTTACTCCCAAGCTTAGGGTAGTACCTTTAGCGACTTCAGCCAGTTAGTGGCTTAATCAGATGATAGTTAACATATTGAGCGTGTGGATTATCAGAAACATTGAGCGTGTGGATTATCAGTCATCAGAAACAGTCATGGCACGGCAAGAAAAGCAATTCCCCCCCCACCGATGCAAAAAGATTGGTAAAAGAGCAGTGTGTGCCTGAGAATCCATTGAGCACAAAGGAGAACGAATTGTGGCCAAGTGGCACTTTAATGCTATTCTGTATGTGGAAACTGCTGTGTGCATGAGATTCAGATGCAGGAGTATCTGAGAACGTACCTCTCAAGGAACAGCCTTAGGATACTGCCCTCCAAGCCAAACTAGGCAAATAAAGGAAGCTGTGGATTTTTTCTTATTAAAAATTGTGTGTGTCCTGCTACAGAGTCACTATTACCATATAGCTATGGTAGAGGTGACATTTAATATGACATAGGTGACATTGAACACCCCTGCCTAACACCACACTGCAAATAAAGTATTGCCTTGTGGGGGATTTTTTAAAAGTGTGAGCTATTGAAGATTGGGAGGGGAAGGGGGGATGGAAAAGGGAAATGTGGGGGCAGTGATTCACCAGGTGTCTTATTTTGAGGTAGCTAATGGGAACAGCAAGACAGGTGAAGTGACTTGTCAGTATTTTTGTATACGCCATCCAAGTAAAGCCCTGACCTGGATAGCCTAGGTGAGCCTGATCTCATCAGATCTCAGGCAGAGTTGGCCTTGATTAATAATTGGATGGGAGACTTCCACTGAAGACCAGGGTTGCAGAGGCAAGCAATAGCAAACCACCTCTGTTAGTTTCTTGCCATGAAAATCCCACCAGGGGTTGCCATAAGTCAGCTGTGACTTGATGGCAGTCTCTACTACTATCCAAGTAGAAGGTTTGATGTGCCTGTGAAGAACTCACATGGTTACCAGAGTTGATTGTTGCTGAGAGGCCCTCTTCTTGAAATTTTTGATGCTCTCTGTGCACTATGTTGGAGCATCACGGGTCTATTGAGAGATGTTCTTGCTAACAGTCCCACGTTTATGGCACTCCTTTCCCTTGACTGTGTCCCAGAGCTCTAGCTTGAGAACATTTTGGATACACTGACTTTTTAAAATTTGGCCGAGCATTTGATTGCTGGCATTAAAAGTGTGTTGCGAGGGTGATGTTTTAAATTTTAATTGCATTCTAATAAATATTTGAAGCTTAGTTAATTATGCTGAGATTTTGACAGGAAGAAGAGTATAAGCTGTAAAAAAAAAAATCTGCGCAGTCATAGCTTTTTCTGCAGAAGTTCAGTAAAATGGTCAAAATTTCTATGAATGCTATACATTCCTAAACATTTTTACAGTAAATAAAGGAAGCCAATCTGAATAACATCACGAGGCAGCCCAGAATTACATAAAAATACCGCATCCTGACAAGATTATAAATCTAAGTCTTGAGTTAAACCATAATCATATTATTCAAATCTCCTGCAAATCTGATTTCTTTGTGATAAAGTATTAACTCTGGGAGTATGTCTATCTGGTGTAGCCTTATTTCTTAAATTACCTATTCACGTGGGCTTTATACTTAGCTATTGGAGTATTCTTAAACAAGATAGGAAAGACACAAAAGGAAATACATTTGCAAACTGCAAATCTGCCATCCTCCAATCGTCCTTCATGGTCACAGATAAATGTTTGGCAGTGAAGCTGAAGAGATTAAGAGGAAATGACAGATGGGCTTTTAAAAAAAATAATAAAAAGCAAGCGAGGAAGAAACATAACCAACAGTGTAACGATGAGGATCATGAGATGTTTAAGTGGACCACATGTGAGGTACCAATAAAAGGATACATTCCTGTGGGATAACACAGATTAGTGTACATTTTAAGCAGTGGGGATATGGGGGGCAGATTTCCTCTTCTTTCAATGTAACCTTATTGTTGCATAGGAGATTTCTTTCCAAGTTTGTGAGTACCACACCAGAGTGGTTATTTTGCCTTACCATTGCTGTGCATGGGGAAGATGAGCTAAAGAAGCATAATGGACACTCCAGGGCAACTGATCTTTGTAGTCTGGGGATCAGTTGTAATTCCAAGAGGTCGCCGGGCTCCACTTGGAGGTTGGAAGGTTGGCAATCCTAAAAGGGACAGAGTGGCCAGACAGGCTGACGTTTAGGGGGAATATACCCACCAGTGACCCCATTATTTGGCAGATGGGACTGGTTCCCAAAATGCCCCCAAGTTAACCCAAACCTACCAAGCAATCAGGGTTACTAACCTCTAGGTAGTGGCTGGAGATCTCCCAGAATTACAACGGATCTCCAAGCCAGAGTTCAGTTCCCCCAAAGGACCATAGACTTCACCACTATGTTGCCTTACATACTACCTGTTGTCTTAAATATGTGCTCCTATGAGCTACCTGTGCTTCATGTGGTCTAATGTCAGCCCTAGAATTGCTTATATTTGGTTTCAGCATTTCTTCAACTCTATATTGGATTCTTACTAATGCTATGTCTTTGTAAAATTGTGTTTTATTTACGCTATGCACTGTTTATGGAAATGTCCTTGAAATTGACTGTATTAAACTCACCCTTGAGTCTCAGTGAGATAGTAAAAAGTCCAGTAGCACCTTTAAGACTAACTAACTTTATTGATACATCTGACAAAGAGAGCTGTGGTTCTCGAAAGCTTATGCTACAATAAAGTTGGTTAGTCTTGAAGGTGCTACTGGACTTATTGCTATTTTGCAACTACAGACGAACACAGCTAACTCCTCTGGATCAGTAAGAAAGGCGGACTATAAATGACATAAATTTTTAAAAAGAAAATGGCTGCTTTGGAGGGTGGGCTCTATAGAGTGTATGGGTATACACTGAAGTCCCTCCCCTCACCAAACCCACCCTCTCCAGGCACCCCCCTCCCCCCCAATATCCAGAAATTTCCCAACCTGGAGCTGGCAACTCTGCAAATAACACTGCCTTGAGTCTCAGCAAAAAAGGCAGACTATTAAAAACGTTATAACAACAACAATAGCGGCACCAGGTTGCTACAGAGATTGGAAGAAAGCCACCCTCAGTGTCATAAGGTTGCCAGCTCCAGGCTGGGAAATTCCTGGAGACTTGGGGGGGGGGGCACTGTGCTTATATACTGTTTTTCTAGACAGAGTAGTGCCTCACTCAGAGCGATGATGATGATGATGAAGACAATTATAAGCCCATACAATAGAGTAGTATATCCTGACCTGCAGGGAGAAGTTTGAGGAGCATACACCTTGAACCATAAGGAAAGGTGGGTTATAATTATATGAATTAAATAGACCTATGGCAAGCCTACCTAACAGCTTGGAAATTTAAAACGCCTTTAAGTGTGGGGGGGGGGTAAGAAGCATAGCGGCTCCCCCTACAAGCGGGCCGTGGCGCAGTCTCCTTCCCACCTCGTTCCCGTGCAGGTGAATGCACACCGGACAATACCAACATCATCCGAGGGGCGGGAGAGAAAGCTGCGGTCTCCGGCCTGACCCCGCCCCAAACCTTTTCCCTTGCCCCTTATAGGGGGTGGGGAGAAACCAATTTAACAATTAAAAATGCCTTGTGTCGTGAGGATTTATATCAGCCCCCGCTCCCCCTTTCTGTGACGTGGTAGTTCCCTTCCCGTGCTGGGGAACAGAGCGAACCGGCTCGGGAGAGCGAGCGAGTACGGAACGTTCCACGAAAGGGAGGGGGGGGTGAGAGGGGGAAAGTTCAAACGCGCGAACGTTCTTTCGCCAGCCGTTGGGGGTCTAACGGTCGCGCGGCTGAGGCGGCGGCGGCGGACTTTGCCCTCCTGAGGGGAAGATGCGGCGGCGGCGGCGGCGTGCGGCATTCTTGGCTGGGCTGGAGCGCGAAGGGGTTAACAGGCTGGGACCAGAGGGGGCGAGGAGGCCGGCGGCCGGCCCGCCTCGACTCCTCCTCCTCCCTCGGCTGCTTCAGTCAGTCCGTCAGCCCCCCGCCCCGCCCCACCTTCCCTGGGAGGCGCCACAAATCGAGCCCGCGGTCGTTAGGCCGAGCGCCCTCAGCCGCCGCCGCCGCCGCCGCCGCAGCATCCCCACGCACGCAGGCACGCCGAGTCCGGCCACTCCCCTCCTGCCGCCGCCCCTGCCGGTCTTCCCTTCCCCGGCTGTCGAGGGATGCCGCGGCGGGCGCGCTGAGAGCCCCGCGCCTGGATGCTGCTGCCGCTGCTGACCCTGCCGTCTCTCTCTTGTGTCTCCTCCTCAGCCCCCGCCGGCCGCCTCCGAAGGGATGCTGGAGAAACTGGAACTCGAGGATGAAGGTAAGAAGAGCAGCCGGGCGGCGGCGGGCAGGGGCGGGCTGGGAGGGAGGCGAGGCAGGCAGGGGGGCCGGACCAGGTGGGGGACCCTCGGGTAGGGACAGGAGGAACAACCCGCATGGAGCCTGCCCGGAGGGAGCAAGCCGAAGCAGGTCTACCCAGAAGCCAGACCCATTTTACTCAGTAGGATTTGTTCTCGGGAAAGTGTCTTTAGGCTTGCAGCTCTAGCCGCCTTCCTCTTTGTCTTTGCCAGCTTTTCTCCCGCAGCTGATGTGTGGCCACCTTCTCTCCCGGAGGTGGGTGAGCCTTTAACCGAGGCTGGTAGAGCTGCCCTGAGGGAGAAAAAGCTTGCCCCGCCATAATCTCCTGGGCTGGTGGTTTATTAAGCAGGTAGGGTTGCCAACCTCTAAATGGTGGCTGGAGAGCTCTAGGAATTACAATCGATCTCCAGGTGACAGCGATCAATTCCCCTGGAGAAAATGGCTGATTTGGAGGGTGGAGTGGAAAGTGCTGTCAAGTCATAGCTGACTTATAGCGACCCCAGTGGGATTTCCAAGGCAAGATACTAGCAGAGGTGGTTTGCTGTTGCCTTCTTCTGCGACGCTGGTATTCTTTGGAGGATTTGGAGTGCAGTCATGGCATTATACCCCACTGAGGTCCTTACTCTCCCCAAAACCCCTCTCCCCAGGTTTCACCCCCCCTCCCACCAAGTCTCCAGGAATTCACAACCTGGAGCTGGCAACCCTATGATGCAGAGGGTGGCCCTCTTCCAGTCTCTGTAGCATCTTGGCAACTGGTCAGGAGAACTCCATTGTATTTCAAAGGTAGATGGGTGGTAAAATCTAGTATATGTGGTGAGAGAGAGAAATGATATTTGCTTCCCACCCATCCCATACTGAGAGAAAAGACATACTGGTCCTACTCGTATGGTCATACGAGTCATAATTGCTTAATGCGATTTGGTTACTTTTATATTGTGTTGCCAGCGTTCATGGTGTTTTACAGCATTTCATAAGTAAAAGGGGGGGGGGAAATGGCCTCTCTCACCCCTCTAAAAAAGAGGCTGTAATGAAGGCTCTGCAATAGGACAATGAATTTTAACAGAGGCTGCTTTTCTTTCCTCTGCACTGCTGTGACAAAGCAAGCTGCCTTGATAAAAATTATCATGTTAAAAGATGTCGTGCCTTCTTTGGCTTTGGTTCATCCTGCTAAGCATCCTTTAAATGCCTTGTCATAATTGCATTTGGGGATGGGGTTGTGGTAAAAGAGTTAATTGTCTCCTGCTCTTTTAGTAAATATGGAATTGAGACTAGGGTAGAGTGGTTACTTTAATGTTGGGAGAGGAATCTTTCATGGTCTTGAGAAGCTACAGTCAGCCCATATAACATGACTACTCCATCACTGCTTATATCCTTATCAAACAGAAATGACCCCTCCATGTGCACCATTTTATACCGAATCCTATGGAAAACAGGCATTTCCACTGTATGTCTCCATATAATTAATAGATAGACATGCCTGGCCCAACAGAAACACATGTTGTTATAAGCTATGTAGAATACCTGTCTTTTCACATTGTATGGACCACCACCTCCCGCAGTCCTAAACCAGTGTTCTTTTGTACTTAGCCTTGTAAAACGCCTCAGAGGCAGCAGCACAAGCTTGAATGAGACCTCAAAATGGTCTTTCAAAGCTAAGGGACATTTTTGGAGCTTTACTAGCTGTCATGATAGCTATTATGCTGTAAGGGGTTGTGATGTTTTTGTATTAAGGGTTAATAAATAAAAATAAGGAACATCTGACACTTTGTACCCCTAGGGGCCTTTGAGTGAACAGGCACAGAGCCATGGTGTGCAGAGACTCCTCCATGCATAACCCATGGAGCTACAGTGAAAGACATCTGTTTAGAAATACACTGTTACACCAGACCCCATAAAGCAAGCTGTCCCAGTGCTTCTCTAGAAAGCTTAGTTTATGCCTTTCACTCCATCTACTCCAAGATAAACAGCATCCACTCTTTTTGGTATATGTTTGACAAGTTTGAAATTAGAGAGGTATTGCAGTATGATTGGGTCTTGCGATGCTTTAAGGTTCCAGGATAAAATCTAAAATTTCTCATGTCCGAAAAAGCAAAGGGAACATCCTTTGTGGAGATCTGAGAATATCTATTACTAACACATGGTGGGGTTTGGGCGGGAGGAATGGGTTAATTGCTTTCCACAGCCATTCTCAGACAAAGGCTCATGGCATTACGTCTTTGGCTCAGTCATTCTGTCCATAATTTCTCAAGTCTTAGTGGGATTCACAACCTAACTTTTAATGAGACCATGATGAAATCAAATTAATGTGACCAGAGAATGCAATCCCATTTAGCTTTGATTGAAGTTGGAACCTGTTGTGTTTTACCCTTTTCAATGTATGTATAGCATAACCTGTTTACAGGTTGTTGTTTCTTTAGGAGCCCTTCAGTGTATATTTCTTCCTGAGCACATTAGAAACATGTCGCTGAAAGATGGTGTAAATCATGAAAGCTGTTTAAATGAAAAGTATTTTAATATGGAGGTTTTTCTTAACTAAAGCTCTTGGTCTGGTTTCTTTCAGTAAAGCTTTCTTCTTAATTAGATGGATAATTTAACAAATGCTTTTTGTGTTCCCACTCATAGTTGAGTTTTTAAAAAAAATCAAGTTAGATCTTTCACACAAGAACTTTTTTCTCTCCCCCCCCCCCCCACAAATGTATTAGACTTGTAAGGGTTATGAGCAATACAACAATCAAAACAATTTTTACAAGAGTTATTTTTCTTTTAGTGATACAGAATCAACATATGTTTATGTATTACTCAGTCCTCTGATAGCTTTCTTTTAAAATGCAGGGTGGATTCTCAGTTTCTTTATTGTTCTGTGCATGGGAGTATTCTTGCAATTTCATCATGATGGGATAGTCCAAATATGTTTGATTTCTGGACTTCTTCATGAAGGACAAGCCTGACTTATGAAGACTTTTAAATGCACGGTGCTTTGTAAGACCAACATTACTGGTTTCTATATGACTCTTCTTGACTGCAGATATTGCACTGCAGGGAGATAATGCTACATGAATTGATTTCCTTTTTGGTGTTCAGTATTTGCTGTTATGGATTATCTATTCAGAATAAGTATACATCTCTAACTTCAATTTAGTGCCTGAAAAATGCTAAAGCCTTCTGGTATGAATTTTGACTTTATTTGCATGTGAAAGTATTTTTATCCTTTTGCTAAATGACAGAGAATAATAAATGGATGCAGAATGATGTTAACTATAATTGTAGCAGATTTTTGCAAGAGGTCTCTTGCCTTCGTTTCTAAATTACATCACTCATAACTCACAATTGTTACACTGCACACATGCAGCCTTTTCCATGTTGCATGACAAGCCCTGATTTTATGATTAGGAGATGTATTTCAAGCCGTTGCTTCACCATATGTATACAGACAATTTTGCTTGGTATACAGAGTCAGTTCTCTACCTGACCAAATGAGATGAGCCCTGCATTGCTGGCAGTGCTGTTGGGGCTGGCAGTATGGCTGAAGATGAGAAACATGGTTTATTTCTGTCATCTCCTCCCAGTCCTGCACAGTCATCAGCTGGGTCCAAACCCAGGTGCCAGTAGCGTTGCTGGGGCTTATATTTGACCAAGAACAATCTCCACCCCTCTCCTTTTCCCTCTTGTATGCTGGCACACCAACATCTTCACAGGTAGATGTTGCAGGGTTATGGCTCTTAGGCAAGAAAGGTTGCCTATCTTTGTTCTTTGCTCTGATATACTAGAGAGATATTATTGCATAGGCATATTCTCCCTCCCAAAAGAGTACATGCCTTAAAAAAATTAAAATTGGACTGTTGCTATCTATGTGGACACATAGATGTGGACACATCCTTGTCCAGATGTGGAGAACAGTTATTTCTTAAACTCCTCTGATGTTGGAGTACATCTGTGCCTCCCTTAGTTCTCCGAATAATACTGTTCATACTCAAATTAGCTAATGCACCATCAACGGACGTTGTCATTTTCTCCCTCCATGGTCCAGAGGACTGAAAGTTATACCCCAAGTTTTGGGAGCAATGAAGTTCATAATTCCCACATTTAAAGTTGGTTCAAAAACAGTACTGGTTCCCAATTTTTGGTGTCCCACCCTCAGAAAGAGATCTGTATGTTCGTATGGCCTGTCAGGGGTCCCTTCTTGCCCCCTACCTCCAGCGAGAGTGCTGCGTTCTCAAGCTCCTGCCTGGACTTGCTGGCTGTGGATACAAGCCACATTGAGCACATTGCAACTGTAAATGTAGATGCTTCTCACTTTCCGTAATTGTGTTGATCCTTTGAAACGATTTCCATGGATCGAGACGAAGCAAAATAGATTCATTTATTTCTCAGTGCTCCCAGATAGTCATGGAGTCAGCTTTTAAGAAACCAATGCACTTTCACAACAACTGAGAAATACAGCTGAAGTGTTGAGCATAAGATGTTATTTTTGCAATCTACTAGATGAGGTGTAAAAAAATAATTAGAGGCATAATTCTTCAAAGTGGTTTTCATTTGGGAGGAGGTTATTGCTGTATCCTGCAGCTTTGTATTGGTAACACCTGGCAAAAGCAAAATCACGACATTCCTATGACTTTCTGCTATATTGGCTCTCCTGTAAGTGGACTCAATATTTTTGTGTGTATAATGTGAAATGTTTAATGGTCATTTTCCTGTTGCTTATATTCCTTGTCCAGATGCTTTTAAAGTGTGCTAAAATGGCTTGTCTTCACTTCCAAAGCAATTGGACTAAAATTCCATTTGTTTTGCTAACTTTGTTTTATATAAGAACAAAACTGTCAAGCTTCAGCCATATACCTATCAGTTCGGTTAATGGGTTGGTGCAGAGCTTCGTCTGTCTTGGGTAACTGGATGTGCTGCAATGTTGGCTTTTATCCATTTCTCATCAGCACAGTTCTAAAGGGGGGTGGTTTGATAATTTACAAAACTGCCTTTTTTCTTCTAGATACCTTATAGAGTGGTAGTCAAGAACAAAAGCATTTCTTGTGTGAATTCTTGCTGTTAGAATAATGTATGCTTTTTTAAAAAGAAAAGGAATAAATAGATGCTGATACTCTCAAATGTTGAAATAGATTGCTAGCTTTGCCTTAAGCTAAAACATGATTCTTATCGGGGTGGGGGAGGGGACCTTGCTATGAATTCTTTAACAACAATTTACTTACTTTCTATGCTGACTGTTTTGGGAATATGGTTAGAAGCAAGTTAAGTGGATTTCGCTTCATATATATTGACAGCAAGGTCCTACGCATTTGTATTCAGAACTAAGTCTCTCGTTGTGTTACAGTAAATCATGTTTTATGCAACCAACTGGTTAGTACATTAGGGTTAAGCAACTAATCTTTGTGCATGTAAATTCTCTTTGTCTGCTTCTTGTCTGTCTCCTACCTCCCAGTAGAGAGGACATATTTCTACAACACTATCTTTGGGGCCTCTTGGTGGTGTCAATTGTGCATTGTAAATTCAGGTGACACAACAAACCAGACTAGTTACAAAACTTACTTTGCATTCAGTTGTCATAGCCGTATGTCTGAATGCTGCCAATGTATTTGAGGGTGTTTGCTGCCAGGTAAGTGTGCATAGGATTGGGGAAAGAGATCATGGAGTTGTAGTGGATAGCTCAATGAAAATGTTGACTCATTGTGCAGCAATGGTGAAAAAGGCAAACTCCATACTGGGGATTATTAAGAAAGGGATTGAAAATAAAGCAGTTGATATTGTAATGCTCCTAAATAGATCTGTGGTGTGGCCTCATTTGGAATACTGTGTAGAGTATCTCAAAAAGGATATTGCTGGGGAAAATGCTGAAGAGGATAACCAAGATGATCAAAGGGTTGGATCAATTTTTCTATGAGGAAAGGCTAAAGAAGTCTGGAGCTTTTCAGTTTAGAAAAAAAGATGACTAAGTAGGGACATGATAGAGCTTTAAAATTCTGCATGGGATGGAGAAAGTGGATACAAAGAACTTTCTCTCTTGCTCCCGTAATATTAGAACTTGGATGCCTAATGAAATTAATGGGTAATAGATTCAAGATGGACAAAATGAAGTACACACAAGTAATTTAAATTGTGAATTCACTGCCAGTGATGGATTTGAGAATGGATGTGTAAAAAGTGATTAGACAAATGTATGGATAGATCTAACAATGGCTACTACATGGTGACTAAAGAGAATCTCCATTTATTTACTTATAGTCTGCCTTTCTCATTGAGACTCAGCATGGATTAGAGTTTTAAAACATGTTTAAAAAGACAGTAATATATTCAACAAACAATGCTACACAACAGGATTACAAAGCTAAAGAACAATGAGGTAAAAATCTAATAAATGTTGCAATGTGTATCCGTGTGTGTGGAGAGTGAATCTTTTGGTAATTCAACAAAGTTGGCAAGCAACCCAGAGAAATGAAAGGACCAAACAGAGAAGAAAATATTGCTGTTCTAGTCACAGTAGTCAGCCAACTAACCCCATGGCCTTGTGGCAAAGTGGCCTGAATGAAGAACCCATATGCAGTAGTCCCCATAGGAGAGAAGTCTTGCTGAGGCACTGTGGGTTGCACACAGAGTGCTTTGCTCATCTTGAGACATGGAGGCTCAGGAGTCTGGCTTTAAGAAAAGTATTATTACATTGTTCTACATATTACTCTGTTTTGCATTTTTCTCCAATTTTGTAATTTTCTTCTGTGGCATTTATGTTGCACTATCATTTTTTCATTCTTTGTAATCCTTTTCTAATGATTATGCAGGTTTTGATGCATTTTAATTTGCTTTGAGTCTCAGCAAGAAAGGCAGAGTATTAATGAGGTAAACAAGCCCCTATCCCTGTCCTTGCTTACTTGTGCAGAATGCTTTGTTCTCGTAGCCCCAGTTGCAAAACTAGAGCTGAGGTTCTAGTTGAGTGTTTACATGTATGTAGAGTCCTGATGCAGTGTGGCTTTTGTTCATCTGCCCTTATATTTGCACAGATTGCCTTTCATCAGAGTTTCCCATTGCCATTGTCCCCATGCGTGCCCATAGGTTTATAGACTTGGAGGCAGAGTGATACAGCTTTGTATCTTGGTATATCAAAGTTACTGGCACTGTGTCATGTTTGGCTGCAGACTCAGATGGGATCTTATAGCTCAAAAACCAAATATGTCTCTTTAAAAGAAGAAATCAAATATATAAGATATGTTAGAGAGGCTGGTAGACCTCTAGAATAACCGGTCTGTGAAAGAAATGGCAGGCAAAGATGGGACTACTTTTTTGAGATGCTTTACAGAAAGGGAAATAATAGAAGTCAACAATTGCCAGTAATCCAGGTGCAAATTATGCACAGATATATGCCAGTAAACTAGAACAATCACATAGAGTACTCCTGTGTATATTTATTTCTTATTGTGAGACCTCATGTACTCCGCTTCCCATTAAAGGACTTACAACAACCAGTATTTGGGCTGAAGACTATGGATTATTCATCAATATATCAGCTATCTGTAATATTGTTATATAGGCTCAGTTATGCAAATATACTCTTTCTTATACTGGCTCTACATTTATTTATTTATTTAAAACATTTGTTGCCGCCTTTCTACCCAAAATATGTTCCTCAAGGCAGCGGACAATAAAATACTAACAACAATTTAAAACAACTGTTTTAAACAAATTTAATATAGTATGAAGCAATTTCATAAACACAAATGGAGGAGGGCTGATAACTATTTCTGAGGGTATGCCAGACAAAACAAAAAAGTTTTTACGCTCTGGCTGAGGACAGCAATAGAAGGGGACAGACAGATCTCCCTGAGAAGGAAAGACCAAAGTTTTGGTGCCATGACTAAGAAGGCTCTTCCTTGGAATGCCACACATTTAGCTGTAGATGGCGGGGGCACTCGAAACAGGACCTCCAAAGATGACCTAAGTGAATGGGTAGGTACACTCTATCACTTTTGATATAGTTTGATTCTTTAACTATAAAAGATTGCAGACACCTATTCAGTGTGACTGGGGAGAAAGGTTGTTTCAGATGGGTAGCTGTGTCAGTCTGTGGTAGAAGAGTAAGATTCAGGTCCAGTAGCACCTTAAAGACCAACTAGACTTCCAGGATATGAGATTTTGAGAGTCAAAAGAGGAAGGGGGTACCTAAGTCTCAGGCTCTCAATTGATGCCCAAGGATATGGTGAGCCAGTGCAGTGTCAGACCAGGATCCAGAAGATTCAGGTTTGAATCCCTACTCTGTCATGGAATCTTACTGTATGACCTTGGGCCAATTATACACTCTCAACATAACCTACCTCCCAGGGTTGTTGTGAGGATAAAGTGGAGGAAAAAAGAATGATGTTAAGATGCTGTGGCTCCCAATTGGGGAGAAATGCAGGATATAAATCAAGGAAATAAATATTTAATTGTAACAGTTATTTTGATGGCCTGCTTTTCAGTTAGAATAAAATGTCAACTAAGTTGGCAATTCCTCCATAGTTGCACAGCTCTGTCTCCGTTCATTTCCCTTTCTAATACCATCATAGTTGTGACAACAGTAGTACTTACTCTGACTTAAAGTAGAGACTAGACAGTGGAGAGACACAATTAGATTTGCTATTTTTTAAAAGCAGCCATGTAGTTGGCACAATTTGGTTTGGGGCCACAGTGCTGGGGAAGGGAAGCTTAACTCCTGTCTATGCTGTTGTTCCAAATGCAAATTGCCCTGCAAAGCTGCAGTTTGACCCATGGGAGGAAGCATACAGGTACACGTATTGTAAAAAAGGGAAGACCCAACCACAACTGTCACCATCTCATCTACTTTGGCCCTCCATGGTAATCCTGTCTTTATCCAGCAGGCATAATTCCAGGGTAGGATTGTGCTGTAGTTCCTTAAATAGAATAGTAATTATCACTTCAAATCTTTGAGTTAGTAACTTCTTTCCCATGTTCTAAATCTCATATCCCTTTAAAGTAATAATTCAGATCTCATCACAGTGGTGCATTATTTAGATTTGGAGGTGGAAGTGCAGATCTAGATATTTAGATATGGAGGTGGAAAACAGAGATCAGATCCTCACTAGTTTGTAAAGCTCACTGAGTTGCCTTGACAAATTAGGTGTTTCTCAGTTGTACCTATCTTGCTAGGCTGTGAGGATAAAATGAAATCTTCCATGTTATCTTTTCTGAACGTTAGAAAGGGGATTCAGATGTGATATATTTTCTTTTTACATTAATAGGGCTTCTAGTCTTGGTCAGAAAACTTGGATAAAGAATTTTCATTTACATGGCAGTACATACAATTGCAACACTTTAGATTAGTTTATAACTTGGGATTATAGATCAAACATTTCAGTTATCTGGTATATGGGTATTTATTATATATGGTTCATGTTGCTTTTCCTTCCTGAGCTTTCTCAAACAATAATGTGGAGCAGCTGACTTCCTGTTTGGAGGAAATCAGTCTTCAGGTCTGGTATCTTCTCCATAGGGCATCAAAGGGAATGGAGATAAGTTACATAGGTTTTCTTGGGTAAGTCTGGTGAACTTTAAATCAGGTTTTCTGCATATTTGAGCCATGAAGATTGGATCTGCTTTATTCATTAGTTCAAGCTCCCTTACTGCTTTGAATCTTTAATTCTGCACTTTGAGGGAGTTGAACCGAAGTGATATCTGTTTTTTATTTCTGCACTGGCCCATTTCTACTGCTGGCTTTCTGGGGAACATGTCGGTTTCCTCAATTAATCATCTGAGGAAATTTACAAGGTTTTTTTTTTTTTTTAAGGCACCAATGTTGCAACATTGCTGTGTTTATTTTAAACTAAAAAAAAAGAATGTACTGGAACAGGTGAAAAATTTAAAATATCAAATGTAGAGTTTTTATGTTAACCATATAATGGCATTTTCTCCCCTGCCCCCATAGTCGCAAGGTTTTCTTTCTTTAATGCACCCACATCACAACGTTGCTATTTAATTTTTTTTAATTCAGGAAAAACATTGGATACCAATCAGGATGCAGGAGAATAAAGTGGAAGGTGAAAGGCAGGGCCTTGCCTCACACAGAAGAAAGCATTCTGCACGTCAAAAAAGTCCCAGTTTGACTAGCTGGGGGGGAGGGGGAACATCAGGGTATGTGTGCAGAGAGAAAAGCCAGGGAAAGATGAGTCTGTGGCATATGCAGCCTTTCTCTATGCAGAATGCAAAAAAGTCTAGGAAGCAGTTTGGACACTGAATTTTGATCATCTGTGCAGAACTCTGGAGAGAAATGGATGCAGTATGGGGCCAGAACTGATGAAAAAGCCCCATGCGGAAAGGACTGAAGCGAGAAAGTTGTCTGGTAATTGGTACTTTCTGAGAACAGCTCTTGATGTTGCTGTTGTACACTTTGGGTTGAGATTGTTGTTGGGTTGACTTTAGGCTGAAAAACCATAAATTGCGTGGGAATCCTTTCTGTGGTGGTGGAACTGAAATCTGAATAGTTGCTCATGTTCTTTCTCATAATTAAAGTTATGAATGTATAAGGCAGAGAGATAAAACACGTTTTTCTTGTTTGCATGTAGACGGTATAAAAAAAACCCTAAGTGTGGGAAATTATTCTGGACTTTCAGACCAATTTTGCAAACATATTTGTTCTAAAATGTCTTCATGATCCACTCCATAGAATCAATTGGATGTTTGGTTTTTGCTAAAAACTTAAAAATCCAAAAGTTACTTCAGAAGTTGCAACATTTTGTACAGGAATAATACAACAAAACTATATTAAGGATGTTAAATGACTTAAGTCGCTCAATATAAAGAAGGAAAATCCAATTTGCGTAAGGTTTTTAGAGGCAGTTAAACTGTGTTCCTATATCTGGGCACAGTATTGTTGTCAGTGGCCGGTCAGGTTAATCAAGATAAAGGTTTCGGAAGTCATAGGCTTCTATTTAGCGTCCTTCACCTGATTATTAAACTCCTGGCAAAAGGTACACCATTCCCATGATCCTTGGTTCATGGAAGGTCTAGTACAATGATAATAGCATTAGAGAATCTATCCGTTTTCCTTTTATTAACAATTATATAAATACCATCAGATTAAACCAACTTTAAAAGAATGTAAATTATCATAGTTCTATGAAGGCAATTTTTTCACAAGCTGTCTCTTACTGTATGGACCATTGATTACCCATCCAGGTTCACAGACAAGATGTGCTACAAAGCTGTATTTGATTCCAAAGATGTTTTCAAAAGATTATTTCATACGTGTCACTCTGCAGCTTGCAGGCAAGTCACATTTCCATCAATCAAATGAGCCCCATGATTACTGCATGTCTTGTACATCACCCCACCAAATAAACACGTACAATAATATATAGCTATTAATACTAAATATGTAACTATAACCTTTTAAATTATCAGATTACTTCTGAGAATGTAGGGTTGTCTCTGCCCACAGCGAAGCTTAGCCAGCCATTTATTTATCTGGAGTGAAAGGAAGAGCCTAAATCTTGCTCTGTCCTCAATGTGAGAAAAACCATCTAGGTGAGCATCTGAGATTACCAAGGGTCCCCGAGGAGAGCCAGCTTGCCAAGAAAAGGAAGTAAAATCATCAGCTTCTCTGATGGTTCCTGGGTGGTTGCTCTGGTAGTTGTATTCTGCTCTGGGTCAGATTGCTCTCCTGGTAGCCACCTCAATGCTGGGATAAGAATACAAAGACTGTAGAGATAGATGGGGGTTACTAGAAACAACCTTTACTTCCATTCCTGGCATGAGGTCTACAGTTTACCTGTTCTGCAGCCCTTGCTGCAGTGGTTTCAAAAGGTGGGGGGGGGATCACTTACCTACCACAAGCCCTGCAGGGCCTTGCTCACTTTCCTAGAGAAAATGCCCAGAAGAGCCAAGCCACTGTCTGGTTGAGTATTACTGCTGTAGCATAATCTAATGGTCACATTTAACTGGGGCCTACAATGTTAACTAGTTTATTTCTAAAATGTTTCTTCCTTCCATGTTCTTAGGTAGTGTGAACTAGATTTATGCACCTGTCTCTTTGTTAATATTAGCTTGTTTCTATTACTTTGAATTAGACCAGAAATATATCAGTTTTAATGATTAAACATTCCACAAGCATACAACTATTTATTAGCCAGTCATTAATATACTACATCTCTGCCTGTCTTTCCTCCCAGCCTTGGCTTAGTGACATCCTCAGTATCCTCCTTACTAATGTTGATTTCTTAGTTTCCCAATTAAAATAGTTCTTGTATCTCTTAACATAACCCAGACTTCTCTGCAAATTACCTCAAGACCACACTGACCAGAAGTTACGTTTTGCTTCTTAGAGCATCTCTAGACATTTACTTGAACAGTAGCCTAGAGACATACTTTCAGCAATGTTGTCATCATTTCCTCCTGCTCTGATACCCTCAGCTAAATGTGACAATATGACAGACCTGCCAGGGATGATCAGATGGAAGATATGTGTTGGTCTGATTTCTGTATAGTGTACATATTGTTTGAACTGTGGAGAAAAGGAACATCAGTGAAGAGACTGTAGATGTTGATTCCTTGTTAACTTTACTGTAACTCTATTTTCTTTTATGTTTTGGATGTTAAACATGAGCAATCTATGATCAGGCTTTTAAAGGGGGTGGAGCAGAAGAGAGCAAACGACTTGCTATTCTGTATCTAATAGTACAGTGACTACGTCACACCAATCACAAAAAATATCAAAAGCTGGTCAGCCACAGAGAAGGCAAGCGCTTTTCTGTATTCAGAAGTCTCCCTAAGTATGCAGAACATGACCTTGTAAACTCATAGTTCTCTCTCTCCCAGTGACCAATAAAGACTGAGGGTGTACTGGGAGGTAATGTAGGCTGACTGCAGCTGGGTTAGTTAAACGAAAAGAAAAAGGGAGGATGAGGAAAATGGCCTTCTTAAGATCCCAGAGGCTTTTATATACTGGATGGGAAATTTGAGGTTGAGGGCAAGGAATTTCCCTATCATTTATCTCACCATCCCCACCCCTACAATTCCTTTATAGCTTCCTGCTTGTTTATTCTAAACTATATTGGTAAGTTGCTCTTATTCCTTTTATGGCATATTAACTTTTATTCTTATTCTGAAATGAAGGTACACTCTGTTATGTTCTTTGTTGTCTGCTTTTTCAGTCTGCATCATGCATTGTCTTAGACTTCCGTTGCACCAGTAAGTGGTCTTCCTTGCACATCCTTAAATTGCTTTTAGCTTTAAGAGCTGGCTTACCTTATGGCAACTTGCAACTATAAATAAGTCTATATTGTGCATTGTATTAGACTTCTGTTGGATCAGTAAGTGTTCTTCCTTTCACATCCTTTAATTGCTTCTAGCTTTAAGAGCTGGCTTACTTTGTGAAAACCTGCAACTATAAATAAGTCTGTTGAAAGGCAAAATAAGCCTATTACTTGACTGAGGTTTCCTCTTGGCTACCTTGGTTTCTGTACACGGTGATTAATTAATTTTGCCATTGTTATGAGTCAAACTCTTAATGTGACAAGAAAATATTTATGCCTGTGTTGCCCTTGACCTCTACCATTATCCTTTGACTTTGAGTTTATTCTCACTAATGCTTATGTAAATTTCACTTTTAAACTGCATCTCCCACACCCTAAGCAGGACTATTGGTAAGATGTTAGTGCTGTACTGCTTTTATGAGGGGAGAAATTATGAGAAAGAAATTATTTGAGGACTGTATTGTCAAAGGCTTTCACGGCCGGAGAACGATGGTTGTTGTGGGTTTTCCGGGCTGTATTGCCGTGGTCTAGACCACGGCAATACAGCCCGGAAAACCCACAACAACAATATTTGAGGACTGTTGGGATGAAGCCCACATTTCTTTCTCTTGCATCACATTACAGCAAAGGGTCTAGATGGGGTGGGGAATGACTTTTGGCAAGAGAGTGAAGGGGCAGCTTGGAGTCCAGAAACCCCGAGCTTCATAGGCCAGGATACAAGAGAAGTCCACTCTGTCCCTGCTTGCTTTTCAGTGAAGCACTACCCGTATCATTTTCCAACGTGGAGGGGTGTTGGCTCACAGTTTGAATGAGTGTTGGTCCACCAAGGGTTTCCCTTTTATTTTCTCCTTTCTCTCCTCATTTTGTACACAAGTGGAGCAGCTTCAGAGGAAATCTTGTGAACAGAATACATCCTCCATCAACCTCAAAGCCTCTTCTTTGAATGGGCTGTAATGAAGGCTTTGAGTAGTGTTTCAATGGTATGGTGGTGTCGCCTTGCTGTACTGGTATTGTCCCTTCGCTTGTACATTGTTTTATGCTTTGAAGACAGGGAAAGGCAAATAAATCAGTCATGAAACTGCTTCTGGGTGAAAGAAACTGTGGAATTAAAACACAGTTAAAATTGCTAAATGGGCTGTGATATTCCAGAACCCATAGTACTTTCAGAATGGAAAAAAAGAGTTCTTAGCTGCATAAACGTAAAGAATCCAGTAGCACCTTTAAGACTACCCAACTTTACTATAGCATAAGCTTTCAAGAACCACAGTTCTCTTCATCAGATGCATCTGACGAAGAGAACTGTGGTTCTCGAAAGATTATGCTACAGTAAAGTTGGGTAGTCTTAAAGGTGCTACTGGACTCTACTATTTTGCTACTACAGACTAACACAGCTAACTCCTCTGGATCTATCTGCATAAAGTTTGTGCTCTGATTAGAAGTGATAATTGGAAGCAATTTTTTAAAAGAAGTGGCTCTCTCCCTATGTTCTACCATGGAAGCTTCACTTATCTGAGTAAAGACTTCTGCAGGAGCCACCAGGCACATGGGCAAAATCAGCAGCTGTCACATACGTTCTCTGTAGTGGCCTCCACCTTACAGAATGGCTTTGTTTCAGCTCTGTATCAGACTTCAGCTTGTTTTCAGATCTCTGTACATTTGTATTTGTATACCCTGTTGCTCTTGTTCATTGAATGTCCCTGCTGTTGATTGTATTGACCTACACTGGAGGTCAATCCACCTGGAGTCTCAGAAAGGCGGACTATAAATAATGTAAATAAATAAAATAGATTCCAGTAATTTTTTAGCATGAGAGATTTTTTCATTGAGCTCTGAGTAGCTTTTTAATGTCTAATTTTTTCTATCTGCTATATATTTGATGAAGAGCTAGTGAGGTGTAGAGGTTAGATTATCGGACAAGGATCTGGGAAAACCAGGTTTGAATTTTCACTCTACCACAAAGCTTACTGGGTGACCTTGGGCCAGTCACATACACTCAGCCTAACTTTCCTTGCAGGGCTATTCTGAGGATAAAATAACCAAGAGAAAACCAAGTACACCGCTTTGAGCTCCTTAAAGGAAAGGGCAAGGGAAAAATATAAAATTATTCTAATGGTTATATTCATTTTTAACTGGATAGAAAAGTAATAGTGCCAAAGTGTTTGCATGGTGCAGATTGGAAAACATTAATATGGAGGGAGGGGAGCTAAAGCCTCTTCTCTCTGGACGCTGCAGTATTAAGAAGAAAAAGGCCAGCATGCATTTGAGAAACAAAACTCCTATCAGACATCCTTATCTTGTCCAGCAACATACACAAGGTCTTTGTAACATGTAGCAAGGCTCTCTGATTCCTGACCTGAAGGTTGAAGTAATACAGTCCATTCTTCAACTTACTTGTGAAGCAGAACATGTTTTAAACATTTCTCAGGTTATATGCTTTTCTCTGAGCCATCTTGCAATTACCTTGACTTCGAAACAATGCATTGCTGTTTCGAGGCAGCATTTACTCTAGGAATGTCGAAATGAAATGAAAGGGCATGAAAGGGCTTTCCAAGAAAATGTTGGTGACTCATCAGAAGAAAATCATTTACAGAAGGAAAACAAATTAACTATACACCAATTATTCAATTCCTGCAGTTGAATATGTGATGTTGCGAGTTACAGGGCTTCTTTAAACATAATAGTGCTGCTGCTTTCATGGTTGTGTATAAAATTGAAAATGCTGATGTGTAGCCCAGCAGAATTAAATTTTGAACACTTCTAAGAGCCTTTTTATAGTTATGGTGCATAATGAAAACCCAAAACTATGTTGTTAACCTTAATGCACTGATTAGCAAGTAAAATCAAAACAAATGTGATGGGAGATCTGTGAGTGGCTAATAGTGGTTGATTTGGGCCTGATTCAGATCAGGGCTGGCATGGGTGTGTGGAGCTCTTGTATATCTGCACAGCTTTGCCAGTCAAAGCCAACCTTTCCCCATAGTTGTTTCAGCCTTGAAAGGAGAAAAAAGCAAGCAAACAGAACATGCCTGTATCTCTTCCCTTGCATCACTAATAATTGTCCTGTGAAAGGGCGGAGGAGCATTGACAGGTAAAAACTGTGTTGTGGTGGGAGGGTTAAATCCTTTTGCGACTAGCATTTCATTTGCTGTCTAAATTGAGGCCTGTACAGCAATTTTTAAATTCCTTTTTATAAAACCCTTGGAAAACATCTGATCGTGGATCTTAAAGCATTTCATCTACTTTCTTGCAAATCTCATTGAATTCAGTGGAATTTCCTTCTGGGCAGACACGTAGGGCTGCACTAGCCATGCCACGTCTGCTATTGGCACCACCTGAAAAGCAGTTCCTGAGTGTCAGGGTGGCCCTCAGGAATGGCACGAGATGTGCTGCAGGAACCTACAGTAGGGAAGAGACAGAAATCAGGCAAATGTCAAGGCTGTCCCATGACAACAAACCACGGTTTATTTGTACATGTGAATCATACCATTATGTATTTAGAATTGACATGTGCATATGTGCCTGATCTTTAAAATATGGTGGATGTCTGATGTTTCCAGACTGGATTTCCAGAAAGAATTTTTGAAAGTGGGGCTGTCAGTTGTCTTATAGGCATGATATGATCCATGCATTCTTTGATGTAATGGTAGAGGAATAATTAGAAAAGACTGAATTATTTATAAGTTGCCTAGTAGTTATTTCTTGGACAAGCCGGGGACGATGAAGTCTTGTGCAATATGCAACTCTTGTCAGGCTTAATATTTTTCAAAGCAAAGTGTTGTTTCCTGTACCACTCTTTCTCAGGGAAACTACACATGAAATTTAGACTTGTGCATCCCACATCTTTTGCTCTTTTTTGTTTTGCTTTGTCTCCCAACGCAACAGTAATCTCTGGTTTGGAACTGGTGGCATAAATATTCACACGTTGGTTTTAAATCAATTCAAGTACCGCATTAAAGCAGCTTCACACATTACTTTTACTATCATGGAAGTATTCAGGCAAAACAAAGATTCAATTCTAAGCAGGACTGAAGGTATGTGTGTGTTGTCATCAGATTGCTTCTGACTTAATGGCGACCCTATGAATTAACAAGATCCGAGACATACTATCTTTAACAGCCTTGATCACATCTTGCTTCCTTTGTTGAGTCAAGCCCCATCTCATGTTGGGTCTTCCTCCAGCCACTGTGCTGGATCCAACCCATAATTTGTATTTTTTTCATATGCCAGTATACAAAAGCTTATCTTTCATTAAGTTAGGTTATTAAATTCCCGGATCTGATAACTTTATTCTGTGTTGTCATATGAATGCAATCAGTTTTTTAAAGCAAAAATCTTTTTTTAAAGCATGTTTATTTGCCAAAGTAGTTAACTGCTTTTTAAGACTATTTATGGCAGGAATTTTTAGGATTTGTTAATGGTTTTAAAGCTTTTTATTATTTTGTAATGTTTTATCTTGTGAGCAGCTTTGAGCAGGTCTATGGAGAGGCAGCTTTCTAATTAAACAGGTGAGGGAAGAATCCTAGGCAGGTCTACTCAGAAGTAAGTGCCATGTCATTCTGTGAAGCTTACTCCTAGGATTGCAGCCTCTGGTTCCTAGACGTGGTGTTATGATAAAACTGTGTTTGAAGATGATGACTTAATAATGTGGATATAACTCATAACAACTTTTCTAAAAAATCCTGCTCAGAAGGAGGATCAGGTGATCCTTTTTCCCCAGTAGGGTGGGAGCTGAGCAGGTTACAGTCCATGGGATGTGATGGGCAGCTGGGTATATCTTCAGCTTTATAAATACATAAGTAAATATTCAGTATTGCTCTATATATTATGAGGGAGAGCCAGGAAGTCAGTAACTGTGTTTTCAGTTTGCTTGCAAACCTCAGTTTTGTTGTCTTCTGCATGTGCAGCATGAGCAACACGGAACATCACAAATGAATTTCTACTGAAGTGTCTCTAGGCGAAGGTCTGTATTGCTGGCCAGGAGGAAATGCATGCGAGCATTCTGAGACAGAAAAACGACAGCTAGGTCTTTGTCCATTTTATTTATTTGGAAATTTTCTGTTAGGGCAATTACGATAAGACCACTTGGTGAAAATTCAGGAGAGAAATAAATCACTGTGGTGTGTGCTTTTCCCAATCTTTTTTTTTTTTTAAACTTCTGTGAATTTGTCCTCAAGGTCTGCAAGTGGGTAGAGAAGTAACAGTAACATATAGATAGGCAATTGTAAATTGACTCAGGTATCACAAGAAATACACTGGACAAACTGTTGGAATGTGGTTGAGCCAGGTGTGACAAGATCTATATGGAATATATCTTCCGTTATTTGTCTCGACAAGCTGCTCTTTTTCAAGTACGTTGAGTAGCTGTTCTGACAGTTTAGAACAATGTTTGACAAATTGTTCTTGGAGCTTTTTCAATTTTCTGTTCTCTCTTACTCAGTTGAATATACGTGTAAGTTCTTGGATGTGCTATATAAGACCTTCAGTATCGTGTAGTAATACCATTTTCAAGCACTTGTTATGATTGTAGAGAAATAAATGTGTCTGATTAAAATACTGGACCCAAAGTCTAAGGAGCTCCAAGAAATAAAGAAGACAAATCATAGGGAAATACCAGATGGTATTCTCATAGTTATCTATTCTCTAATACTTGTCACAGGTGCTGTGATGGGAAGAGTGGACTGGAAGTGAGGGTATGAATGAAGCAAGGCTGGGTCTGGATATTTTAGATGTAATGCCAAAAAGGAGAAAAGGGAGTGTAAAGTAGCAGACAAAACGGGGGCGGGGGTGGGTTAAGGAAGGACTGGCTGTAGCAAGCATTTGGAGGGGAATGGGTGGAGGAGGCAAGTGCTGAAGAGGAAGGGTCCAGAGGCAGATAGAGTGGCTGACATCTTGTTCCTAAGACATGGGCTACATTGCTGTAGTCACCGCTGATTGCTCTTCTTTGTAGTCTCTGTGCATGAGACTGATGGGATGCTGAACACAAACAGGTTCAGTTAGGAGAAACCTCTACAGCTAAGGGTAAAGATTTTTTGGCTGTGGCTCCACCCTCTGGGAGCACAGAGTAGCAACCTGCACACTCAAAGAGGAGGGAACCCCCTTGCACAGACCATAGAAACAAAGCTGCTATATGTGGCTAGTGGAAACGGGTGTGAAGAGCCAAGATGGGCTGAATTTCTGAAGTGCTTCCTCAGGCTGTTTCAGTTGTCAGCAGTGGATGGTTTCATTAGGAAAAACTAACTGGAATTCCACTCAGGAGAGTGTCTCAGTGTGCACATGTGATGGTTCATTGGGACTGCATGTGAAAAAATGAGGAAAGCAAAACTTCTAATCAGTTACGAGAAGGAAACTTTTTATCAAGACTTAATTAATATAAAAAGTAGTTCTACCAATGTGACCATGCTTATGAGACTGTTTCTCAGGATCCTGGTTGTTCAAAGCCATCTGTTTATAGAAGATAATGATGCTATTTAAGACTGTTCTTAATATAACTGATGAATGTTTTTGTTGTGATGAAGCTCCAGCCTATATTTAAAGCTTTCAGTGAATGAATAAAAATGTTTCTTAGGGTACTTGGTTTCCTCATGCTGCTCCTCAAAGGTTTATTTCCTGCTACACCAGTGTAAAAACCAACTGTTGTCATATGGTTTGGTACCTCTGAATCTGTGGGCAAAATGAGGATCTGTGGAACTAAATTTAGTTGCCCTAAATGTATGGCTGCTACCAAAATGGCTCCTCCTCCGACGACGACGTCGTCGACGTCTAGTCCCCTCCTTCACCATGTTTAGTCGGTCTTACCACAGAGTTCTGTGTTTCCTTACACTTACACGTGCTGTAGAGCAGCTACAGAGCATGACACAAAGTAACTTCTGGGTTGGGTGCAACTCCAACCCCCCCCCCTTCTCATGACATCTGTCAGGCGCTTCTTCCTGGTAACTAGGCGGAGGGGGGGAGTACTTGTCTCTGCTGCAGAGGGGAGTAATTGCCTCTGGCTGGATTGGAAGGGATCCAAGGAGCTTGGATAGGGAGAACATTTACTCTCCTCCTACCACAAGAAGTTGGCCATTCCATTACTTGAGGTTATGAGGGGGGAAAGGGGGTCTAGGTACATAGCTGCTAGTTTTGGATAGTAGCCACCATTGATTATTTATTGGTTTAGAAAATATATATGTCACCACTCCAGACACCTGCTGTGTATGACTTACCAAATAAAACCAATACAATATACCCTACAAACAACTAAAATATTAGCAATATATAAAAAGCTTAGGGGCATAAAAATAGCATAAAACAACATTCTGCAGCCTAAAATGATACCGAAAACATAGTAAGAGTGTTACCAGAACTGCTCTTTATTATAATGGGGAATTAGCTATAGCAGTCTGTAACTAAATATTAAGCGCGGATCATAACCTATGTTTACGGAGGTCCCGATCCCAGACACTCTAGTGAAAAAGAGGCAGACAACGAATAAGTTCCAAACACGTGTATTAAGTGTGGCGTAATGCCTAAACTTGCACAAGCATACAGAGAACACACAAGATCTAGGAAATACAGAGCAGGAAATACAGAGACGTTCGCATTAGCTGGTTCCCAACGATGATAGGGGGGAATACTCACTTATCCTGGAGCGAAGCAGAGACACAGCAGCGAGGGTGGCCCAATGCCAGCACTGGGACCACAGACGGACAGCAAGGAGGTCTGGATAGGGAATGGCCTGAGCACCGAGTGGTCTGGGAGACCAGCTTAAATACCCCAAAACGTACCCTGGGGCTGGTGCTGTACTTGGTGGTTCTCACAGATTAAAACAAAGGGTCTAATGGGTCACTGAATGGCTTGGATGGGCCACTTTGGTAATCAGATTGCGATAAGTGACACCTCAGGAAGAGGGGACAAAAGAGGGAGGGGGAAATCCAAGTGGGCTGAAAGGATGTTCCAGCGGACAGGGCTTGTCCTGATGTCATCAGCTTCTGGAATGCGGAGGTTTCTTTGAGATGCATTCTCTAAGTGCTTGGGATGGTCAGCACTTAGCTCTTCTCCGGGGCGGCTCCTAAGATATGCAGAGCGGGGCGAGGGGCTCTCGCTGCGGACGTGGTGTGCCCGCTTCGCCGAAATGGCTTCTCAAAGCAGTCTTCCTCTCAGGGTCTTCTGGCTGCCTAGGAACATGGATGCCGGCTGGGCATGGCTGAGGCTGGTTTGCAGGCTGCCCGGTAGCGAGGGCAAGCTCGGCGACCGGCTCGCGGGAGGCTCCAGGCGGGAACTAACCAGGGAGCGCCTGGCCAGGCTCGCTGGAGGTTTCCCCGGCAGGCGCCCGGCTGCTAGCAGCGGCTTGGGCCCATATGAGGCAGACTTCCATGGAGGCAGGGGAAACAACACTTTAAAACACAGTCCAAAGCAGGGAACAGGCACGGTCCGTGGCAGATGGCAATGCAGGCACGGGGCACACTTGTAACACAGTCCAAACGCACACTAGGAAGTCCAGATACAGGTCAGGGCAGGGCTGCCCAGAAAGAGAGTCCTTTGTGCAGTCACCCAAACATGGAGTCAGTAAACTACACAGTCTATTACAGCAGCAGGGTAATTGACACGCAGGCAGGAAACTGACACGTGTATCAGAGCACACACGTGCAAAGCAGTCTTTGATGTAGCAGTGAAACAGCAATGCAGGAAACTTTAACACAGTTCATGGCAGGCCTTAAAGCAGGGGAGGGGGCCTACTTGGCAACAAGAGATGATAAAATAGTTTTTAAAGATGGGTTTTGGAACCCATCAGTTAAAAGCTTGAGTAAAAAAAAAGTTTTGACACTCAAAGAACATTAAAGTAGGTGTCATGTGAGCATTGAGGAGGAGGGCATTCCAAATGTCAGGTGACACCACTGAAACTGCCCTGTGTCTGGGTGCCATTTGCTTATCCTTTAGTTGGCAGAGACAGCAAGGCTTGAGAAGACTATCTGAACCAGTGAGCTGGTCACTATGTGAGGAGACAGTGTTCAGGTATCCTCACCTCAGTCCTTTTAGGGTCATTAAGGTAAGAACCAGCTCTTTGAATTGTCTGGAAACAAACAGGCAACCAATGCAGATCTTTCAGCACACTGGTGATAGAATCCCCGTATCCAGCTCCTCCTCCCCAAGCTCACTGCATTTTGGACCAGTTAAAGTTTCTGGACAGTTTTCAAAAGCCAACATCTAGTTTAGGGGTTTGAGGTGTGCCTGCATAATAAGAATGGTGCTAGATCCTTGTTATTCCTCCTCAAAAATCCATTTGTAAAGCAGATCTCAGTTGATATGATTCAAGTAGTTTTGTGCTGCTATACTTTTTTTGAATAATACAAGGGAGCCCATGAAAAAGCTTTCTGTTGTTGGGGTTTTTTAATGTTCTGTTATAAAATTTCCTTTACAGATTTTAGAGTCTTTGGTATGGCCTTGTTCTGCCTCTTTGAAAATCCAGTGGTACCTTAAAGACAAACAAAATTTATTGCAGCATGAGCTTTTGAGACTTAGCACTTACTACTTCAGGTGCAGCCCACGGATATGCCTGCATCTATGGTGGATGTCATTGTGAATGCTCCCAGCCTGGTTATCCTTACTGTATTAAGGAAAAACAGTTTGTGTGAAGGCTTGGTGTATTGAAGCTTGGCACTTCTGGAGATATAAGGGGTAGTGGTTGTCCTTTGGTTTAAATGCTTCTTCGCAGACTGGTATGTGTTTACATAACAAAAGAGATGGATAGTTATTTGAAGATAACTAGCTAAGTATCTCAATGAAGTATCATGAAGGATATGCAGAGCTTTCCAGTTTGTAAAAGATAGATGTTAAGGGGCCTCCAGTAAGTTTACTTTAGGTGTGTGTTTATATGTGACCCATATGTTAGAAGTTTTAAGCTATGAAGAGAGCTTTCTTGAGCAAAATCCAGTATTTGGTGTCTGGGAAAAGGTAGTTCTAGGGGGAAATTTCCAAACTAGGAGGAGGAGGGAATCACCTGGTTTCCATTTGGAAGCTTTTTTCTAAATAGATGCCTAGAAGGGAGTGAGGTTTCTAAGGCAAGAGATCTCTGGGGCGAACATCAGACATGCTCTGCTTCTGAGCTAGTCAGAGTCACTTTTCTGGCCACTGTTAGTAACTGAATGCTGCCTAGAGATGTAAAGTTCCCTGACGTTCTGAAGCCCTGGAGGGGAGTTGACAAATTGTGGAGGAAACCTGAATTATATGCAAAACTTATCAAATCTAGACTCGGTTACTGTTTTATAATGCAGTGTTTAACTGCTGCACCCTGCACTAACTTAGCATGGATTGTTTTCCCTGGGTGCAATGCAGTTGGGAAGGGTTTTTCCCCCCTTCCTCGCCGCAGCATCGCGCCACATTAAAGTGCCTCCTGGGAGTTTCCCCAGCTTTTCTCTAATTTTTCCCAAACCTACTTTGTTCCAGAGTTTTGGGAAAGATTGCAACAAAGCATGGAAGGCTGTCATGTGGGTGATGAAGTTTGGATTTTCCCAGTCCCACTTACATGGCAGCAATTTTCCCTGCAACTGTTCCCACAGTGGCCATTACTGTTTGCCACCAGGTGGCTTTTTTTTTTTTTTTTGAAAAATTTTTATTGGGTTAGAATCCATTATTTCCACATTTACATTCAATTTTCCCCAATTTTTTCATCTCTAACCCCCTCCCTTTCCCCCCCCTTTTTGTTGACTTCCAACAGCTTTCCAACCCTTTGTCCCCTTTCCCTTACTTTTATTAACTTCCTCTATCTAAAACAAATATATATTCTCCATTATTCTAAGCAGTACATCCTTAACTATTTTTAACATTATATGCCCAAACTGTAAGTCTTTGTTTCCATCTTAGATAAACAATTTATCCCAATTTTTCAATTTCAGATATTTCTATATATCATAAACCATATAGATCATACATTCGTTTATATCAAACAATTTGACTTATTCTCTATATATATTACTCATTCTATCTTTTTATAATAGTTCTATATATCTCTCCTCACGTAGTCAATCAATTTGACCCATCTATATCTTCAGACATTCAGTTTGGTACAAAACTTATCAGAAAAAAAGAAAATATTGTTAGTTAATCGCTCCTTATATTTAGTCCTTATAATTAATTATTTTCTCTATGTTCTGTTTGTTAACCTATATATATCTATATATATGTCAATCTATTAATCTGACTGCTTATTAATTCACATTTATCTCTTCTCCCCCCGGTAAAGTCTCCCCCCTCTACTTCAATACTTCAGTAGTTCTCAAACTGCCACAGTTTTCCTCCCACCTCCCATTTCTTCTCCAGGTATTGTTTCAGCTTCTCCCAGTCTGTGTTGAACTGCCCTGAGTCCAGATCTCTCAGTTTTCTTGTCATCTTGTCCATTTCAGCCATATACAGCAATTTGTAAGTCCAATCTTCAATAGTTGGCACTTCTTGTACTTTCCATTTTTGCGCATACAAAAGTCTAGCTGCTGCTGTCATATAAAATATCAACGTCCTGTGTTGGGCTGAAATTCCCTCCATTCCCAAGTTCAGTAGCAGGAGTTCTGGGTTCTTATTAATTTGAAATTGTAAAATTTCACTCATTTCTCTTATTATTTCCCCCCAGTACTGCCTGGCTACCTCACACGACCACCACATATGATAGAGGGAGCCCTCATGCTTCTTACATTTCCAGCATTTATTAGAAGTATTCAAATTCCCTAGCGCAATCTTCTTTGGTGTCATGTACCAACGATAGATCATTTTGTAAATGTTCTCTTTGATATTAATACATGTCGTTGTCTTCATTGTAGTTTTCCACAAGTATTCCCATGCCTCCATTGTTATTTCTTTACCAGGTGGCTTTTTTAATTGGAAAATGAATATTGGTTTATTGATATAACACTATAACAGTCTAGGTATCATTTTCTGTGAATTTCCAGCTGTCATTTTTTTTAAAGTCTCTAACCCATTCTGTTTGTAGATAAATGCTTTTCCTTTTAAGGTGCTAGATATTTACCTTTTTAAAAGAGAAGCTAGAAATTAAGAGAAAATGATTTTCAGATGATGTTACATTGATATAACAGTATTTAATTGCCAATGTTAAAACGGGGGGGCCTCTAGTGGCCTGGTGTGGAGTATTGGCTGCTGTTTGGGGGCTGTGGAAGGAAAACTACAAGGAAACCGGTCATGTGGAAGCCCTGTTGCTGCTGTGCTGTATCAGCAGCAGTGAGGAATCTACACAAGCCTGTCCTTATGTGGAAAGCACAGTAGTTTAGTGTTTGCCGTGGAGGTAGGGGAGTGGAAATAGAAAATACATGTTTTGCAATAAAGAAATGTGTTATTTGAACAGCAACAGTATCATCATATAGGACTAGAGATGGCATGAACCAGAAAACAAACAATACAGTTTGTGGTTCATCACGTTTCACGAACCACAAACTTTCACGAAACTGCCCCGGTGCACAAATCGGTTCGTTTTGGTTCATGAAAATGTCACTTCTGGGCTAGCAAATCATCACTTCTGGGTCAGCAGAAGGTCACTTCTGGGTCAGCAGAAGGTCTGCAGAAGTCCATCCCGTTGCCTAGGAAACTGATAGATCGGCGCCAAGCTGTCTGCAGTGATGAACTGAAAAATGAACCAAATGAACCAGCCTAAAGTTCATGGTGGTTTGTCAGAAATGAGATTTGACGAACCACTGGTTCACGAACCGCAAACCGGCCTGGTTCGTCATGAATTTTGGTTCGTATTTCGGTTCGTGCCCATCTCTATACAGACCAATAAGACTAATAGCATATTTGGATATCAAGTTGAACTTTAGCGTTAAAAGCATGAAATTATTCAGTAGTATGTTACCATACACATTTAAGTGTGGACAAAATTACATTTAAGCAAGTAGATGTTAGGCATATTTTCTATGTCAGTAGTATATACAGGAATGATCATCTGTAGATTGTGTTGCATATCTTTCTTTATACTAATTCTGAGTGTGTAAAACATTGTTTTAATCATTTCACTCATTCCAAAAGAGAGAATGTTTCATAGAGGCTTTTTTGGTTCTCTGTAAAATTTCAAATTTTTCCAGTGGAAAATAGCGGGGGGAGCTCTCATAGGAGGGAGAAAACATTTTTTCTGGGCATTCGCATCTTTGATCTGGAATAGAAAAGATCCACTAGGGTCCTTTCTTCTTCTGGCAGAGTTCCAGTAGAGTTTTTTCTTTAAAGACTGCAGCAATGAAATCATTTGATACATTTGAATTCTTTAGGCCAGTGGGAGTGAGTTAACCTTAAAGAACTGAAAAATATCTAGCTTTTGTTTTTAACTCATGTGTAGCTTGTGGTTGCTCTGAAACATTGGATACATTAACACTTTTGAGTAGTGCCTGCATAAAATTTAATGATCCTTTAAACATAATGAGCCTTTCAGTATCTTAATCTCATCCCACTGCCAAATTTACTATTCTTTCCCTTCAAAGAAATGAATGCTCCGAGAAAATATCAGTGTCTAAAAGAAATGCATACATATTGGAGAGTTTCTTACTGGGGACTGGAGTGATTCCGCATAGTACTGCACTGTAAATAAAGACAAAACATCTATCTATTGTAGTGATCAGTTTTTTGTTTACTTCTGCAATGTATGAGCTTCCCTGTTTTCAGTTCAGTTTATAGTAGATAACTGTTTTTCCAGGTAAGTGGTCAGTAAGCAAAATACTTCCAGCATAATTTTAATAATGTGACTGAAATTATGTTTCTCTAAGAAAGCACAGAGGATAGGTTTCTTCTTTCATGGCAGGCTCCTAGTAACAAAGCAGCAAAGCATGTGCCAGGTTCAGTGCCTGTCTCTCTTTTATGCTATAATAAAGATGAACTTTTGACTCTTCTTTCCTCAACTTCCTTCAGAAAGGAAAAGTGGCCTTTATTCTGCAAAGTTCTACCGGAGAATGTTGAAGAAGCCCTAAATGTTGATGACTCAATTTTGGGGGTTCTTTACATTACACCAGCATCTAGATGGTTTGGAAAAGCTATTTATATATATTTTAAAGCTCTATACATGGAATGAACTTACTCTGTTTTGTTTTTCTTCTAGCTGTCGGTGAATCGGAAAGTGATATTTACATGAGATTCATGAGGTCACACAAGTGTTATGACATTGTTCCAACGAGCTCAAAGCTTGTTGTCTTTGACACTACATTGCAGGTGAGTTTTTCTCAGAATGCCCTTCCTTACAGTTTAGAGAGCAATCCTTCAGAATCCTACTCAGGACTGTTCAGTGGGTTTTACTCCCAGGAAAACATTGTTAGGATTGCTGTCAGTCACCTAGTACATTGTATGTGTAATCATTAAAAATAAGATTTCATTAAGGTGACCTTGTTTTCAGAACCTGTGCATAATGGGTGTGTGTCTTATAAAAAGTGTAATATCAAAGAACTTGAAATGTGTAGAGGTTTTGAAGTTGTAAAAAGGACCTATAGTTCTTTTTGAATCAATATTCAAGTTTAGTACTAATGGCCTACTGAACCTCATTTCCTTTGAACTAGAAAAGGGCTGATGACATAGCCTGAAAATATTTCTGTGGTTACCGTAATATAACAAATATAAAAATGTCAAATAGAATGGAATTGTGTTTATTTTCTATCAGCTATATACCTGTGAATTTTGTCTATCTTGGCAAAATCACTTGCCTGCTAGTATTTACTAGTAAATCTATTAGTTTGTAATCTATACATTTCTATTTCCAGATAGCTTCTAGCCTCCTACAGCTAAAACAGTGAAGCATCTTATGGCGCCTTAAGGACTAATGCATTTATTGTGGCAAAAATTGAGGGCTGTAACTTACCAAACCTTTGCCATGATAAATGTGTTAGCTCTTAAGGCACTACAAGATTTTGTTACATATTGTTTTTTTTTAATTTAATTTTATTTTTCTATAATTATAATCAAGCATGGATTCAGGCACTGTTGATGCAGACTTTCTTTCTCATAGCTCCTTACAGAGCTGGGAAGTAATACTAGGCTTGGCAAACTCTAACATAAATACTATGACCCAAACACTACAGAAATGGAACAACTTAGCTTTTGCTCCTACATGTAGCTGTATAAAATTATCACATCATTACCGTACTCAAATTTTGTTACTAATGAGCGTCCCCAGTTCTCTATCTGGGGCCAAACCAAACATAATACTGGAAATTCATTTGTTCTTTAAATTATCAAATGTGCAGGGGCTGATTCAGATCATGTCCATAGCTCAATTGGGTTAAATCTTCATACACACACCCCATGCCATTGTCCTAGTCTCAAACGACCTGGTGGAATTGCTGCTTGCCACAATGCTCAGTGGAGCAAAGAGTGGCATTCAGACAATTTTATTTCAGAAACATAGTGTGAAAGGGAAAGACAACTCCTCCTCCTCCGCAGTCCAAATCTGAATTGGACCCCTTCACACCCAAGAATTGCATTTAAAAATGCTGGGGTCTCTATATACAGAACTCCCAGTTGGGCTTCTCACGCACACGCATTCATTAATCCTCATCTCAGATGTAGGGACGGGACTCTGGAACACTATTAAAAGAGGAAGCATTCTAGTGCATGCTTTATGGTCTGGGGAGAGGGACGACTTTGGAAATGAAAAGCTGTGACACGCAGGCAGTTGTGTTCTTTTTGGCTCCCAAGTACTCAGATATAGGTAAAGGAAAGCAGCTGTCTTTGCTAAAAATAACATTTCATTTATTAAAATATTTTGGTCTTGCTTTTCCATCCAAGCAGACTCGGTGTACTTAATCATGATCTTTATAAAAATGATTGCATTGTTAACTTTTTAAAATAAGAAAAAGGGGGGAAAAGCTCTAAAAATCAAACCACCTGCAACATTTGAAAAGGTATAAATAAATTTTCCGCTCAGCTCTGCAGTGTTTTGTTTTATATCATTTGTGTCAACTGCATAATGAAATGGTGTCTTCACTTGTTTGAATGTGGGAGCTCAGTGGACATCCTGAGGAGGAAAGCTCCGAAACCTGAGCCCCTTTACTGAAAAGGCACTGCCTTGTGTACGCATCCACCATTTCAGATGGGAGTTGGACAGAGTAGGTTCTTGCTTTTAATATTTTTTTGTCGTTAGACGCCTATCAGCAGCTCAGCAAGAGAGACAGCCCCTTCCCATAAGCTTGCCTCTCCCAACAGCTGATTGGCCTCTTCCGTTTTCAGTGGCCAGCCATTCTGAAACTCAGATGGGCGAAAGGAGAGAGCCAGGCCCTTCCCTCTGGCCTATCTGCCACCCAGGTTTCCATCAGCCATTGCCACTCTATGCAAGAGGGAGGGAGGGAGAGACAGTGAGGGCCCTTCCGTTGGCCTGCTTTTCACCCCTATGTCTCACTACTTTGGTGTGCTCCATTGAGTTTTCTCCCTGAAAAAGAAAGTCATGAAATACAATAAAAATATAATAAACCAATCAAGGAGGGCAGACCTTTAGGTACTGTGATCTCACATTGCTTAGATATCTCCCCCCCCCCCCCCGCCATCATGGCTCAGAAAACTGTATCTGGGCTGTAGTTTAAAGAAAGAATTCCTTTCTGTCCAAGAACTGCTTGGGGATCCATAGGAAGACTCACAATTTAAGGACACTGACTTCATCCTTTATAAACATTCCAAGGACCATCAGGACTCTGGTCATGAAGGGTAAAGGGTAACAGAGCAAGAAAGATGTTGGTGGTCCAAGGCTGACAGTTGAGGCACCCAGTCTTGTTATATTTACTGTAATCAACTATTCAGGTCATAAATCTCAGTGCAAAAATAGACAGAATAATTGTGTCTGAACCTCTTGCAACACAACTTCGGTTTTCTTGTGATTTACAGACCATAATATATGATCTCAAACAACACTTATCTATGATTATACAACTGGCCCTTAGTATACAGTAGAATAAATCAGAATCTGCCACCTGTGGCTTTTCTGAGTTGAGCACTTTACTCCAGTTTTGTGCCTACCCCATGTTTCAGGAGGGTAGACAGAGTCCTTACCCAGTTGGACTTGGGGTTGGAAAGTGGTTCCCACCTTGAAACAGCTGCTGCCAATGGAAGTGGTAAGCTGCAAGCTTCCCTGAGGTGCCCGCCTCATGCCAGGAACGGAAATAACCGTGGCTCTTTTGATTGATAATAATTGCAAATGTGGCTCTCCACAAGCTGCAGAATGAGTACCACTGCAGGAGGCTATATAGGCATCATAGTGCTCTACAAAGAGTATAAAATGTATCTTGGGACAGGACACAATGCAGAAGCCAGCTGTATAGATGGTACCACCCATAGCAATTGTGGTTAGAAGTGCAGGATTTGAATTAAGTGGCACCTAAGAGACCAATGAAATTTTCAGGGTATAAGCTTTCCAAAGTCAAAGCTTCCTTCTTCAGATTCAAGGAGGAGTAGAGATCCCTGAGCCTTTATATCACAGTAAGGAGATGAACACAGTGAAGCAAAGAGGAAATCAGAATATAAAGGTACAATGTGGTTTGTTTAGAGCAGAAATTAGCATCTGTAGTGAGGTAAGAATCCTATTCAGCCTCAGGAGTTCCGTTGTTCTGAACTTGTAAATGAACTCAAGCTCAACAATGTCACTTTGTAATCTGCTCTTGAAGCTTCTCTGAAGACAGTCACTTTTAGGTCAGCAATGGAATGTCTTGGGAAATTAAAATGTTTTCTCACTGCTTTTTGAGTGTTGTGATTTTTAATGTCAGATTTATATCCATTCTTTTGCATAGGGACTGACCTTCTTTGACCAGTGTAGAGAGTGGAAGGGCATTGCTGGCACTTAATAGCATATATAACATTGGAAGAACAACAAGTGAATGAACCTTAGATGATATATCTGGTGTTAGGTCTAGTGATTGTGCTGTTGGAGTGAATGTGAGGTCAGAGTTAGAGGTGCTGACTGGAATATGGAGCAAAATTAAGCATCTGACCTCCTAAAGGAGGAGTTAAAATGAAATAGAAAAATGTCCCTAAGAGAACCAAGTTAATTCAAAGTAAAGTCCTCCTACCTTCTGCGGTTGAGCAGTTCAAAATCTACAACCATGATTCATATGCATCATTTAGCAAAATGTACTTCACTGTGGACACTTCACTGATTGATTGTGACTTCCCCGTGTTGAGCTGCTCCAGTAAGAAAAAGCCCCTTACACTTCATATCTTCATTACAGACTTTCAAAAGCAAAGAGCAAAAGTGCTGCTTGAGAGGTCTAAATTTGAAACTTGCTATTTACAACTACAGATCATGGTAATATTGCTAGGGCTTATTTTGAACAATAGGAGGCAGTCTTAATCACATTTTCAGCAGTTTCCAACAAAAGGTTATAAAACCTCTGTGGGAACTACGAGAAGAGATGCTATTTCACAGTAATGAAGCACTAAGATTGGCACTTTCTCTTTACTGTTAATTTATATCTTAGTCTAAGGACTGTTTCCTAAAAAAGCATCTTTAAAAAGATGGATTAAAATTAAACATTGAATATAAGAAGCAATTGATTGAAGAAAGATATTGAGCTTGTGGGCTAGAGTGTTCTTCTCTGTTGGGCAATGTACTGTTGAAATGTTGCAAGTTTATTGATTAGGCTAGAGATGGGCACGAACCGGGGGGAAAACGAACCATGCAGTTCACGGTTCGTCACATTTCACAAACCACTAACTTTCACGAACCTGCCCCGTTTCACGAACTGGTTCATTTGGCTTGTGAAAACGTGACATCCAGGTCAGCAAATCATCACCAGCAGAAGGTCACTTCCGGGTCAGCAGAAGGTCTGCAGGAAGTCCATCCCCTGTTGCCTAGGAAACTGATTGATCGGCGTCAGGCTGTCTGCAGTGACAAACCAAAGAACGAACCAAATGAACCAGCCTAAAGTTCGTGGTGGTTTGTCAGAAATGGGCTCTGACAAACCACTGGTTCGCAAACCACGAACTGGGCCGGTTCGTCATGAACTTTGGTTCATCTTTCAGTTCGTGCCCATCTCTAGATTAGGCCATTGTCTGTTTCAAACACTAAAACCTTTAGCATTTCTAATCAGAACATTTATCCACTGTATTGCCAAAATGGACTCTGGAATGGTCCACAGTTGGTTCTGAATGTATTGTGTGTGGCAGAGCACTAGCATGCATCCATCATGAATAGATTAGCTTTTTGCTGTGAGTTTACAAAATACTTGCAGTACAAATTCAGCCTAAGGCTAGTTTTGTGCTATGTGAAAGTTCCCAATGACGATCAGTACTATATTTTTTGTGGCAGCTTTAGGGGTTTATGGTGAAGTTGTTTTATAACCTTGGGCAAATCATTGTGACCACTAACAAGAAAAGCTTTTTCGTAGATTAGTGATACAAGATTGAGAAAGGGACAATAATACTTTCTAGGGGTATGCATTGAGAAAATTTTCATTATAACTTCAGATCCAAGCTTTGGGAGGGAATTTTAACCCTAATTGCTTATTTCCAAGTATAGTGGTGTGTTTTGGAGTCCTGGAATTTCAGAACCATTATTTTCAATGGAGAATCTATAGAAGGGTCTAAGGAAGCTGTTTATAAAGGTAACGGCACCAAATTTGCACAGAATATAGTCCTCTCTCTAATATAACCCCCCTGCTAAATTTCAAGCAGATTGAACAAAGGAGGTCAATTGTACAGATCCCCAAAGTAGGTCTCTCTTTGTGCAATTGACTAATTGCTAAAATAGCTGTCAAGCAGCAGCCAGCAGATCTCCAGCTAGCCAGCCACCAGCATTTACAAAAACAAAGCCATGTCTGCATTCATTTCGTTTCCCTACTCTCACAGTGACTGACAATTTTTTTTAACCTTTCCACTGAAAACTCTGCATCTGCCATCCTTCCTTGTTCTATTTTGTTGCTGGTTTCTTTTCAGAAAGTGAGGAGGGCTTCCGTTGCAGATCTCCCTGTAGTGTCTCATCTTGTCACTCTGCCATTATTCCCTATGGGGAACTTTTTGTGGGGGCTGGAGTCAGTTTTTCAAACAAATGTTGCCAAAATTTGCAGGGGAGCTTCTTCTGCCTATCTAGCAAAGAACCCTCAAGTTTTCAAGCAAATTGGATAAAGGGTTTAAATTCTACAAACCCCTGAACAAGCCCAGGCTTTCTGATTTCAGAGGGAAATAAAATTCTCTCCACCCCCAAAGCACAAAGGTAGGAGAATGGCAGCTCTCTGCTGCTTGGGATTGGTTGGGAGTGTTTTATTCATTGTCCAGAAAATCAGTAGAATAATTTTTTTTTTAAAATGTGTTCATGCTGCATGGGCGGTAAACATCAGAACTTGGAAAAACTGATACTTTCGGGGAGGGTGTTTCATTATTCCTAAGCATCTTGGATTTCTGTTACCATTCTGGAAAAATTAAGGTAATCATTTGAAACAGCAATTTCAGTGTATATTTTCAGCTTGAGAATTCTGTTATGCACATCCCTAATTCTATAGACCTTTTTGTGTCTTCATGCTTTTTCCTTTAAAAAAATGTGGCTTCCTTTTGCAGGGATTGATTGGTTTCAAGAGCTAGATTTAAATTTTGTAAAGGAATTAAGAAATTTGGTACCTGGAAATCTGCGTAGATGCTTACTTATATGCATACACCTGGCAGCATACAGTTATAAAACAATTCTGGAGGAGTTCTTCATGTTTTTATTGCAGTTCTTGATGCAATAAGGCGCATGACAGGGTACACTCAACCACCTGACCCTAAGATACAGGTTTCTTAAAAATATGATCTCAGATTTAGAGCTAATTCAGTCAATGCCCATATTTGTATCTCTGCACCTTTGGGGAGGCGACGGGGGGAAACCACCTGTACTGATGGGTTGGTATAAGGAAATATGAGATTTTGCATTAATAACTAACACATCAAGTAGATCAAGATAGGTAGCCGTGTTCGTCTGTCTAGCAGTAGAAAAAAGCAAGAGTCCAGTGGCATGTATAAGACTAACAAAATTTGTGGTAGGGTATGAGCTTTCATGAGTTACAGCTCACTTTTTCAGATACAGCTAGAATGTGAGTCTACCTGTCCTTATATCTAGCAGAGAGCAGTAATTACAGAATCCAAATGATAATAGTCGGCAAATGACAATAGCAGGCGTGATTGAATAGGGGGAGTATGCAGAGGAGTAGGGGATGTGGCGAAATCAGCATTGGTAATGAGACAGGAAGTCTATGTCTCTATTCAGTCCAGGTGGATGCATTGTCTTGAGCTTCATTATCATCTGCAATTCAGCAGTCTCTCTTCCTAATCTCCCTCCCTTCTAATTCACAGCACTCATCGAAGAGAGTGTTTGCAAAGTAATTTTTTAAAAATAATTTTGCGATTCTATGTTCGATGTAAACTACGTAGTAAGGAGCCAGTTTGTTGTAGTGGTTAGAGCAGCAGAACTCTTAATCTGGAGAACCAGGTTTGATTCCCCACTCCTCCACCTGAAGCTGGTTGGGTTACCTTGGGTCAATCACAGCTCTTCCAGAGCTCTCTGTCCCACCCACCTCACAGGGTGATTGTTATTGTGGGGATAATAACATACTTTGTAAATGGCTCTGAGTGGGAGTTAAGTTGTCCTGAAGGGTGGTATATAAATTGAGTTATTATTATTGTTGTGATAACATTTTTAGTGCAAAGCATTACTTCTAGACAACTATAGAGTTGGAGGGAATTACCAGTATGGCATATGAATCCCCACATTCCCAAATTCTATTTCATTTCTTTCATGCATATTCTTTCCACAAGCTCTAACAACACAACACTACTTAAAATAGCTGCATAACTATTGAATGAATGATAAAATCTCTCATTATTGATTTACAGCAAAACTAGCTGATCTTGTTGACAAAGGTAATTGGATTACACTGGAACTTTAATAGAAAAAAAATGGTTTCCATATCCTTAAAGAAACTTGGAAGCTGAAGTTGACGAGAACTAAACTGCTGTTCCTTTCCTATGCACTCCTGTATGTGTAATATCAGACTGATAGAATATTTGAAGAGAGATTGCACTGTGATTTCAATATGTCCATTTTGTAGTTTCAGACTCTCTTTATATCTCTATCTCTTTGTGTATTAATAGTCTATAGCAGTGACCCTCAACCATTGGGATGGGGCTCTCGGATGAGTAGCAGAGCTCCACCTACTGGGTTATGATTCTTTTGCATTTTATAGATCCTTCCCCCTTTTGCTTCTTTTTGGAAATACTTGGTACTCTTGTGTGATGCCTCCTGTCTCTCTTTGCATGCAAGCTGTCACTCAGTGTTGAAGAGAGCTCTATTTTAGCATAGGCAGCTTTGGAAGCTTCATCTCTTCCTCTTCCTGCCTCATGACTGATGTTCTGTGGCTTGGTATTATATGCTTGCAGTTCAGTAGGTCCCATGCTGGTACTTGGAATTCAAGGTGGAAAGTTTGAAGTCCAGTCATCTATAGATAGTGGCAATTTATTAGCAACTATGAGTGAACACTCTTTTAGTCTATCTTATTTAGCAACTTTTAAAAATTCTGCTCTTCCTCCAAAAATTTCTGGGTAATGTACATGATTCTTTTCACTTCCATTTTATACTCTAAACAATGCTGTAAGGCTGAAAAATAATGAAAAGTCAATGGTCATCATTTGAACCTAGGTATTCTCCATCCTAGTCCGACTCTAACCAGTACATTTTCTTGAGCTCTCCTTTCAAAGTCATGTTTTTCTTTATTTTCCAGGTAAAGAAGGCCTTCTTTGCCCTGGTGGCAAATGGTGTTCGAGCAGCTCCATTGTGGGAGAGTAAGAAACAAAGTTTTGTAGGTAGGATAATGTTTTTCTGTATAGCACTTTAAGGAGATGCTATTGATGATCATAGGTAGTTTTTAAAATAAATAAACTTCATATTACTGTGGAATGTGATATCATAGTTGCTTTGCTTCTTTCTTCCTTTTAAATTTTCATTTATACTCAAAACAGTGGGTCTAGATCACAGTTGATAGCACAGGAGGGACCTCAATGTAGTATGACAAGTTATTTTATTATTTTTTAATTTACTTTGGATTTCTATTTCACCCTCCCCACGAAGGGCTCAGGCTGGTTGGTTGACAGTGTGTTTAGTTTCTATTACTGACACTATAAGAATGGAATTAGGATGTTTAATTAGAGGAGGCAAGATTTCAAATTCTGCCAGCTTCATCTTTTTTAGGAGTCAGCTTCTGAAGATTCCTGGATATGAACAGTAATACCTTGGATATCTCGAAATTTCTTTGCTTTAGAAGAGCTAAATAAGCAGTGTCCATTACAAGCCATAGGCTTATTTTTAAAATCTCACTTTGCTATTTTCAGACCTCTTTCTGGGTCCCACTTTCATGGTAAATATGCAAAATATAATCTTTTTTCTGTACCCTGTCTTTCTTAACAAGAAGCAATATGCTGCCAGTTCTGACTCCATTTATGGGAATGCTGTGGCTTGGCTGTGTCCAATTATCTTTTACCCGGCAGGCCTCCAGGCTTCAGCTTCTTGAAACATACTTCTGATTAAAGAGCTCCCTTGTATACATACCAGTAGACTAACAATAAAATCCATGCTCTGGGCTTGCCGCTTAGATATGAAATTACATACTTAAGAAAAAGACACCAACATTATTTATTGAGCTAAGGCTTCTCTTTTGCATCTTAATTTTGGGCTGGAGAAATCTCTGGTGCCAAGTTGCCATGGTACCTAAAAACTTCATTGTAGTTCCTATTGTTTTTGATAAATGGAAACCCCTTTATCTCTTAGGTTGTGTGCCACCACTCCAGACATCTACTATTCAATCTTGGGGTCCCTTCCAGCTCTATGATTCTAATCTACCTGGCAGTAAACTGAGGGTGACTCTATCTTTGGAAAGCTGTCCTATCCTGATTGTTAGGGGTGGGGTGATACATGAAAAGGCATAATGTAACATTTGTATGGAAGCTGGAGATCTCCTATTTGAGATAGGTATATTTTAACTCCTGCAGTCCTTAAAAAGTAGGCTAGATTTTTTGAAAACTATGAAAAGAGGTAAGAATGAGGTATTTGTGGAAGCAATAATTGGAATAATGTTATTACAATACAATTCTGTGAAGACTGAAAAATGAATCTGGCTCCCAGATCCAAAGAAAAATTTTAAGCATGTTTAAGACATAATGGTAAATCATGATTTGCAGATATGTGGGCAGGTCTTGAAGGAGCTTTAGACTTGTGCAGAAGTTGCTTTCTCTTTTTCTCCATGTGGAACAAGATGCTTAATTACTTTAGCTTCAGCAGCTCACCAAATTACAAAATGGCAAGCTACATATGGTAAATCAGGGTTAACCACTATTTGCCTATTTATTTGCGGTATAGCCCAGCTTTCACTTTAAGACTCAAGGTGGTTTAGAATTGTAGCTTGCAGGGGAAGAACAGATCATAGTTCACCAGTTTGGTTGTAATAGAAAACTAGTTACTGCTATAAAAGCAGAACTAATGCTGTATGTGAAGGAACTAAAGAGCACAGTTTCAGGAGCCTGAAGCCTTCATTGCTCATTCATTCACATAGCAGCAAACCATGGTTGTGACCCTTGATTAGGACTGTATGTGGGAGGTCATCCCATGTCAGTTTGGTGTAGTGATTAAGAGCGCGGGACTCTTAATCAGGAGAACCGGGTCTGATTCCCCATTCCTCCACTTGAAGCCATCTGGGTGACCTTGGGTCAGTCACAGCTTCTAGGAGCTCTCTCAGCCCCACCCACCTCACAGGGTGATTGGTTGTGGGGATAATAATAACTTTGGAAACTGCTCTGAGCAGACATTAAGTTGTCCTGAAGGATGGTATATAAATCAAATATTATTATTATCCTCTAAAATTGTTCATAGAAATTAATAGGACTGATTAATTTTATAAGTAAATTTTTAAAGGTGGTAACTTGTGGAAATATGTACCTTTTAAATATTTATTTTAAAATGGTGTGTGTCTTGCTGATGTGCAATCAGGTAATTTTTAATTGATTTTGAGAATGTGATGGCCTCTGGCTAATAAACTTTGTTGTTGCATAGAAATTAATAAGTATGGAGTTCTGCGCTGCATCTGATTATGGATGTAAATACATCATTATTTAAGAATTAATTTTGAAATACTTTTTTCTGACAATGTGCTTTGTTCTGTTACAGGAATGTTAACTATTACAGATTTCATTAATATACTGCATAGATACTATAAATCGCCAATGGTAGGTACCACCTCCAAGTTATAATTTCTTATTAGAGAAACAGTGTGCCTGAAACCATTAAAAACAATATTCATGCTTATTTAATAACGGAGATTGAATGGATGTAGAAATACTGTCTTTTAAGAGAATGATTTTGCTGGTAAGATACTGAACTGGTGCATTATACATCAAGCTTCTCAGTTTCTTTGTAGAACTTTTGTGAAAAATCATTGGTTAGTTTGGTTTATTCTGTGTTCTCCTTGATTTACTGCATTTCCTAGTTTTCTATCTTCGGGGTAGGAGGTAGAGAGAATGTGATTCTTTGGTCTCTGTAGTTCTACATACGATTTTTGCAGATGAGCTGCATTGATGAAATTGTTGTAGCTCTATAATGCTGTGGCTAATCTTTTCTGGGATAGTAACATCTTCCTGTGCATTTGTCTCATTGTTGAGTTGATGCAGTGATTTCACTCAGTCCTAAGCATTTTTAATTGAGTGATTCATTGGAACTAGCTAGCAAAATAGTGCGTTCACTCTGCTGGTTTCTTAATGACAGCACATTCAATTGCCCTTTAATGCAGTGTCTCTTCAATGTTCGATATTTGGCCCTATCTACCTCTAGAAGATTCACTACTGTAATAATTTCCTACTTGATTAGGGAAGATATTAGCAAGCCCTGTGAGACTAGTGGTTAAGTGGCTGGGCTCCGAGTCATCATTCTGCTGGTTCAACCCACTACTGCCATGAACTCTGGATGTGGCCTTAGGTAAGCCACTCCTCACAGGCCCAGCTCCCACTCACATTGTTCACTGCTCAGAAAGGGGCACTAATCTGTCCAGAAGGGCAGTATAGGAGCACACTGTTGTTGTTGTTGTTCTACAACTTTTTTTACTGAAGTGTTCCATTACACTATAGTTCAAATCCCTTTATAAAAATACTCTTCTGAAGATTTCTGTTTTGCACATTATGCAAAATTACAGAAATATGGGGGATCTCCCTGATCTCCTCAGGCAGGCTGTTCTCATTTTGTTCTCAGTTCTTGTTTTCCTCTAACCTTGATTGGCTGCGATGTTTAAATTGGGCAAACTAAGGCCGAACTGGTGTTATAAATCAGTTTGGAGTGGAAAGTGGGAGATTGTCATTGGGGTTTGTATGTCCTTGCTTTAGTTAAAGTTTGGCTAAATGTGAAATTATTGCATACTGGTTAGAAGAAATCAGAAAATGAAGAAGGGAACGAGCACCAGAGTTAAATCAAACCATGGCTAGAAGGATTAGAATGTGGCTTTTGAACCAGGCAGCTGTGCTGCTGGTTTACTGACTTGATATAATGAGGTATTAATATAATCTTGTAAGTTTAAATATTTTCTCTCTTAAATCTTGGTTTTGATTTAATGGACTGGTATAAAAGTAAATAGTCTCTTCCTTAAAGCCAGTTCCCTCTTACCCATCTTAATTCTTGATCATGGCTTGCATACCCACGGTGTTGCAAAACTATGGATAATGCCAAAAAGGAACGGGAGGGGGAGATTGCTTTGGAAGTAGGAGAAAGAACAGAAAAGGAGTGCCATTCACAGTTTTGCTTGAGGTTTGCAAGTCATGGTTTGTATGGAGCCACTGGACCATTGTGGTCTTCGACTCCTTCAGAGAATTAGGGTGTTCCCCTAATAAAACCTTGCTGTTGATGCCATGGGAGATTTATACACACACTGACATGTTTTCCAGCTTTGCTTTTAGGTAAAGGTTCCACTCTTTTTTTTTTTTTTAGCCCACCACGAGGAGAGTTATATTGCAAATAGAAACGTTCTTTTGCATTAAAATGTTATAGCATTCAGGCCCAGGAATTTGTGTACAAAGTTAAAAAGTTTTTTCCATTGCTGCAAACATTCCTATCATTTCTGAAATCGTTACCGCTGCAGCAGAGTCAACAAGTCAAACAATACCAAAAATGGTGCAAGGCTCATAATTATTTTAGAAATAGTCTCTCTCCATTTAAAAAAATGTGGTTGGATCAAAGGGACTGCATCTTTGGCCTTCAAAAGATGTTTTGACCCTTCAACTAGACAGAAAAAGTGAAGTGTGCCTCTTGCGGCTTACAGGTGTCAGAACAGCTTCTGTCAATTTTAGTTAAATTCAAAAGGTAAAAGTTCAAGGGCTCTGTAAAGACCAGCATCTGAAGTGTGTAAAATGTAGTAACAAGATGTCAAAAACGTTTGTATTTTTCTCCTTGTGCTAGCCTTCTATGGGAGGGGCAAAAATTACACCATCTTCCCAATGTAGTGGGTGCCATAGCGCCCACCAGTGTTGCCTTTTGCTGCCTCAGTGCCTCATTCTTCTCAAGTTTCATTCTTCTGTGTCCTCCTTTGCCAATGTGGATGCCACCCTTTCTGCTTCTTCCTTCCCCACATTCCTTCCTTCCCCCTTCTCTCTTCCTCTGTCTCTCTCCGTCATTCATCCTAATCTCATGTTGGTTTGAATGTGTGCTTTAAAGGCATGGGACGAAACTGTGGTAGTAATGGATTTGGGTGAGGGGAGACAAATTCATTGTTCTTCTGTGCAGGCCCACATGGGGACTGTGCATGCACAGGCCTGCCACCAGCGAATTCTTCAACGCTTCTTTTAGAGACTGTTAGGGGCTGTTGCTCTTGAGCCACATAGAAACATTTCCTGCCCAAATGGTCATGTGACTTAATGGAGAGCAACGGCCCCTTCCCTCAGTTCTCTTCTTGCTGCCACTTGGAGAAGGACTTCACTTTTGAGCTCCGTTACTTTCGCTTTCTGATTGATCCTTTCCAATATTGAAAGAACTTGGACTGGCTTTTGACTTCAATTTTGGCTCTGATTTTGGTTTACGGTTGTCTTTGGTGTGTTTCAATCTGCCTTTCTTGACGATGTTGTGAGTTACAAAAAATTTTTCCCTCAGTATGGCTACCAAAGCACTCTTCAGGAGTTGCTCACAGTGTGGTACAGAAATGATCCACATGGATGAGTCTTATGTGCCTGGGTGAGGGACATAATGTCACAGCATGTAAGGTGTGTCAGAAATTCACCCCGAAGGCGAGGCATGAGAGGGCTCAGCGTCTAAAAGCAGCACTGTGGGGAAAAGTGCTTGCCGAGGAGTCTAAGGATAAGACTCTGAATGAAAAAGAGCATCCATCAGAGTCAACTCTGAAAGTAGTTAAAGCTTTGGCATCTGCTGAGCGACTTTCGAGAGCCAGATACATACAGTCCTTGAAGTCAACCCCATGCTCAGATCCAACTGGGAAGAAACCGTGATCTCTGAAGCGTCTCTCAGATCCAAGGGCTTCGTCGGAACTGCCGGCTAAGAAGTCTAAAAAGATGGAGCACCTGACTTGGTCGATCTTGACTTAGACTCATCACCGTCGTTCCCCAAGCCTGAGCCTTCTGATGATGTGGTCCTGGTTACTCCATGAAGCCTATTGCCTCATCTACATTCACTTGAGAGTTCTGTGTCCGAGGGTGAGCTTCTGGAACAGAATGTGGCTCCGTTGACAGATCAGCCTTGAGGTGTACCACGTCCTTAACGGAGATAGAACTGTTGCCGCATCAGGACCCGACTCCCATAACTGATCCTGCTTTTCTTCAGATCTGGCACAAGTCTTCAAGGGCATCATCGTCAGCTCAGTCCCATCACAGTCGGCATGGTTCCAAGCAGAGAAGACCTTCAAAGTCAAGGCAGTCTTATGCTATGCAGCATCATCATGCCTGTTGCCCTGGCACCGTATCATTGCCATAGGCAGGGGGCTTCGTCGGGTTATGATGTGTCAGATCCAAAGCCCTCGACTTTGACAGTGTGGGCTTCACCATTTCCAGCGCAATTAGTTGAATTATGACTTTGACGAAGAAGAATACATAGTTCACTCTGATGTCGGATCCAAGATGCTGTCGGATCCATCCCCCGACAATAATGTTGGCCCTAGTTCTGCATCACCTTACGAAGATCTGCACATTTTTTTGGAACAGGTGACAAGGATAGCAAAGGCCCTTGACATTGATATGTCTTCTGCTGGTCTGGAGACTAAGGATACACTGCTCAGCCATATTTATAGTGACTCTCCTGTGACAGTAGCTTTTCCTGATTGGTTTGCAGTCCTTGATCTCAAGGACGCATACTTTCATATTGCTATTAGGAAAGAACATTGTAAATACCTGGGATTTCTTGATCAAAACAGGGTTTTTCATTATAAGGTGCTCCCTTTTGGGTTATCTACTGTGCCATGGGTGTTCACCAAATGCGTGGCACCTGTTGTGGCAACTGTTGGTACAGGATGTGAGTCTTGTTGTGCACACTTGTGCGCATCTGGGACTCCTGGTAAATTTTGATAAGTCCAAACATGAGCCCAGTCAGACAGTTTCATATATTGGAGCAGTCTTGGATTCTAATATGGCAAGGGCCTTGTTGCCACAAGAAAGAGCAAGATCAATTAAATCTACGATCACAGATTTTTCTAAGAATCATTTTCAAATGGTTTGTAAAATACAGCGCCTGTTGGGGCATATGGCAGCCACTGCGTCGGTAGTTCCTTTTGCCCGACTCAACAGGAAAACATTGCAAAACTGGTTCATTAGAAAATATAATCCTACAGTACATTCCCCATCTATAAAGTTTTCCGTGCCAAGGCATATAGTGCGGTCTTTGGCATGGTGGACAGATGATGAAAATCTGATTAAACGGGTGCCTTTTGGTTATGTGCAGCATGATGTTATTGTAACAACGGATGCTTCATTGCAGGGTTGGGATGCTCACTGTAATTCACTGTTCGTTCAGAATATGTGGTCTGAGAGAGAACAAACGTTACATATCAACTTGTTGGAATTAAGAGTTGTATGCTTTGCAGTTGTCTCGTTTGCAGCTTTCCTCCAGAACCGAAATGTGTTGGTTCAAACAGACAACACCACGGCAATGTACTATGTGAACCAACAAGGTGGCACTGCATCCCTGACGCTCTGCGAAGAGGCTATGATTATCTGGGAGTGAGCCATTTCAAACAACATGTCCATTCAGGCTATACATATTGCAGGTTCAGACAATACAAAAGCAGATGTACTCAGTAGAGTGTTAGTATCAAACCACAAGTGGTCCATGAATGACACTTACCTGCTTCCTAATTTTGATCTGTGGGGTACTCCAGAGATAGATGTGTTTGCAACATCAGAGAATGCCAACGCCCGAGTATTTTACTTCAGGGCAGGAAGCGACCCTCTGTCCATTGGGGACACCTTCCAAATCACGTGGAGGAACAGGCTCCATTACATATTTCCCCGAATTCTCCTCATTGCAAAGGTACTTTGCAAGATAGAGAGTGACAACACCAATTGCATCCTGATAACACTGTTTTGGCCAGGACTAGTGTAATTACCCAGACTTCTAGAGCTGTCCAAATGGACATATGTCAAGTTATCCCAACAGCCAGACCTTCTTTTTTGTGGGACACTGTTCCATCATGACCTGGACACTCTGCACCTGACGGTGTGGCAAATTCACCCCTGTCTTTAGAGTTTTCCATGTGGGTGCAACAGGTCCTCCAAAATGCTAGGACACTGACGTTTTTCTGCCTGGGCAGTCTCTAAGGGTGTTGTCGCTACTGATTGTCCTTTGAACTTGGTTTTTGACTACCTCTGTGAATTAAAAGCTCAGGGTTTGATGGTGACATCACTAAAACTTCATTTGGCAGCTATTTCTGCTTTTTATCAGCAGATTGAGGGGCAAACTGTTTTTTCCCATTTAAAATCTCACAAGTGACTTAAAGGAATGTTTAATCTTTACCCACCTGTAGTACCAGCAGTTATTCGGTGGTCCTTATCGCTTGTGTTGGCACGGCTTATGTTGCCTTCCTCTGAACCTTAGCTACGTGTATCTTGGACCTACTGTCTTACAAAGTAGCATTCCTTGTGGACATCACCTCAGGTAAGAGGGTGAGCGAATTGGCAACACTTAGATCTGACCCTCCATTTTTGAAGTTTCATACCAATAAGATAGTACTTAGATCCAGCCTTCAATTTTTGCCAAAGGTCTTGTCTGTGTTCCATCTGCAGCATGATATTTCCTTGCCTGTTTTCTTTCGTAACCCAGTGTCAAAGGGAGAAGGAGCTCTGCACACATTAGATTTGAAAAGAGCTTTAGCTTTTTATTTGAACAGAACAAAAATCTTTTGTGAAAGTCCATATCTTTTTGTGTATTTTGGGGGGCTCAGACAAAGGGGAAAAGGCATCCTCTCAAACAGTGTCACATTGGATTGGGTCAGCCATTGAAAAGGCCTACAGTCTGGCTGGGGGTACAGTGTCCGTTCACTTTGAGGGCCCATTCAACAAGGTCACAAGCAGCTTCCTCTGCTTTCCTCAGGGGTGTCTCTGTTGCCAATATTTGTAAGGCAGTGACATGGTCCTCTACTAATACATTTGTGAAGCATTATGCTGTGGATGTCAATGCAACTCAGAATGTGGCGGTTGCAAGGGCCATTCTGTAATCTTTGTTTTCCTGAAAGAAAAGCAGAGAGTATGGAGTGAGTTTCTTGATACTTGTACAGCATTAGTCGTTGTTATTTAAAATGGTCATGTAAACTCTTGCATGATGTGATGCTCTTGTAGAGTGTTAGTTATTGGGCATATTGCTCATCAGTATTATTGATCTTTACTGTTTGATGTGCTTTGACTTTCTAGCTTATTGAATTTACTGTTAGTGTTGTGGTTTACAAATTTTAACTCTTTTATATACAGTGTTGAAGTGTTTGTTGTTTGTTGCCTAAATAAAATTGAGTTGGAGATTCACCCCGCCTCCTTATTGTGTATAGCTTGGTACTCTCCCATGTGGGACTGCACAGAAGAATGACAATGAAAACATACCTGTAACTATTGTTCATCAAGTTCTTTTGTGCAAGCACACATGCCCTCCCTCCTACCCCGCTGAGAACTCTCTGGTTATGTCCAGTTGTGAGTCGTGCTGGCTTAGGAGCCCTGAGGGAAGGGGCCATTGCTCTCCGTTAAGTCACATGACCGTTTGGGCGGGAAACAGTTGCTGTGTGGCTCAAGAGCAACGGCCTCTAATGAGGTCTAAAAGAAGCATTGAAGAATTCTCTGGTGGCAGGCCTGCACATGCGCAGGCCCCATGTATACCTGCACAGAAGAACTCGATGAACAATAGTTACAGGTATGTACAACCCTGTTTTCTAGCTGCCTCCTGTAAAATCTAGGAAGTGGCAGTAGCTTTAAGGGCAATGGGTGCCTAAGCATGAATTGCCATCATTCAAAGCACATGTCTGCCTGAAGCGATTCCACAACCAGCACCCAAAGGAAAAAGAGGGGGAGAGGGGCCCTCACTACAAGAAGTAAAAGTACAGCCAGTGAAACACAAGCCCATCTTCTGGCACCTGCCACTTGCCACATCCAAGATTTACATACATATATAAATGCATGCATGTGCGTGCACACACACACACACACAATAATTGCACACAGGCTCATGGTACTTGCAGTATTGGCTGTAATTGGATGCCTCTGCCCTGCAAAGACTTATGTCTAGTAACTAAGGCCACCAACCACAATTTATTTTAACTGTATAAATATTGACCTGATTTTTTTTTTACTCCCCTCCATAAAAAAAAAAATCTTTCTTTTGTTCCTTCCTGGAGATTTCACTTAATTGAAATGTTATTTCAGAAACATATGGGAAGGACTGGGCACCCCTTAGAAGTGTCCACTACCTTTTCATAGAATCATAGAGTTGGAAGGGACCATACAGACCATCTAGTTCAACCCGGGCCCAGTGCAAGATCAGTCTAAAGCATCTCTGACAAAGATTCATCCAGCCTCTTCTTGAAAACTGCCAGTGAGGGGGAGCTCACCACCTCCCAAAAGTCTACATATCCCTGAAGATTGATCAGGGTCGGAGGCCTCTGCCCTAGCCGTTGTATACTAGATTCACCAGTGGTTTTTTCCCATGCCCCTGCAATTCTGTAATAAATGTCATTTTATATTGGTTTAGCAATGTGGCATTGGATATTTGTAGATATGCTGGTGCAGGTATGCAGTTTTTTTTCCCAATTTTTTTTTAAAAAAACCAACCAAACAAACAAAAACAGTATACAGAAGTAAAATAGAACCAGGTATGCAGTTTGAAAGTTAGGGGGCAGCACTTGCACCATGCACAAGTGATGTGCTGATATTTATTTACTTCATTTATACCTTGCCCTTCTTCCCATTGGGAACCCAAAGTGGCTTACACCATTCTCCATCCATTTTTCCTATCAACCACCCTGTGAGAGCAGGTTAGGGTGAGGGGGTGTGACGGGGCCAAGGTCACCCATCAGACTTCAGTGGCCAGGGCGGGGTCTCCAATCTGGATGTCCCAGACCCTACTCCAACATTCTAACTGCTACGCCACTCTGGCTGTCCTTATAGCTGTTGGAAGATTGGGCTACCTATCTGAGCCTGATGCAAATACAACCTTAGCAAGAGCACACCATAGGCTCCTTCTGTTGAGGCTCTCTTTGACAGCTGAATGAATAAGCTTTCTGAGTCATAAGCCATCCATTTTTAGAGTAAACTCATCTGATTTTAAATTAAAGCAATCTACATGAACAAATCTACTTAGTAACTACCACTGTTCAGCCAAGTGTTCTATGTAATTAGTGTGAGACTTAAACAAATTTAATTTTTCAAAAAATTATACAGGTCTGACATTTGCTTTTCCCCAGTATGGCACTATGAATTGGTATTCTCTTTCCACCATCTTCAGATATAACATGTGTGCAGCACTGCATAAATTAGTGAGTTTCATAGGCTTTGAGCTGAGTTTATGGAAGAGCTGCATGTAAAAACAATTTTTTGCTTATTTCCAATTTTTCAGCCTTTCCCAAACTAAGCTTACTCATTTTAAGAAAAATAATTTTTAAAATCCTGGTTTGTACATTCTGGGAGATGGACCCTGCAGGTCTGTTCTGCTAATGATGGTGCTTTTCTCCAACATAAGGAGCCTTCTCTGGCATAAGAGGCTCTTGCGCTAGTGGAAAAAGCCATATTTAGTAGAACAAAACCACAGGAACTAATTGTTTATCTCATTCCTAAACATCTATATTTAAAGATAGAGCTTGCTGGCTTCCTTGGAAACAAACAGTGCTAGATATGAGAGCTTTAGATATCTTCTTTCATTGCAGGTACAAATCTATGAATTAGAGGAGCACAAGATTGAAACATGGAGGGGTAAGTATGCTTTGTAAATGCTTGGCAAGAATGCAGTTCACAAAACTTGCTGTGCAGCACTGTACTGTAGTGTTCTCACTCCTTTAATCAATGAAATGCCCCACATGAGTGTGTTTGCTAGAGGATATTCTACCTCATACAGTTGGGAACAAACTAAGATACCTTGTTCTAGACCACGAACTCCGACTGCCTTGATTAGTCCCAGCAATATTAGGCGTGGTGGTTGCTAGCCGCTCCAGTTATGCATGCCACTTGGTGCACTTCGCCTGCCTGCACTGGAGCTGGAAAGAGTCACATTAGTATAGCAAGTCAGAGTTGTAGATCAGACGTATAGCTATAAAAACTTTGCCTGGGAAAGCAAACTCATGTAAAACAAAAGTTTATTCTCTACCTAATTACATGTTGAACTTCTAGAGAAGTGATAATTCTGTTTTATTTCCACTGAAACTGCTGATGCTCTCTCAAATGTATATTTACTTACATTTTTAATGCAATGTTTTCTCCTAATGAAATGAAAAATCCTATTGCAATTGATAAGATATAACTGTTCTTGCAAGAACAGCTTTATTTGGTCCATTTTTGGTCCATTTGTAATTCTGTTCACTCTCATTTTTTTCAAAAAAAGAAACCTATGATGATAGAACATCAAGATTGCTGCAGTGTCACGTATAATAAGAAGAACTGCTGTAGCATAGTAGTTAAGTGGTCAGGCTGTAAATCAGTGCTCCTCTCAGCCCCAGCTCCCTAGGTGTATTGCGGGGATAATAATAACACTGACTTTGTTCTCCACTGTGAGCAGAGCACTAATGTTTTTAGAAAAGTAGAAAGAACTGATTGGTATTTCCTTCTAGAAATGCATCTTATTTCTATGACTATTTCACCAAACTAAATCGAAAATACAGAATGGATTATTGTAGCTCCTCAAATGCCCTTTCTGCATTTTCTTCTTACTGTATAAAGTTGTGCCCAAAGGGCATTTTCTGAATTGCTGGAGGAAAGTTGAGATCTACTTATTCTTTAAAAATATTTAAAAATAATGTTGCCTTTTTGAACTGGTGCTCGTTGACTTCATCATTCGAATCTCCCCCTCCCTAGCATTCTATGTACAATCCCTGTGGCTGGCCCTTCAGTATGATTGTATGTATTATTGTACTGACATCTAGTGGTTCCTGCTGTACATGAAACATGTTCTTCCTTAAATTTGGTAGCTTTGATTAATTTTATCTTCATTTTCACACACAGTACTCTCTGCAAGACTATCACAGTGAGAACCAGTCCCCCCACCCTGACAATGATTACTTATCTGTCTTTGTGTTAAAGTGTTTATTTCCTTATAGCAAAATTGTTCACAAAAGTGTCAACTTTGTTTTTAATTATACAGAGCTTTATTTACAAGAAACCTTTAAGCCTTTAGTGAATATTTCACCAGATGCAAGGTGAGTTGTGCTTTTCTAATTCTGACTGGTTTAATATAATTTGTAAATTTTAATGACATTTCCTTCACAAAACTGAAAGGATATATTTCACAGAATATATATTTGTTAGCTAGCACTTGTTTCCAGTACCCAGTGGGAATATTTTTGGCTTCTGTTCAGATCACCCCTCTGTTTTTAACTTTGAAAAAAGTAAATTCTTGATTCTTGATTACACCTGAAAAACTGAGATTTTGGAGTCCAGTGAGCATTTCTTTTCCACCCTTCTTGGATTGTATACAGATACTTTTTGTGCGCACCTTTCCTGTTTGATTTGGGTCAAAGATTGACACAACTGAGTGATAGTTTGGCTACATTAACAATGCTCAAAACAAGTTTTGATGGTATTTAACCACCGTTTCTATGTGTAGGCCCTTCAGCTCAGCACTGAGGATCTAACTAAATGAGAATTGGGATAACCAAAATCAGAGCTTCCAATTCCCCCCCCCCTTAGAAATAGCCACACAGGGCCCTGATTCAGCCTAGGATCACATGGCAGGTAGAGGGAGTCTTACATTTTCTGACACTCCTTATAGTTTTGCTAATGGAAACCAACCAACCATGGCACCTCACATGGTGCTATTAGCATTGGGGAGAAGAAAGACGAATCACCTGTGTTTTGTACGCGTTCTATCCTTCAAAGACTAATGTGTTGGAAGGGGGCAGATTTGATTGGCAGAACCATGCAGGAGTAAAAGAATTCACACACATACACCCCAGTCTGAACTGGAACTCCCATATAGCAGCAGTTTCCTTTTTTTTAATTTTAAAACTGTCTTGCAGCATCTCGCTTAACTAGGACATGAGTCACATTGCAGCAAGTTTGTTTTTTATCTATTTGTATGCAAAGAAAGGAAAATCATTTGAGGCTTGAAGATTAGTTACCTTTTCTCAAACAAAGCCCAACAAAAATGACAGACTGCTTTCTGTTAAGAAATGTGATAGCTTTGCCACCAGGATTTGACATGCTATTGATTATTTAATTAGGTGTGTTGTAGGTAATCTTAACTCTAAAATAAAATCATTTGTTCTTTTCACAATTTCTTCTAGAATTATATGTTTTAAAAGATTAAGATGCTGACCTTGTGGATGTTGGGGAAGATGGAATTTGTGTGTAAGTGGATGCAGATTCGATTATACTAATGGTTGCAATAACTTTCTCTTCAGCCTTTTTGATGCTGTGTATTCACTGATCAAAAACAAAATCCACAGATTGCCAGTTATTGACCCTGTGAGTGGAAATGCACTTTATATACTTACCCATAAAAGAATCCTCAAGTTCCTCCAGCTTTTTGTAAGTAAAGTGAGACTTTTCTTCAATTCTGCCTGAATTTAGGGATGCTAATGTAGACAAATGTTGCTTTTAATATGATTCAGACATATCACCAAGCTATGGTGAGCATTAGGCTTCTATGCTTCCCCTTCCATCCCACGATGCCTGGTTCTCAGCAAACCATAATTTGCTCTTATATCTGAATGAGGTAAACCATAATACGCAGAAACTTCAGTTGATGATGGATTCCAGTTCTAGGCTGCAGGCCACCAACAGTTTCCATTGTTCACTTGACTGAGAAGGGCAAATTCTCATCATTTCCCTTTTGATGTACAATGAAGTAGATAGCATTTTATTACAGACTGGTTTAAACTGGTGGAAGGAGTTGAAATTGGTTCTCCCCCCACCCCCCACACACTTCTACCAGCAGCCTTTTGTAAATCAGAAAACTCTTTTCCAAAGGCCTGGAACATTTCTACCTGTGGAGGAGGTAATTTCACTTGATTTCTTCCTCTTAATTGCACTCCCCCCAGGCTGCAGGACATTTTATTTGAGAGTGTGAAGCACATACATGAACATGGCAGCAGCCCGTACACGGACTTTCTCTGTGATGGCCCCTATCCTGTGGAATGACCTGCCGGAGGAAGTCAGAAGAGCCCCCACTCTCCTCACTTTTCATAAACGATGCAAAACTGAACTCTTCAAAAAGGCTTTTTACTCAAATGAGAGGACTGTACCGTAGAGATGGGGTCTCAGATGCTTTGCTAATGAGTTAGGGACCATAGACTTCATCACGAGGGGTGTGCGCTGCAGGTTTCCGATTCGGATAAAATACCAGAACCAGACCCGATTTGTAAAGGTTCAGGATTCCTGAATTGGGGCCAGAATGATGGCCCGGATTTGGAAATCCCAAATCAAAGCTTCCCCGAAACATTCAGGTTACTTCAGGAAGCTTTGGGCTGAGTTTAAAGGGCCCTTTCCCTGCCTCTTACAAGCAACAGGTCCCTTTAAACTATCAGCTGGCAGATGGCCTGGGGGATCCCCCACCTAACAGCTGATAGTTTAAAGGGCCCCTTTCCTGCTGCTTGCAAGCAGGAGGTACCTTTAAACTATCAGGTGGCAGGGGATCCCCCCGCCTGACAGCCAATAGTTTAAAGGGGCCTGCTGTTTGTAAGCAGCAGGGCCTTTTAAACACTTCAAACCCCATAACTGCCAAGCCCCAGCCCCCCTCTCTTACCTTGGCGCTGCTGCTGCGGTGGTGGAGGCTGTGGGGCGGTACCAGTGGCTTTGGCCTTCCCCGCTGCTATGCGGGGGCCGTGCACCGCCATATGTGGCCTTCTTAGGTGCTCTGTGGGCCGCTGCAGACCCTGAGGAGGCGGTGCACTGGCAGCAGCAGCTGCAGCCCTCCCCACAGTGCTGCGGGGCTACGTGATGGTGGAGGAGATGGAGAAGGCCCTTCCTGCCCCTCAAATGGCCATTTGAAGATTCATGCACATGCACAGTCTGACTCCAAAACAACTTCACAAAATGATGTAGTGCATTATTCAGAAGTGGTTGGAGTGGGGTACAATTATGCTGGGTTTTTTTGCAGGCTACATCTCAAAAATATCAATGATGCTAGCTTGCACAGTCCCAATCTACACTACAATTAGATGGAGTGCATTTCTGAGGTACAGAACATAGCGCTTCGTTCACAAGTTAGCCCCAAAACAAAAGTGCTAACTGGGCAAAAAGTGCTGTGGTTTGAATTTTAATGTCTGAAACAACTGCTGTATAAGATTTGTCAAATTTGAGAACATTCACCATAATTTGTCATACTAGAAAGTTTTGTTAGAAACTTGGAGACTTGGTAGGAAATCAGTTGTGATTTGGTAGAACATTGTATGAGTAATATCATATAATGCCAGTTTTTATAATATGAATAATACCAGATAATGCCAGCTTTATAGCATAATAATAAAATAATGAGACTGGCAAACAAGTTTTTTTATTTCTTCTAGGTGTCAGAAATGCCAAAGCCTGCCTTTATGAAGAAAAATCTGGATGAGCTTGGGATAGGAACATACCACAACATCGCCTTTATACACCCAGACACTCCTATCATTAAAGCCTTGAATATATTTGTAGATAGAAGGATATCGGCTCTACCTGTTGTGGATGAGTCAGGTGTGTATTAAGAAGTATAAAGATTATCATGGGAGAAGAGGAGCAGTTTTGCTATTTGTTAGGTGGCGCTGTTGGCGTTAAATCCCCTTTTAGGAAATTAGAAATATGAGAGAAACCTGCTGCAATAAGCTGCCTTCATAAATCCAGAAAGCCTCTCTCATCATCTCCCTTGATATAATGACATTTACACCTTTAGAAAAACATCTTCTGCTTTAGTTACCTCTTCCTTCCAAAAATAAACAGCAGTCTTTGTGGCATCTTAGAGACTAGCCTGTTTTTAATCAAGGCATAATATTGTGTGGGCATAGAGTGAGGGACAGAGATTACCCCATTGACCTTACTTACTGAGACCATCTTACGAATTCTAGCATGATCCACACTTCTCTCTTCACCTATGCATCATTTCAGTTCATTGTATCAGGAGCTGAAACTGTGTAATTGCTAAGGAAAGGGCTGTCCTTTGGGAAGTCCCTTGTTCAAATCTCACCTCTGCCACAAACACAGTAGGCCTGAGGCAAGCCAGTGTCCTTCGGCTTCTACCTCATCTGCAATGTAGGGGCAATAATATCACAGACCTGTAAGTTAAGCAGTAAGGATTCCAGCAAGATAATGGGAGTGAAGTGCTTTGAATATTGATTGTCTATGCAAATGCTTGCCCACACCTGGATGGTCCATGCTAGCCAGATCTTGTCAGATCTTAACAGGGTCAGCCATGGTTATAATTTGGATGGGAGGCTACCAAGAAAGTCCAGGGTTGCTACGCACGGTTGAGCAATTCGGGTGGTGTCACCATAAGTCAGCTGTGACTTGATGGCACTTTACACACGTGCATTAGTTACTTGACTTGAAAACCCCGGCAGGAGTTGCCATAAGTCAGCTGCAACTTAACAGCACTTTGCCCACACACTTCATCCTGCTTTTCACACTTGTCATGCCAAAGTTCACAGTTTTTGTTTTGATGTATTTTTCATTTCCATGCATAGGTGCATGTGCAAGACAGTGGCTGCTTCCAACAACAAAAAAATGTACTGTTTGACTTAACAGATGCTTCTAGTAATACACTTGAAATACCATGCCTCCAAAAAGCAGCCATAAGGAGCTGTATGTGCAGTGGAGGATAGCAGTAACAAATGGCACATTTTGTTGTGTTGTAGAGGTATGTGGGCTGTACCTCAAAGAGCAAGCTAATGAGAAGTGTAATGCATAGATGTGGGAAATGAGGAAGACACAGGTGGCTTATTGAAGCCTCACAGAAGGAATTTTTTTCCATTCAAGTTTGCCAGAGTATTGAGAGTCTGTCTCATGATGTCTCCCAGGCAGAATCTAATGTGGTTCCTTCAGTACCGACATGTCAACAAATGATTTATTACTTTAATGTTCATTATTATGCATTGTGGATCTGAATTTCTTGTTCAGTTTGAGTTACATACTGTCTTGTAAAAATGTCATATTTTCTGTTTTTTAGGAAAAGTTGTAGATATTTATTCCAAATTTGATGTAATAGTAAGTATCTTTAAAAAAAAATGTATTGATGTTTTATCAATGATGTTTCCCTTAAAGCTGCTATACGTTAAAATATGTCACTTCACATACAACCATTTTTATTGAAAAGTGGCAATTTTCAGGTTATATTTAGGGATCCCAGAAATTCTTTGCAAATTTACTGTGCGTTTCTCAATATGAAGATCAGTAATGGTGGATGAGCTTCTCTGAAAAGGGTGTTTGTCTGCTGTTTTCAAAGTAGGGCAATGTGAGATTTGATTCTTAAAGCACAGCTCTTGGAGGGCTGAACATATATAGTACTCAGAATAACCATGACCAAAAGTCTTGTCAAGGTGGTTGGTGGAAAGAAAGATAACTGTAATGCTTTGTTGCCATGCAGTGAATATATCTCACTTACAAATGATACCCAGGCAAGAAGATGTAATCCCTTAGGAGAAATGTTGTAGTGTGGAGTGCAAGTGTTCTTGTCATCAGATAGTGAAGGGGAACTGCATCAGAGGTGGTGTCTGCTCAAGATCTCACAGATATAGCCCACACTGTCCCCTTGTATGGGCATTTCCCCTCTCCTACTCCCCATTTAGCTTTGGAGTTAATTATGGTTAGTGTTATATCTGTGTCCCAGTTAATGACCAACTATACTTTGTAACCATGGTTAGAAGAAAGGGGTTTGTGAATTAATAGTCTGGGCCAATTTGGATTACTGAAAACTGAAAGGGAAGAATGCTTGTGTGAGAATAGAGTTGAAGGAATGAGCAAGCCCATAAGGCATTTCCTGGTTTTCTTAAACTTTGCTTGATCGTATGGAGGTACATCAATGACCAAATATAAAAAGGTTTCTAAAGATTCCTTCTAGCACGTAGGCAAGTTTGGCCAGAAAGTATTGTTTATAATATCGCTGCTATATGAACAGTCAGTTCTCTGAATTGCAAAACTGAAAGCCTGTGATGTGCGTTGTCCCACTTCACAAATGAAATAACTTGGATCATATTTTAATATAAAGTGATAAATATATAAAGTGATAAAGTGTTGAGAATATAACCATTGGAACTGAGTCATATATACCCTTTCGCCCCCCAGAATCTTGCTGCTGAAAAAACTTATAATAACTTAGATATCACAGTGACACAAGCCCTTCAACACCGCTCTCAGTATTTTGAAGGTGTGGTGAAGTGCAGTAAGCTGGAAACGCTGGAGACCATTGTGGACCGGATAGTTAAAGCTGAGGTGAGGTTTCTTTGACCGTGAAAAGTTTCTGAGTAGCGTCGCTAACTAGGATTCTAGCCAGGCTCTTCATCAGACTGTCCTCCTTGGCTGAGTCATGTTTCAAGTCTGCTGAGCAAGTTGCAGGATATTCCTTACGGGATCTGAAAAACAAGGGTGACAGCAGTGCTCGTGGCCTTTTGTGGCTGTCTTGGTAGGCCAGAAGGTTGGGCTCTCTGCTGCCTGGTGCCCCGTTGGGATGAATGTCACTTCTGGGGGAGATCAAATGGAGGGAAGGAAGTATGTCTGTTTGGACCTCTTCAGGACCACTTCCCTATGTCTGCCGTTCCACTGGACATTAACAAATTGTTTCATCCAGATCTGGAGTTCAATGGAAACTGAGACCTTTGCTGAACCCCCCACTTCCAATTCAGAAATATTACAGAGAGATTACTCACCACTTTAGAGTTTGCCCCTTTTCCAGCACTAGTAGCCCCAGCGAAGTCCCCAGTCAGCTAGAAACAGATTCATATCATACCTCTGAGGGGCTGCATATATATATACTAGGGAGTTTCCTGCAATGGCAATAACTAATCCTTTGGGCTTGGCTTGTTGCTCTCTTGCCAAAGTGAAGGTCATTGGGCTATACGGCAAACGATTTTCAAATTCAGGAGGTTGAAAAGCCATATATGAAATCGCTGCTGAAGTAGCTCCCTGGAGTATAACACATGACTTTTAAAGAAACACCATTAGAATGAAGGCCAATTTGGTAATTAGGTTATTCTAATTATAAATGTGTTAACAATTTATAAAACAAGTAATCTTGCACTTCACTTAATAATAAAGTTAGACTTGTTAGCTTTACTCTTGTGTTCTTTATTAGATTGTGTTGCAGTGTTTGTTGCACACAGCATCTATTTTTAACAAGAACTTTCTATTTGCCAGTGGGAACTACTTTGGTTGAAGTTTGTATTCTGCTCATGCAAAAGACAATGTTTTTTGGTGCTTAAATCTCATATTATATATGTGTGTGTGTGTATGTATATGTGTGTGTGCGTGCGCACACCTTCAGTTCATGTACAAGCCCACATAAATAATGACATCTAAATGCACAACACACAGCAAAAGGAAGCAGGACTATCAGTGTAACACTACAATTGTCTGATCCAAAGTGGACTGGAGTTGTCCGGATTGGAAGACCATACATACTGTCTTTAAACTTTTGTCCTCCTTTGTATCTCACAGTAAATTTGATGTGAATATGGGTTGTTCTTTTGCCTTTGGGGGCCCAAGGGAGACCGGATCTTAGACTCTTTTACATCTAGGGCTGTGCGTCCCTCTAAACAGTGCATGCTTCTCTCTGTTAACAATCTGGGTGTGGATTTTTTAATGCTTCTCAGGAAATGAAATAATTCTTTCATGGTTCTTGTTCCTTGTTTTCAGGTTCATCGATTGGTGGTAGTAAATGAAGCAGATAGTATTGTTGGTATCATCTCCCTCTCTGATATCCTACAAGCATTAGTGCTGACGCCAGCAGGTATGGATGCTGCAATTAGAACATTATTTGCAATCCTCATACATTTATTTGTTCCCAAGGGAATCCCAAATGGCTTACAGCAGTAGTTCACCTTTTAATCTTCCAACAACTCTGGGAGGCAGGTTAGGCTAAGAAAGAGTGCCTCAAGCTTTATGCCTTACTTGGGGCTTAAATCCAGAAGTCTCTAGCTCTAATCACTGGCTGTTATTTTTCCACACACTTAACCCTCAACAACTTTTGAGGGGAGGTGATGCTGATTCTGGTTTGCCCATCGCTCACCTAATGGATGTCATGATTCAACAAGGTGTCTCGTGTTCACTCACAATACTGCTGTCAACTGCATTGCACTGAAAGATTATTGTAACCCTATTTTTATTTATAGTTCCCATCAAGAACTGAAGAGACAAGTGTATTTAAAAGAACTGGAATATCAATAGATGTAATACTCATTATGGCCCCATCTGCAGATACTGAAATCTGTAGATTGGGGCCACATAGAGAGAAAGGAGATCTTTTTACAAACTAGGGGGGAAACCCAGGGTTGCAGAAAATGAAAAACAAAAAATGTGAGTGGGCGCACACAATTTTTTTTTAAAAAAAGAGATCCATGACATAACATGACAAGATGTCAGATGCCATTACAGAGGTTGCCTAGCAACCCTGGAAGCAGTGCTACTGTTCAGTAGTGGCAGCCTGAGAGGAAGCTGCAGTGGGATGAGAGAGCATACACAGAGAGAACAAACCATGCTGGCAAAGAGGGAAGGGGGTAAGTGAAGGGGGTGGGTGAAAGACTGCCAGCAACAGAGAAGGCGGTGAGGGAAGGAAGAACAGAAAGATAGGTATCGTGGCTCTAAGGAGGAAATAGTAGAGGGTTGGGGAAGAAAAAGGTGCTCTGCTCCTTTTCTGCTTTCTCCCCTCTCCTGGCCTTGAAGTCTCTCTGCTGATGTAGTGTTTGGGTCTGAGGTTCTTTCCTCTCCAACCCAGCACCCTCAGGTGGCCCACAGCAGCTTGCAGCATAGAGTGCGCAGGACACATTTTAGAACTTGTGTGCTGTATACTTGTGTATCCCACATCTGTAGCAGTTGAGAAAGTGCCAAGAGGGAACATAGAGTGAAAGCAGCAATGAGATCGTGAAAGTGAGCAAGGGGGAGGAAGTGAAGGTAGGGGAAATGAGATGCCCCCTCCTCCATGAATTCACACGGCTCCCAACCCCCTTGTCATCAGTATATCTAATTCTCAACATGTTCCCATCTGTAGATACATAAATCCAGTGATTGGAAGTCATAAACAGACAAGACAGATCTTTCTACAAACCTGAGAAAAGCCCCAGGTTTGACTCTCCACTCTGCCAGAGAAGCTTGTATGGGTGACATTGGGGAGGTCACTCTCTCAGCCTAATCTAGCTCACAAGGCTGTTGTGAGGATAAAATGGAGAGTAGAATGATGTAAGCAACTTGGGGTCACCACTGGGGTATAAATTAAACAGTAAATAAAATTGAATATTTGGGGGCAGGGCAGATACAAGAAAGTTTCCCCCTCCCCTGGTTCCCCTCTTCCCCCACCCCCAGGTAAATCCTTGCAGGTTCCCTGCTTGTAATTTCTAGTCTCCAACTGACTTAGGTTCCAAGTGCATATTCCAGTATGCACACTGATGTCCTTCACACTCAAGGGGTTCATCGCCGACTCCAATATTGTAGGTAGATGTGCGTGTGCAGCTCCACTTTGTGCACTGGCCCTTGATATTGCACATGAAAGAAGCTTGTACTGTTTAAATATGCTGTAGCATGTGCAGAGCTTTCTCTTTGGCTCAGATGTCACTAGCAGAAAATATAGTAAAGGATATCTTTGTTGCAGTAAGATTTCATAGGCTGTTAATTGCATAATGTAGTTCGTGAATTTTTCAGTTAGTCTTCCTTTTGTAAAAAAAAAAAAGATTGACTCCAATGATCATTACCAGTGAAGAATGGTTTGATTTCAACCAGTTCTCCCCTTTGGCTGTAAACCTCCACTTCACACACACTTCCCTGTCTCCCAGGAGCAGAATTTGCCAGGGCTTCAGTAAGCCTCAGAGGGAGGGGAAAATTGGGAAAAAAATTCTCCCTCTTGCTGATGGAAGTGAGCTTTGCAGGTGAAAAAATACCTTTGGGTCCAATCCAATATATAAGTAGAGATGAATGAAACTGCTTGGTTCTGCTCCAGAAAGTTTTGATAGAGTGTGGAATGGGTTCGTTCTGCTGCACCGAACTTGAGAGCTGGAAAGAGGCCTTGACATTAAAAGAGCATAAGCACAAATTCTTTTTGAGATAAAAGAATATTTTAAATAGGAATAGGCCAAGCTGTCCAAACCCTTCTGCCATACATGCCTGGAGGCCTCTTGACTGTACAAGACAGACATTAGCAGAGCCTGGGGTTAAGGTGCCCTGGGCCTGCCTTGTATACTGCTTCTGGAAGAGAAGTAGAGCTACATACTGAAATATATAGCTTCCTAAAGTGGTGTAGCCGTGAGGAAGAGTTGCTTCCATTATGTCCTATCATATGTTAAACAGTATCCAGTAAGTACTTGTGACACTCGAACAGTCGCAATAGCAATGCATGTATGGCAGGAAAGGGCAGGGGATATCTGAATTTCCCAGGTATTCAGTACCGAAAAATGCAGTGTATCTTACAACCAAGGCATGCCTTGAAGTAAGAAATGTGGCTATAGTTGGGAAACAAGTAGGCAATTTTATTCAAGAGCAAGATTTGGGTCTAGTAGCACTTTAAAGAAACTAGATTTCCAGGGTATGAGCTTTTTCAAGACAAGATTTTGAGGTTCCTTCAAGACAAGGGAGCTCCCAGCATCAGTGAGCTCCCTTCAAGACCAGGTTTTTTCATAGGTATGGCATTAAAATTGTCTTACATTTGCATACTGGTTAGTTATGTCAAATAATACATAGTTCTTCGTTGATAACATTTTAGAGGGGGTCATCTTTACATTCAGAGCTGTCTTCTTTTCCAGTAAATATGATATTGTGCAAAATCCTCTGTTAACTTTCAATGTTTCTGCTGTTTGACAGGTGCCAAACAGAAGGAAAGTGAAACTGAATGATTGTTGTGAACACAGAAGCATTTGTAGAGGATCTTGAATAATGTTGCTGGGTCATATTTGCCTCAAGAATGCTGATGGGCAGTAGAGAAGAGCAAAATGGTGATGAGAATGTGTGTCTTGGGACTGAGTGATGGGTAACTAGTCTATTATTCCCCAGTGGTCACTGCAGAACAAGCCGCATGACAAAAAAGCTTATGTATTAAAAAAAGGCTTGCATTTCAAAATGTTTGCTGAAAGACTTCACATGATGTTCTTCATCTAAAATGCAATGTATCCTGAAACAATACCATTTTTGTATTTGATAGAAGTCACTGGTCAGCAACCGATCTCTGACATAAGGCAAGTGAATGGCATATTCATATCATAGTGCCTTATGTCAAAAAGCCAACGATATGTCATCACAGTTGCCCATCACGACAGGAGGAAGTAATGTGCTAAACAAGACACTGAATTTGAATGTTCAAGTCGCTAAACCTAAAACCAAATCAGTTTCAGTTATCATTAGATTTGTCATAAGAACTGTAATTTGAATATCAGTAGATTACTTTAAAACTTTAATGACAATGTGTGTGTTTTTCAAATGTTGCATTCTGAACCAAGATGGTTAAAAAAGACTGATCTAAAAACCAGCTTTATTTATTTTTATTTTCTTGCAATTTTTTACACATCTTTTGGTGGATAGCTAAAACTTCACCATATCCATTAATAAAACATTGATTGTTATATAAGAAAGAGTAAATCTCTCATTACTAAAAATAGAATTTCAGATAGTTTTTAGATACATCTAAGAGGACCACACACATACAAAAGTTTATCAAATACTGTTGGATGATAATACAGTACATGATTGGCATAATGTATACAGTCTCAGGAGGAGGGGGATGTGTCCCCCTCAAATGAAAACAAATAAACATTATAGAAATGCTAAGTGTTAAATAAGTACCCTAGTTCACTTTTAGACATTTCAAATGAAGTCCCTAATAGGCAATTGGACATTTCATTCAGGATGGAATATCATTCCTATTTAGAAGATGGATCTGTTATTCCCAGTAAAACCAAATATGCATTTCCCCTCCCATGTTGCTAGTGGGATTAAAGAGGAAATGCTACTCAGTTTCAGTCACTCTACTCTCTTGTTGATGACTGCAGGGGGCCAGAATCACCTGCTTTTTAGACAGAGGAGAGGGGATTGGAGGTTGTAAAATTATTGTAGTATTCCTATCCGGCCTTTTAAAAAAAAACAGCCATAGCTCAGCCCACCTTTTAGGAAGGGAGAAAGGGATGATTGAAAGTGTCTGCAAATATGTGGAGGTTTTCTTTTAAAGTTTTTTTAAAGGTATTGCGTTATTTCTGTGCAGTATTTATCCATTCTCCTTAAAAACAATTAAAATGGGATGTGTGAAGAATCCTGAGGAGCATGTGAGAACATGGAAGGGGGGCTTCAATGTGCATCAGATGTGAAAGGGAAACCACAGCTAAAAACGAAGAGAAAATGGATTACCCTCAGCTGTCTGGAATGGTCTGTTGCAAGGGTGATTTCACAGACAACTGCATCAGCAACCAGACAAAACCACCAAAAAAAATCACCCTACTGTGGAAGCACCCCTTTGTGCATCTTTGTATGCACAATATATGACTGGTTTGTATCTAGCCCTGGTGAATGTGAATTTAACAGACCTGGTGTTAAGGACCCAGCAAAACAGACCACTGCTATTTTATATTGATACCAAGAACACACCTGAGGGAGCATTTGGGCATAAGTGCTCCCTTCTTCCTCCTTTTGTATGCAGCTTGGCAATGAAAGATTACTACTATAATCATATACCAAGCTGGTAATGTCTGTGCCCAAGCTATGGTTTGCTCTCTTCTGCATAGCAGACTTCTAGGCAGCTTAGAGGGCTACAAACAAGTGATTGTTGGTGGTTTAGACAGAATGACAACTATGGTTTGCCATAAAACTATAACAAAGCCAAAAATCTTTTATTACTGAGTTGTGAACGAGGATAGAAAAAGGTTGTGAGTCTGAGGATACTCCCAAGATCTTTCCCATAATGACAAATTATAGTCCATCATGAAGCACATACATATATAATATATATTCCTTTACTGTTTGGTACATGATGATCACTCCTTCCCTATCTGTTGGAGGTAGATGAAGAGAAACACATGCACTGCCCTGACTTCCATGAGGAAGAGTGGAATAAAAATGTGGCAATTGTAAATAAAATCCGACAAAGTTGGTAGTTTGTCCAACATTAGTAGAATTACATTCTGCATGCTAAACCAGCAGTCTTCAACCTTTTCAAGCATGAAGTCTGCTGCTGGCAGCTGATGCCTTCCAGAAATGGCACTGCTACAAATTCCACTCACCTATCCAAGCCCCTTAAGGACGTTCCAGACGTTCTGTTCATCACACTGGTGCACTTTCATGCCTCAATGGAGCAATGATTCTAGCTTTTAGGGGCAACAGTTCTTCAGACGTGCAGCTTCAGATTGTATATGCTCAGGAGCATGATGCATAGATGACCACTCAAACTGCTACACAAGTAAGCAATATGCAACCATTGGGGAATTTACAGCTTCATGTTTACCAGAATTTACAATCAATATGTGTATAATTATGCCCAGAAGATAAGTATCTTCTAGGCATGGAGCAGGGGTCACTGGGTGTGTGTGTGGCGGGGCAGGGGGGAGTAGTTGTGAATTTCCTGCATTGTTCAGAGGGTTGGACTTGATGACCCTGGAGGTCCCTTCCAACCCTATGATTTTAAGTGAATGGAGAGAGAATACATTAGCACATCGCAATCTGGATTACAAGGTGGCTAGGTGTTAACCAGAACCATTAAAACCTATGAAAGTAAAGTAGTGATCACAATATATTAACTTTTAAAAAATGAAAAGAACTTAATGAAATCTCTGAAAAGACAATGGAATCTGGATTGGGGTGGTTCAAATGTTATATTGGGGTGCCAGAGCCAGTTTTTAGACTAGGCACTAGTGCATGTCTCCTTGTAGGGGACAGTGTCCAACGTGGATGGTGTATGATTCTTGGTGATACCTCTCCCTTTTTTGCATATGTTTTTGTCCTGGGGTCACCCCACTTTGGAGCACTTAACAAAAGAACTGGGCTTTGGAGCAAGAAACAGCACAGGTCCATTTGGAGGGAGATGATATATGATACTCCCAAACTTATTTTGGGGCACAAAGCTTTTCAACTTTTCTCAAAAGTTGTGGTTTGATTCACAAATAAGGAACTAAAAGTTGTGAATCAGGAACCAGGAACCAACTTCAGCTTCATGTAGAATAAATTGGCAGGGAGGCTGAATTGCAGTACCATGACAAGATCAGTCACTCAGATGAATTGCATTGAGAAACAGTGCACTGCCTTGGGCTAAATGAGAAGGATAAAAAAAAGACCTACTTTGAGGTTCTGCTGAGCATTTTTGATCCCATACAAGGTTTCTAAAAATGGGGAAATTGGTTAAAAAACACTGGAGGACTGGGGTTTCTGTTCTGCCCAAGTGGGAGGAAGGAGGAGTGCCTTTGCATATGGCCAGAAAGTAGATTTTAAAACTGAAACCCATCTATAAAAATAGGGAGGAAAAGAGTTAAAATCACTTCTAGGTACCTGAGAATCTGGTAGAAGCAGCATTATATGATCAAACCAACTGCCAGTGGGACCCACTGAGCTGTGAGCACCTAAGAGGATGCCATATGGCATCTGAGTCGTGACAGGAAAAGGAAACAAAGAACAGGGACAGCCAACCAAACAAGCAGGAAACTATAGGACAGCACTGCTGGGGCTGGAGTTGCTGATCCTGGGTTAGGAAATTACTGGAGATTTGGTGATGGAACCTGGGAAGGACAGGGTTTGAGGAGGGACCTCAGCAGGGTATAATGCCCTAGAGGACACCCTGCAAAGCAGCCACTTTCTCCCAGGGAACTGATTTCTGTTAGTCTGGAGATCAGTTGTAATTCCTCCAGGCCCCATCTAAACATTTGAGATTTGGGGCTTGGTGAATGTAGTGCTGATGCAGAAGAATCCCTGAGGAAGATCAGGGACGGTGTGGTTGGATGACCCTTATTCTGGCTTCCAGCATGTTGGCAACTAAGTTCCATAGCCATGAGTAAGATATAGGATTATTCCCCTCTTTTAGCCATTAAGCCTTCCCAATAAAGGGTTAATGATAGGCTAAGAACTCCAGGTGCAAACATTAGCCCCAAGCCAGCGCGACTCAGCGGATTGCCAGCTGTCACTAATCCTGGAAGTCCACACCTAACAGGCCGAGAAGAGTATCAAGAAGGAAGTAGTAGCGGCAGCAGCAGCAGCAAGGGCGCTCCATCAGAGACCAGAAGATGCTGTGTAGTTAGGCTGAGGGGCATGGCCATTGCCCTAGGAAGCTCCCCCACCACAGACTAAGAAGGATGCAAGGAACCTGGTCTTTTTTTCATGGGCTGATTTTAATTACACCATGTTCACTTAACCAAAATATCTTGCCTCTGTGAGTTTTCCCAACCATCCCAACCCCTTAAACAACCCCTGCCTCAGGCAAATCCGCTCTGATAGAATAGTGAAGTCGCAACCAGGCTGAGCAGTCTCTCCCAGTTTACATTCTGAAGGAGAGAGGAATCTCCATCAATTACTACTTATCAAGAAGATTTTTACCTTGTCTTTCAGCCCTCAGAGGACCCCACTGAATTTAAAACACACAAATTAAAATATCATCTTAAAAGCCATTAAAAACCAACACATCATTAAAGCCATTTAAAATAAATGCAAAAGATAAAAACAGTTAAAATTATCGCACAGACATGCCATGATTCCTCAAGAGGACCAAGCTTACTTACAGAAATTGTAAACCTTGCTGAAATATAAATATGCACATTCCATTCTGCGTGAGTGTTTATTTAGTGTCTTTTTTATCTGGCATGTCATCCAAGCTAAGTTGCATAAAGAGTTCTTCCTCATTTGGTCTTCACAACAGCAATGTAAGGAAGGGGAGGCTGAGTAACTGGCCTAAAGGCGCTGATTAAGTTTCATAATAGGGTGGAAATTCAAAAACATTTACCACGACCACACAGAAAAATAAAAGTACAGTTTTGTCTACATATATACAAATGTTTTGTAAAGAATACAACAATGTACTGTTGACAAGAACCTAATTGTAAGGCCTGGCTTTACATCTGTAATTATGCAAAAGATCCATGTCTTTGTAAAGTAAGTTTCATTGGTGAGGGACCTTCTATTTTTTTAATGTTACAATTTCAAGTTCAAAAATAAAATCCAATCAAAACACAATCCATCAACAGGGGGAACTGCACTATAACGCACAGAGTCATAGACCTCTGGATGTTGTTAGGCAGTCAGTTTTCATGGCTGTCTAGAACAAATGCATTTTCAAAGATGGTGTTGCCCTTCCAAAGATGGTACTATTTTGGTTGGCCACAATAAGAAGGCACCACACTACTTTTGCTTTCGAAACAGAAGAGTCTGAAGAGATTTCAAATCAAGACATATAGTGCAATCCTAAGCAGAGTTACTCCAGTTTAACTCATTAAATGGTCTTAGACTGGAGTAACTCTTCCTAGGATTGCACTGCTAATGAATTCCTAATGCATGCAGAAGAGATCAAGTTAGTGCCAATCATCTGATCTGCTTGGGAAAAGGAAGAAGCAATCCCTCCTCTCCACCCAGAAAAGTTTACTGAGGCTCATGGAACCTACTCCATGTACAAAAATCCGGGTGGGGTGGGGTGGGGTGGCTGCAGAAAGTAGAAGAACTTGATGAGATAGTGAAATATAGAGAAATCCTAAGCTTCCAAGCTTTGAAGGCTGCATTCCTGAAGACACCTTCCTGGGAGTAAGCACCACTGAGCAGATTTAAGAAAGGAATCCTAAATAAGTAGGTCTACTCAGAATCTGACTCAAGCCTATTCAGCTAGGCTTACTCCCAAGGAAGTGCTCTTAGTATTGCTCTGTTAGGATTGTGTCTCAAATCATGGCTTAGAAGGGTGTGTTTAAGACTGTTCTAGAGAAGCTGTGCACCTTTGTTCTTTCTTTACATAATTTATAGCCTGCCTTTCTCACTGAGACTCAAGGAGGATTACAGTGTGTCAGCAGGGCTAATCTCAGGACACTGAAAGAACTAAAAATGGTTAAAAATTTAAATGTAAAATCAAATGTTAAGTATGTTAGAAAACTCAATTTTGATTTTATTAATGAATGTTATATAGTCCGCCTGTTTTATTGAGCCTCAAAGTGGATTACAGTGTGAGTTAGCGCAGTCACGGACAAGTCAATAAGGTGAATTAACGTTGCTATTAAAATTTCGAATTTAACGTCTGAATTTAAATTTTCTAATTTAAAAATCAAGAGTGATGTTTTTGTTTCGATTTAGCGGGCCGATTTTAACGGAGAGTTTTAGGAGCTTTTCAAATAACGCGCATGAGAAATTTGCCTCACTTCAAATTAAGGCGTCAGGATTGCGCGCCCGGCCCGCCGAAATCGTTGCGCGCATGCGCCCCTAACGGCCAGTCGGGTCTCGAGCGGCCACTTACGCCTCCCCCGCACGGCACGCTCTCGCATTTCCTCACAGCGCAGCTGCGCTCTCCCGCCTCTCAGGAAGAAACGCCCTCCTCCTCTCCCTTTTCTCCCTCCTCTCGCTCTGAAGGTCAACCGAAGTCTTAAACAACGAGTCCAAGGCCCTACAGAGCCAATCCATATCCGAGCGTGTGTAGGAAACCAACCAATCGGGCTCAGATATTGAAATAAGCGCGACGCGAATTTGAAAAAAAAAAACTACACACACAAACACACGCACGCGCGCGAAGGCGGGGCCACCCTGAGGGAGGAATGACGCAGCGAAATTTCCCGACCGCCGGCCGGCCCAACGGACATATTTCCCCCCTCCCCGTCCCGCGCCGTGACGCCATGACGCCGAGGCGTACGTGAATGAGCGGCCGGAGCCAAAAGGGAGCGAGCGGGCGAGCGCGCGTCACGTGAGCAGGGAGGACGCCGCCGCCTCCCTCAGCCCGTCAGTCCCGCGCGGTTCGCTTCCCTCGCATGCTGCGCGCTGCCGCCCCCTGACGCCGCCCCGGCCTCCCCCTGCCTCAGGCGGGCCCTGCCTCAGAAGAGCGGACCAGGCCCGGCTAGGCCGCCGCTTCCCTCTTCGCCTCGTCCCCCGGCGGCCGGCGCCCTTGATGCGGTTCGGGGCCCGGCGGGGAGAAGATGCCGCCCTCCAAGTCCCGCAAGATCGCCATCCTGGGCTACAGGAGCGTGGGTGAGTCCGGAGGAGCCCGCCTGGGGGTGGCCGAGAAAAACCTGGCAGCGCTGAAGCAGGTGCGGCCCGAGGAGCAGCCGGCGCGGCTCTGCCCGCCCGCCCGCCCTCAGCCGGGCGTTGCTGGGGGCCGCTGGGGAGGGAGGGAAACGGGTAGTCCGGGCTTTAGAGCAGGGGGCCGCCGGCAGGCAGCAGCTTCTTCGTCTCGGGACAGCCAGCGCCAGGAAGGCTCTTTTGGGGAGGAGGGGAGGGCTGGGACCGCTTCCCGCTTCTGCCGGATCTGTGTTGGCGTGGATGCGAATCCGGCTTCCAAAGAGGTGGTTTAAGGTAAGTAGCCGTGTTGGTCTGCAGTAGAAGAGCAGAATTTGAATCCGGGGCCCCCTTAGGTGTGGAAGCTTTCGAGAGCCAAGACCTCTTGCAGTAGAACTGTGAGGTTGAGTCCCGCGGCACCTTAAGCGACCAAGGAGATTTTCAGCATGTTCCAGAATCAGAGCTCCCTTCTTCCGATATAAAAGGAAGGGCGCTTTTATCCTCTGAAAGTTTTATTGGTCCCTAAGGAGCCCCTGGACTTCAAGCCAGTTTGTGAGTGGAGTGCAGGGGCACCCTTAAACACTGACTAAATTCATTCCCTTGTAAGCTTTGATGAGTTAGAGCGAATGGGCGGTTGGCTCCAGGTCAACAGCATTCCATGTTGCAGCAAAAAAGAGGGAGCCAAGACTCATATGGCTCCTTCAGAGAAACCCGTTTTTATTTTCTGCTGAAGCTTTCCGGGACTAGGGGTCTGATTAAAATGAGACTTTTGTTTCTCTCTGCGTTTTGGAAAATAGTTTAATAAGGGATATTGAGCACCTGGCAGGTCGAGTCTGCTCTCATTTGTCCCCCTTCTTTCTCTCCTGCTAATCATGTACCTGAGGTAGCGCCCCTGAAGATTTGGGTCCAGTAGCACTTAAAGTAGCATTTGGCTTTTAAGTGGTACTGGACCCAAATCTTGCTCTTCTACTGCATACTAACTCAGTTAGCCACCTGACACCAACCTCTGAATTTTTCATACACATAGCTGGTGCTATTGCCACTACAACTTTGGCTTATATACATGAGATCAAGGTAGTGACCCCGCCCACACTCTTATTGACCTAGTGGGTCACTTTCAGAAGACCAAGGCTGAGCTCCATTTTAATCCATACGGTTCCTCGTTGCCACTCTAGTTTGCTCACAGTCACTCTAGTTACATGTTCTGCATTGAATTAAATTGTAGTCTGTTAGTTCCTCCATCATTTTTACCTAGTAGCAACACAGTCTGGTGAAAAAGGCTTTAAGAAATATTAGGTGAAATTGTACATGCTTCCTCAGCTTTATAACCCAACCTTCCTCTGTATGTTCTCCCCCCCCCAAATTGTGTTTTCTGTTTAATTTAGTTGGGTTTATTGATTGGAATAAAGCACTGATCTAGTTGTGCATGTGCTCCTCTGTGCTTTTTGGAGGGAGGGGGTTAAGTTGTTTCCCTTTATCAGGAACTGATGAGGATATCTTTGAAGCTATGCTAATCAGGCAGCCTATTGCTTAATAGGGAAGATGATGTGATTTCTAGCTAGCTGTATCTTATGATCTTGTGGCTGAAGGATCCCCTTTTTGTAGTTTTCTAAGGGCAAAGTTAGTATGTTTGGCACTTGATAGAAACAGAAGTGATGTATTTCTTCAATCACTGCCTAGTTTTCCTGACCCAACCCCATGAGGGAGAGATCTACATTCTGTTGCCTGTGTTAAATTTGGACTTGGGTTCACCTCTGCAACCTCAGTGGCATGTTACTGACAATTCACTTTCACCCCTGCTTCACTCCTTGTGAAATGGTAGTAAGAGATCTACTAGTCAGTTACAAACAAAGTTAGCTGCTCTAAACTGTTGAAAGAGGGTGAGAAGTGATGTATGTACTATTGGCGTTGCTCATTTACTTGTGTAAAAAAAATCTGTCAGTGTTTGCTGTGTGTTCTGTTAGAGATATGGTAACTGGAAACCCGACAGATGACCTCACCTGTAATGTTTAGGGTGTTTCTCCCTTCACTAAGGTTTCCCTTAGTAATTTTCATGATACTGTCGTATGTATGTTCTTCCTGCTAGTGACAAGGTGGATTGTTGCTAAGCTGGGATATCTCTTCACATTCCCAATCTTCAGAAGATGCTTGATGCTGATTTTAGTTAACTGGGGCTTTACTGTAACAGTTGGTTATAGGCTGAAGTCTCAGTCTGTGCTTCCTCTTGTGAATCTTCTTACCACCCTGCATACTTCTCTTACAAGTGATCCAAACAAAGCTTTCCCAAACAAATCAGTCATTTTGAAACCGATCAAGGTATAAATACTGTTTTTAAAGGCTCTGACTTCAGACATAGCTTTGCACATTTTATAATTGCTTAGGGTGGATTAGACTGGCGTTCTTGAGGTTTTCATCTCGCATTGTCCTGCGTTAGATTAGACTGTTCAATCATTCTACAGTGTAACAAAGTGGAAAGTGCCTTTAGGTTGAGATTTTGTTGTAGTCTGGACGAAAGCAGACCCAATGAGGAACTGAAGCTCAGTCTAGACAAGATAGTGAGGGCGAGAATTTTCTTGGGCTGATTGATAGTAAAATGAGAAGTCTGTGGGGACCTGGGCTGGAGGTCTTCAAAAAGCTTCCCATTTCTAGCAGCCGCCTCTGAACAAGCCATGCTCAATTTTCAATCCTAGAGAATTCCACGTTTCTCTTAATCTCTTTTCTTGAACTTTTGGCAGTTTTAACTAGTAGGTGAAATAGTAAGGAAGGTAAACATATAGTAAAGGGCGTGACTTGAGTTTCGTTTCTTGTTTCTCTTTGTTGGTTATTTTGTATAAATGTGACTGTGATAGAGCATGTGGAGTAGCACTGTATTTTTGCTTGCATTAGAGTCCATGGTTGGAGTATCATAAACGTAATTGCCAGATAGTTATTGACAACCAGGAATTTCCTCCTGGTGTGCACATCAGTGGAGGAGCACAAAGTAACAGACCCACCCCTTTTCTAAGCTCTCCATACCTTGCACAGATTCCCTCTCTTCTGCCCTTAAGGGCCAATAAACCTTTAAATGCTGAAATGATGGCATTCTTCAGGCATTCTGTTGTAAACAAGAGTACTGTTAAAGAGCAAGGTGACTTGGTCAATAGCTCAAAGTCCAGTTAAACGTATAAACAAACTGAGCAGCAAGTTTGACTGTATTGTAAGCCATCATAGTGTTCAGCAAAACTAAAGCCGTTTCCTGCTAGAGTAAGAAGGTGGTCCAGTGTTAAAGTCCTGACAGTATTATGACAGTATTTCATAGTGTATTTTCTAGGTGTTTAATCTGTGTGTTTGTGTTAATGTAATACGGATTTTAAGCCATGTGTCAGAATATATGAATCATAAATCCTGGTCATCTAATTTGTCATTTCTGTTCTAGTGACTAAAATATTAACAGTGCACCTTCATTCTTCAGTCTGACCATGGTGATACCCAAAATACTTCAGAGAATGTAATGTTTAAATAAACAGTAACATTTGGTTTTTATATAGGCTTGTGCTTTTGGGTTAACCGGAAGTGTATGTGGCATTTATGTGAAGCTGGCTACTATTTTCATATACACCAAGTTGAGCAGGCTGTTTGATTGCCATGACATGAGGTAAACATACTTGAACTTCAGCAGGAAAGCATAATAAGATTGACAATAATAAAAGCTTTGCTTTAATATTGCAGTCTTCAATTCAGAACCTTTTCTCTATTCAGATAACTTGTTAACCATAAATGTTCATCTGGTATGATATCATTCAATATATTCTGTTGAGTTGATGTAATAAATCTGGTTCCCATAGAAATTCCTTTTCCTGGTGACTTTTCATGGGGAATCTAGGGGTGAAGCAGATGTAAGATGCTGCTGCTACATCATGGCATTAAAAATGACTTTTAGCCTCAAAGATCGAGGCACCTTGTCAAAGTAAAATAGGTATCCCGTAAGATTTGCTACATGTCTGAACTAAGTTCTGTTGCAGCCCGCTTCATCCCCTCACCTCTGTCTTCTGCACAAAGATCATTAGAATCTTAAACAGAAGAATACGCTGAAACCTCTTTATACAAAAATTGGTCAGATAGTCAGTTTTTAAAGGAGTGTAACTGAATGCTGGCATTTAGCCTCAGTATTCAGCCTTCACTGCCAGGGGGCAGAAGGTAGTCTCCTGTGAGGATCAACTTCAGAGCAAGAAGCTCCAAAGCTGAAGGAATAAAGTACCTTGTGGACAGAGAAAGCAAATTGGTACATAAGTATAGGTGTAGTATGTGATTCAAGTGCTTGGACAGCCTGAAAATAGTAATTGTGCAACATATTTCTGTGTATTAAAGGGACATGGTATGCTGAGACACTTTACTGGCAGTCAAATTTTGAGGTGGGAGAAGGTCAGAAGATCATAGAAGATCTGTTAGCTCGAAGTCTCCTTTGTCAGTTCTCAAAGAATCAATGCAAAGTATTTCTTTAAAAAATGCTGGCTTGCACTATCATGAAATTGAATTACATGGCTTAGTGGGTATTCTTTTGTTGACTGTATCCATTTTGGATTATGTACCCAGAAGCAGCAAGCACATAAATTTAAAGAAAAATATCACTTAATATGTGAGTAGATCCTGCATCTAAAGTTGCTGTATCTTATAGGAATTTCTGCTGACAGACAGCTTAAAAACAGTTATTTTGAAGTCTTCTCGTGATGGAGGGTGGTTTAACACTGTGTTCCTGTGGTAGTTGAGATCTTACTTTTGAGCAGAATGGCGACTCGTGAATGGTAGAAGCTGAAATGCCAGCTTTAATTAAAAGCTTCATTTTATGTCTTCCTGTCATCTAGTGGCAAATCTTACTGCAGTGAACTTGTTAGTGGTAGCAGTAAACACTAGAGGCAGCATGCTTGACTGTAATATCAAGCTTTTGCAAAGGTTGTTTAAGGACACTGTGCTAGAATTAACTCCTGAGTTGCTGGCTTTGCAGCTGTTAGCTTTTTCTGCTCACGTTTTCACAATGCTTGCTCGTTAATCTTTGAACATTTTTACATGGATTGTGTTGCTTAAACACAAAGTCCTTTTCACTCTTGTGCATGTACAAAGATTTTCTTTAAGCATGTTGTATAATCTACAGATTCAGATCTTGACATAATCAATTATTGGACCCCTATGCTATAGAAGCCTCAGATATTTATTGCTCTGACAATAAACTTGACACTGTCAAATTCATCTTAGCCCTGACCTTCCAGTTCAGTATATGTGAAAAATATTCCCTCACTCTGTTAAGGTTCACTTGCAGTTTTCTTGTGAATCAGAGGTCTGTGGGCTTGTGTATCTTGTTCTTTTTATGTAAAATAAGCTCGTCGAGCTATATTGCAAATGCTCTGTTAATATATTGCACCTTCTCTAAAATGTCATTTGTGTGGCATCCTGTTAAAGAAAGAAGTGTCAGTTCTGGAGGTGATAATCAATTTATGTAAATCTAAGCTTACACTCAGCCAGTGTTCAGTAGAATCTAATGAGTGGGAGGGGGGGGGAAACCTGCCTTGAAACCCATTTTTCTTTGCTTGGTTTGGGTACATAATGTGGAATTTTAATACATTTGCATTGGTACCCCCCTCCCAGCAGTAGGCATACTAATATTTTGTCAGAGACTTCTGCTCCTACAGGGAATTAGAGGAATGACTTATTAATTCAATTCAATTTATCTCTTCCCTTCTTGTGGGTTTGGTAAGAGATCATCTTAAGAGATGGGGAAAGCACAAAACGTAATGGCTCAATTAATATGTAAATATAGAGATTAATATTAGCCCTTCCTTATGACCACTTAATCTTGGCCATAGAATGCCAACTCATATTAAGTCTTGGCAGTTTTGGGTATTCACATAACTTGGGAAGGGAGGGGTCATAACATGGGAGCACTTATCTATATTTCCTCTGCATTTTTATCCTCTCTGAACATGATGTGCAGAAGATAAAATCAAAAACATACTAGTTAATTCTTTGACTACCACTACTTCCTTCCTCTGGGATGTGCTAGTGGGTTGGAATGAATACATGGGAAGTCTTTAATTTGTGCTGGCATATGGATAACACGTGAAATGGCAGAAGTCTCCTATTCAGAAAAGAGTCCTGCTGATTTTCTTCTACTTTCTAAAAAGCACAGTGCGGGTAAGATATCCTGGGAGGGGCTGTTTATGATATTGGTCAACTTGCTTGTCAGATGGCTTAGAGGCAGTAAATTTGGCAATCGAATTTGCAGGTGGCTTACCTTGAAAATAGGGCGGCAGTACAGATACTAAAGCTGTAATCTTGAAAGGCTGCTGAATTTTGCTTCAGCATATGTCTTCCCAGTCATCAAGAGCAGCCCTGTATCAGAGTATTACATCCAGTAGATACGGAGAGATGGTGGCTGACTAGACCTGATGTGATAAAATACTTCTCTCCTTTCACAAGATGGTGCTTCTGGAAGTCATACCTGGCCACTATAGCTGAATAAGCTGCTGTTGTGGCTACAAGTCTAAGACGGGGAAAGCATAAACTAGAATACCCAGTGACTACATAACTACATGTGGTTGACTTAGGAAACTAGCAGGTGCGTTGCCTTATATGAATGCCCTGGACCCACTTTCTCCCAAGACCTTCCTACCCGTGCATCAGTCTTCTCTGTATTTGGTTTATCATCTTGCTGGGTCTGCACTGTGGCCTAGCTCTGGATAAGACCCTAGAATTACGTTGGAAGGGAGCAAAAGCAGTTCGGGGCGGGAGGGGGGACTGCTTGTGTTTTAAGGTATTGTATCGAGGGCTCCTTCTGGCATTTTTGTCCCTGAAGAGTTTCTGATGATTTGGGCTTGAGTTTCTCAAGCAGCAGCACCTCTTCCCTTTCCTGATGCCAAGTGGAGTGAGGAGATTTTCAAAAGCAGTTTAGTATCACGTGAGATTTTGTTCCTAAAAAATCTGTCTCAACATGGGGCATGACCAGATCCCAGTAGTTCTTCGGAAAACATTTGTTTTAGCTCTGTTTAGGTTTTTGATATCGCCAAGGAAATGTCACCAAGGAATGAGGTCTGGGAACCAAGATTACATGTCTGTCAGATTTACACTCCTGTGCACACTCAACCTGGGTTTGGAAGTAAATCCCATTATTGAGACTTACGATGAAACCAGGATAACATTGTGCCGCATATGTTGTAGCAGACTGGCAGTCTGTCTTTCGGGTCCATCAAGCCATTTTTTATTTCTGTCTGCTTTTTAAAAATTCCAGCAGGCTTTATCTTTTGGGCTGCATGTTGTTCTCCCCAACTTAACGCATCTTCCCTTTGTATGCTCTCAAGTTTTTCTTTTGTGGTTATCAGAATTTACAGATACTGGTTGTATTTATTCTTTTCTGTTCTCAAACCAGGAAGTTTATTATAGGAATCTTTTCAACCAGCAATCATTGCTTTAAGCTAAAGAGAGAAGCTGAGAGGTCATTGTTCTGTGAACATTCTCATACCTTTACTTACATGCAGGACTGGAAAATCTTTAGTATACAATTACCAGAATTTGGGTGCAGGTCATTGCCTAGGAATTTACCATCTATCTTTTGCTTCATCTACAGTTGGCACTTACAATGCTGTCTATAAAAATTAACAGAAAAGACAATTGGTTGGCTGCAATACAAAATTGTGTAAAAATTTAAAGTCGCAATGATACTGACATGGGGGTTGGCAAAGTGAACAGCACTTAAAGGTAATGAGAATTGCCAGTAATCTCTGCAGTTCATAGAAGTTCTTCTCCCATGGCAGGAAATTCAGGACAACTCCTAGGCATTTAATGGAATGCCTGCACACTTTATTACGTTCACTGAACCTAAAGGCAGATTACACAATACACATGTAAAAACAATGGATTTAGAGCAGTATAAAATCAATAAACAGATGTAATGGGATTACAAAATTAGCACAGTGTGCCAAACAGTATGCTATATATAGTAAAATAGTATAATGCAAATTAAACAAAACTGGATTACAACAGTGCAGTTATGTATACCGCAGCCTTCCTAACATTTCTCAGACATTAACTTTGACCCCATTTCCCATATAAGTACAATTAGAAAAGCAGTGCAGCAGTGTATGTTGCATGAAACGGACACGAGTGTGAGAACCGCCTAAAAGTTCAAACGCTATGGTCTTATTCCCTTTGAAACTTAAAAAAACACTTTGAAACATTTCTCAGTAACTCAGATGTATATAGATGCAGAGGAGTTAGCTGTGTTAGTCTGTGGTAGCAAAATCAAGAAGAGTCTTGATTTATATGAAGACTAGATGTATATGAAGACTTGATGTATATGAAGACTAGAAAGGGGAAAAAATCCTATTCAAATGTCCGTTTTCTCCTCCAGCAGTCTCCACACACACACACACACTTTTTTTTTTTTTTTGCACTATTGCTGCTTTTCGGAGTTGCCTGGAAGGTGTCTTAAGGAAAAGTAGAACAACATTAGAGCTTGTGTTGTAGAACTGATAAAAGAAGACCAATGTACTGTCCTTTTAATTTTGTAATGGATTGAAACAGACAGAGCTTCGCTTGAAGCAAAACTGTCTTAGTGTATAAAATTCTGTGGTGTTACGGATAATTTTGTCGTCCAGTGCAGTGGCTATTAGAGCTAGAGCACCAAGGGAAGTGTGTCAAATATTTATTTCATGAATAAAGATTGCAAGAAATTATTGAAGTACAGAGATGAGGCTAAAATGCGGTGATTCTTGCTGGGTAATTTCTGCAAAATAACTTCGGGTGAGATTAGATGGCCGTATTTGGGTGACAAAATAGATGCTGCCTGCTTTGCGTATTTCATCTGAACATGGGCACATCTGTGTCTAAGCCATTAAGCACCTTTGTGGTTTGCATGCAGGAAGCAGGATAACAAACTGCCTGTTCTTTCTTTCCATCACAGGTGCTTGACTCACCCTTTTAGATCTGGGAAAGGCATCTGGGTTAGTTTCATACGGCAACCACAAAGGCATGTTTTTTCAAGCCTTGTAATCAAGTAATAGGCAAAAAACCCACAAAGCATTTGGAAGTACTTAAGAGGATTTTTTTTTTAAATTCTCCTCTGTATAGAAATTCAGAAGCTATTTACACTTCTGAGGAATTTATGGTGGAGAGTCAAAATAGACGCCGTCTAGTACCATTGAGAACCTAGGTGGTTATAGACCTGTAAGCATAACAGTTCCTTTTTTTGAAATAGATTGCAAAACAACCTCCTCTGTTTAGAAATCTCTCCTGCACAGTTTTTATCAACAAGCCAAGAGAGAGCAAGAGATAAAAGTGCCAAAATGATTCTGATCTTTTCTCTCTTCCTCTTGTGCCTCTATCTCCCTTCTTGCTGCAAGGGAAGAGGTTTGGGGAGAAAGAGGCCATGAGAAACTAGGCTTGAGAGAAGGCTAAAGAAAGCTAATGCCCAAGAGGCACCCTCTCCCTGTTGCCATTGCAACTTCCTCAGTCTTCAGAAAACCAAGTGTAGGCAGTATTGGGTCAACCCGGAAGCATTCTTATATAAGTATGAAATTTGCTTCATGTTGCTTTGCTAACTGCAAAAACTGATTTAAGTATCTTACTATTGATACTTTTTATTAAGCGCTGCCTAGATACTTGCGTTTAAAAGCCTCTTAAGTTCATCATCAGCTGAATAAGAATCAGTTTTTTACAGATATGTTTTCATGTAGCTGTGTAGATTATAAGATGAAACTTGGGCCCCTTGCTTCCCTTTCCTCTACCACTTCTGCTTTTTGAAATTGACGGAATTGAAACTGAGGTCACCTGTGGATTCTCTCCGATTTTCCTAAACATTCTAAAGCATGAGTTGTTAGCTGTGTGTTGCCAAAGTGAAGTTTGACGGCTGTCCCAGTTGTGATTCACAGACGGTAGGATAATGTGAAGACAGAGCATGCCAACCGTCTTGGTATAGGCAGACATAAAGGATTCAACTTCCTTTCTCCCCCCTCAAAATAGAAGGTTGTTGGGGTGGGGGAGCTGTTGTATTTTATCTTATCTGGCTGTGATTTTTGAATGTATTGCAATGCCATTTGGCCAGTTCTGAAGTATTAACTGAACACACTGCTTGTCTGCCCACACTTTATTGGCAGAGAGCCTAGAAGCGCGTGTTACGTAAGTGGCATCTTCTGTAATGGTATTCCTTTTTTGTGCTAATCTTGCTTGCATAGTACTGAAAAGATCATCAGCTTGTATTGTTGATCATATAAATAAATAAATTAAATAAAAATAAAATACGTTATGGTTCCCATTTCTCTTTTCGCTTTTCTGGAGGGCATAACACTCTCACTAGTATAACTTGTACAGTAATCTGGTCTCTTAACTTTATTTGCCACTGAAAGAGCAACTCTGCACACCTGAGGCAACCCCAAACTTCAATAGGGGTGTGTGTGTGTGTGTGTGCTTCAGATTTGGGTTAAAGCTTGGTGGATGAAAATTGGATTTAATCCAAATAAAATGTTTGGGAAAAAAATGTTTTTGTGATTTCAATCGTTGTGTTATTTTTATTATTTATTTCATTCAATTCCTAGCCTGCCCTCCCCGCAAGCAGGATCAGCTCAAGTTACGACAATGTTATGGCATCCGGCGAACAAAAGTATTTATGCACAGATGATTTCCATAACCCATGTACAATATTTTCTGTCCTTCTAAGAACGTCTTGGAGTAGCAGTTGTATTTGAAATGTGTCCAGAATCACAGGTGAGGGGAAAGTGGTTGGGAAGAGCTGCAGAGGGGAAGCAGCAGGCAAGAGAAAAGATCTCCCCTTTCCAGTGTTTCAAGGATGGGGGAGATTGCCCTCCTCACAGCCTGCCTCTGTCACTGAAGCAGGTGTGGGTGGGGACGAGTATTCTTCTTGGGCAAAGAAGTCAGCATTCCTTTGCTTCTTTCAATGGAAGATATGATTATCTACCTTCTGTCTACACTTATCTGGCAATTCTCCTTTTATTGTGTTAGCAGTATAGAATGGAGGTCCTGCTTTGGGTGCACCCACTGCCAAAGATGGGGTGGGTACCTGCCCTGAGATACGGCTGCCTTTGTGATGGCCCCTTAGTTATGGACTCTCTTGCTTCAGCTCTTTGCCTGGTACTTAGTTGTCTTAGTTTTCAGTACCACACAGTGCAGTCCTTTATTTTTACTCACATTTTTGTTGAATGTTTGAATCTGGGGTTTTTTTGCCCCTGTATATGTCTGTAAGCTTGTTTTATTGATCGTGTGTTGTATGCTGATTAAGCTGACAGGCTTACAATTTTTTACTTAGCTGTTTAAACTGTTTGTTGAATTGTTTTAGTCTGTAAACTTTCTTCAGATTTTGTTTGGAGATGCTGTTGCCTGAAGTGTGGTGGTAAACTTTTAAATAAATTAACATTGTATGAGTGTGAAAAAAGCTTGTCGTTCATAAACGCATCAGGCTTCTTGTCCTCTATGCTTTCGTACCCCAAGGGGTGCACAGCTTAATATACTGTTGGCTAATATGTGGGGTATAGTGGTGGTACATTTGATATTTAAAAATGAAATTAATGTTTTAATATTGGAAATACTTGGAAATGCGTAAAAATACCAACATCTGGCTTTTCTGGGTGGCTGCGAGAGAGGCAGCACCCTGAAGGCGTCGGGCACTGGAATACAAAGTGGTTGGGAGGTGCCTTCCCACTCCAAAGAGTCCAACACCAACCCTCTATCGAATGCGCATCTTTGCTCCTAATCATGTTGTTGCAAAGTCCCGTTTCTGGTACTTTTTTTCTCAGTTGAGGAAAATAAAGAAATCTTCTGGGGAAATTGTGTACTGTGGACAGGTTTATGAGAAGTCTCCCCTGAAAGTTAAAATCTTTGGCATCTGGCTGCGCTACGATTCTCGCAGTGGAACTCACAAGATGTACAGGGACTATAGGGATCTGACAACTGCTGGAGCTGTTACACAGTGCTATCGTGATATGGGTGCCCGCCATAGGGCCCGTGCTCATTCAATTCAGATTATGAAGGTTGAAGAGATTGCTGCTAGCAAGTGCCGCAGACCAGCTGTCAAGCAATTCCATGATTCCAAAATTAAGTTTCCTTTGCCACACAGAGTTCTGCGTTGCCAGCATAAGCCATGTTTCACCACCAAGAGACCAGACACATTCTTCTAAATACTGTCTTAGTTCATGTGCTCTGGATATCAATAAAGTTCTTGAACACTTAAAAAAAAATACTAACATCTGGTACCAGGATGGTCTGAAAGTGGAGTGATCCATTTGTAACCATCTAGTAACTATTGATGGTTCACGTTCTTGTAAGGGGTACTGTGCGAGTAGACCATGATCTGATCCAGCAACATATTTGCGTTCTTTAAGCAGTGTGCATACTTAAGATTGTGTTATGTGGGTAGACTGTGCCTTAAGACATCCCAAGTATAAAGTCGTGATTGAGATCATAGTAAAACAAGGTATACCATGCAAGATGGAAGATCAGCCCACATCTCTTGCTCATCTAGTGAAAGATTGCTCTGTCTGTTCATTGCCTCGGAATATTTTTAAAATACATCACATCTCCGGGCCCCAAATGCCCAGCATATCTTGTGGCCTTTGCTGTAGAATTGTTGAATGCTGTCACATAGGAGGCTGGCTCCAGCTGCTAGTACTCAATAAAGAGGGAATTAATTGCTGCAGTGCAAAGAAAGGTTCCGCTGTTAAAAACAAAAATCCTGATTAGCTAAGAAAGACACGAGCTATTTCTAAGTGAAAACGAATGAGATATTGTCCATCGTGCTATTGCCAGCTCCCTATTTCAAGACTGAGATTTGTTGGCTGATGGTCAGCGCATAGTTGGAACACAACAAGCTGGACAATTGCTGTAGTATACTGTGTAAAGAAATGGGATTGCTTGTTAGATTGGGTAAAGCCATGTGCTCATGTGATTGTATGTAAATACTTTTGACTTGAACAGAGATTAGGGTTTCCATATCTGCAAAATAAAACTAACTCTTGGAAGGTTTCACAGCCCACCTAGTTCTTTAAACCACTTTCTGCTTTTTTATTTAACTGTCAGAATAGGTCTTTGAATGTGACTGTTGAAGTTGAAGTCACTATTGTAAGCATTAAAATGCCATAAAACTCAAACACAAATAACGTAGTTTTGTGACTTCACTGACAATTGCACAGCAAACATTTGCTGAAATTAAATCCATCCATTTGTAGAACTTGGGAGTGGATGACTGAACTCTTCTATAGCTATTGTTTTTCATACACTGCCAATATCAGTACTTTGTGATACCTACCTATAGGTACTAAACTAAGCAAATAAATGAACTTGACACTTAAGACTTCTATCTGTCATGTTCTGGAAGTATGTCACAGCATGAAAATGTGAGTTTTGATACAAAACCCTTGTTTTAAGTTCTGACTATAGTTGGGTACTTTTAACTTTGGATATTTTGTCTGTGGGTTTGAGAGTTGGTTGAAATATTACACTGCTATGACAAATTCCTTAAGTGAGCATGAATCCTTGGAAAGTAGAAGGCAGATGTTTGAGTTCTTGTAGCAGAACATCTTTGGACTTCTCCTTGGCCCCCGTGTTCCCCCCCCCCACAGATCCCATCTGTACAGTACGGTTAAAGGAGTTGGATACTTGTTTTCAGAAGGTTACATTTAAAAATTGAGGTTTTCTTACAATAATTCTCATGGCAAAAAGTGCCATGTTGGTGTAGTGGCACGCCTCTTACAGAGACTGGTTGCCATACAGGTATATTTTCTGTTTTAGATTGACTGACTTGTCTTTCAGTTCTTCTTCCATAAATGGCTGATCTCCGATCACAGTTCAATAAGTTTTTGCTATATTATAGTCTTTTTCCATCTAAACATCTTTATTGCCTGTTATTTTAGTGTGGATGATTATTGGGTGGGTATGGGGCCCATTCTAAACTGGAATGCATATTGATCTTTTTATTGGAACAGAAGTGAATTTAGCACCATGGCCTCTGCCTGCAGTGAGACAAATGTTTTCCAGAGATGCTATCATCCTGGAGTTCCACTTGTTTTCATGAGTCAGAATGATTAGCCAAGTCTGCACAGATCAGTTTTGCCGGTTCAGTTCCCATACTGCACCAGATTTGCCGCCATGAGTAGTAACTCCAGCCACTATGTAGCTTTCCCCTGGCTTTCCTGGGAGCACGTATACCACAACTTTCTTTAAAAATCCGCTTTGCTGTAGGCTGTTTCCCGTGTATACTCTTTATTCCGTTTTTGGTATTCCTCCCTCTCCTGCCAGCCCACTGCATTGTTTTTTTTTTTTTTTTATAAATTTTTTATTTTTCATAACTACAAAACACTACACCAGACTATCACAAGGAAAGGGAAGAGGGAAGGGACAAAGGGGAGTGGAAAAAGAAAAAGGGGGGGGAATGAACTACAAACACTAAACACTACACTTCAATGTTTCCCTTCATACTGTCATAATACAAAAATAGCTCCATAGAATAATGATGGAGTGGTTAATCATACAGAGAATAAACATTTCAAATTCTGATTAAACTTTCCTCCCCCTTCTGGGTCCCGGACGCAATTCTCTCTGTGCAACTGCTGTTGCAATGCTCTCCTCTTCCCCCCCCCCCTCCGGCTCCTCCTTTTCTTCGTTCTTGGTGCAGCAGAATTCTGGGTTTTTATTCTCAAAATCCTTTAGTTGATCTTCTGATAATATCTTATAGGCCTGATCTTTATATCTGAACCATATTCCTTCCGGGAATAACCATTTGTACTTTATTCCATGGTCCCTCAGAAGAGCTGCAAACTTTTTATATTTAAAACGCCGTTTCCGGACTAGAAATGGAACGTCCTTCAAAATCTTGACTTTCAAACCCATAAAGTCCAAATCCGCATTGTATGAGTTATATAGGATGGTGTCCCGAATCTTTTTAGTTGAAAAGTCAATAATGATCTCACGAGGCAACTGTCGCTTTGTTGCATATTTTGAAGAAGCCCGACGGACCTCCAAAATGGCGCTTTTAACCTCTTCTTTAGTCGTCCTCGCGGGTGTCGCCAGTAGTTCCGAGACCAAATCCCACAGATCCTCATTTTCCTCCTCTTTCACGTTTTGGAGACGCAAAATTGTCTGCGTTCGTTCCACTTGTAGCCCGATCAGTTGGTTCTCCACCAACTTCAACTCCTTTTTTGTAGCCTTCACAAGTGACGCACTTTCCAGAGCAGACTTTTCTGCCCCCCCCCCCCGCTGCTGCCTTAATGGTTTTCACCTCGCTTTCAATTAAGCCCACCCTTTGATCAGTTTCGTTCAGCTTGTCAACAAAGGGTTTTATAGCTTCCACCACCGCCCTGCGCACCAATTCTTCGAGCGACTCCCCTTTCTGCAAGGTGGCCGAGATTGACTTACCGAGAGCGGGACTTTGCTTCTTTGCTGCCATTTTGGGGGGGGGGGGCGCCAACAAAATTCTGGAACTCCACGAAGGGGAAGAGCGAGTCTTCTTCAGATCAACCTCTCCTTCACAAACGCTTGTAGAACAGAAGGGATTCGCTTGTTTACAGGCTTCCGCCTGTTTCTTTTACTTGCCGTTTCTCGTTGCCCGGCGGCACTCGAGGCGCCGCGCACATCTGCCGGCCTCCATAGGGACAAACGGGCAATTCCCTCCCCGCATTGATTTCGGGGAGTTCTTCCCGCCGCGTCCCGGACCCTGGCTCCCTCCCTGGGAGTCCTGGGGGCTAATCCTTGCAGATCAGCCGCCCGGTCAGGGTGCCCGGTCGTTTCCTCCCGGACCAGCCGAGAGGAGCGTCCGGCATGGCTGAGAAAACGAAACCGAAACCCCAGCCCACTGCATTGTGATTGGCTACTCTTGTCTAGCCAGCTACTCCCCTCCCCTCCTTTCCATTCTTCCCTGCTCTCCTCTTTTAATTTTTTTTTAAGTCCAGTGCAAGATCACTGAATCGCTGGTTTGAAGGGGGAAGTTCCCTTTTCTTTTTGCTTTGGCACAGGTGGGAATGTTGTATATGGGGCTAAATATCTGCGTATCAAAAAATAAAGATTTTAATACAGAGTTTTAGAGAGGTGTGGATGGCCACATACAAGCTGACTCAATGCCCTTCAACTTGACGTCAGGGAAAATGAGGAGTTATGTCACCGGTATAGAAGGGGCTGTTGTCAGTATAAGTGGCATGCTTTCATATAAGTAAGTCGCGCAGCTTGGAACCCTTGGTTCATGACTTGGAACCAAATAACTTTCACTACTAGTTCCGTTCTTCCAAGACAGCTTTGAGCTTGTGTTCATTGAACAGCAGTGCCCTCCTTTCATGTGAGAGACTGCTTTTGAAATGAAGGGGGATTTCAAAAGCAAGTTCATGGCCATTGCATGAGTGTGTCTGTTGTTCAAAGAATGTCAAAGGTTTCTTTGGGCATTCCCAAGCCCTTAAGCTTGCCTGAAATAGAAGTCTTTGGATCGTAACCTGTATTTCTAAAATGCAGAATATTTGGTGTTCTTCCTCAATGTCTCATAGTAAAAAAATAAATACATAAAATTGCCTAATCAAAATGTGCTGCAGTATTAACGTGAAGCTTGCTTTCTTCACAGGGAAATCATCACTGACCATTCAGTTTGTGGAAGGACAGTTTGTTGATTCATATGACCCTACTATAGAGAACAGTAAGTAACGGTAAACGGTTTCCCACAGTATTCTGGAAGAGCACTTTCTTAGCTAATGTTTCATTTGTTTGTTTAATATGGATTCTGCTCTTACTCCAAAGAGCTCAGAGCTTATATTTACATGTTTCCAAACTGTTGGTTATTTTTAGTTTCAAGTTTTATGCCCAAGGAAGCTGGAGCTTCCTGAAATACACCCTCTAGTGCTCTGCGGCTACTCCTCTCTGCTGGTGCTTAGTTAAAACACAGCTGGCGATTCAGGCATGTATACAGCTGCAAGAGCTATGAATTGGGGAGATTCCAGAAGAAGTTCTATTTGTGTTCCATGATATCACTGATTTCTAGCTTTTGACATTTTGGGTGATTATCAGACTGCATTTAAAAATACAACTGTAGAGTCAACATCCCTGTAATGATACTTTATGAACTGTTTTGTAGGCATTTCTGGTCCATAGAGAATTTATTTCCAAGATTTCCAAGTGTTACGGAGTTTTATCCTTGTTGTGGGGAGGCATTACTTTAAAACAGGCACATAGAAATTACATTTCTTCAACTGTTCCAAAGCAGTGCAGTAACCACTAAACCACAAGGTTTTATTGAGATTAGTATTCTCTCTAATAGATCAGACAGGTAATCACTGCTCTGACTGCAGACAGGTTTATTCATTCCATCTGTCAAGTGAAAGCCTAATGTCTTAGTCAAAAGACACTCAGTGTTATCTTTCAAGATTTTTATTTAAATCGGTCTATTACTTCTTGAAATAATTAAATAAAAATACTGTGATGCAAAAATGATAGCGTATGTTAATAAAATTAGAAATAAAAACATACATGTCATTCCTTGTCCTATCCTTTAAATTTAAAGGATAAAATACAATTTCTGAGATACTTATCAAAGCATTTTCAGAAAACCCCAGTCAAAGCAATTTAGGGGTTTTAGGCTGTGGCTACCCCATACGTGGGCCCGAATACATGAACCTTATTAAATAACCTTATTATTTATTAAACCATCCTCTTTGTCCTCTGAAGGTGTGATGGAAGGCATGCCTGTGTGTACAATGAGGTTTCCCCAAAGAATACTTGTTCAAACTGCGTTCTGGTTGTTCTAACTTCTGTTTTGGGCGTAAAGCCATTCATTCATAAACTTATCATTCTCAAGGTTGGGGAGAGGAGAACAGTGCTGAAAACAAAAAACCAAATTCCTCAGCCATGCTTTGTTCATGCTTTTAGATGCTTTTTATAGGAGGATTTATTATTTAGTCATTAAAATATTTGCACTACTCTTTTCCTTTTGTCTCAAGGAAGCTTTAACTTTAATTCTGAAGACGTTCTTGTTTGTGTTAATGCTTCTAGTAATTCTTCAAATTCATTTTTTTAAATTTGCCTAACAGCTATCTTGTGTTTCTTTTGCTAGAGTTCATACTCCCTCAACTTTTCCTCATTTATGTTAGACTTCCTCTCTCACATAAAACTGCCTTGCCTTTTATAACTACTTGTGCAACCCTTGGTATCCGTGCCAACCTCTTTACATCACTGTATCTAATCTTCCTAGCTGATGATGATGCCTGTTCCAGCTGACCTTCTATCATTGTGTTTTTAAATAATCTCTCTTCTTGTTGACTCCATGGCTAGAGTACAGTCGCTTTGTCATGTCTAGAAATTTCTTCTCGTTGTTGCAGTTTGAGAAGACATTTGCACAATCAATCAAATGTGAAGTGGAAAATCTTCCATTTCTAAATATTTGCTGTTTCATAGAACTAATGGCAACAGCATCCATTTGTTATTGCAATATAAGACAGGTTCGTCAGTTTCAAAGATGAATGTTTTTCCAGTAAAGTGAGGACCTGGAGGGTGGAAGGAAATTGGGGGGGGGGGGGGTGTTCAGGCTTTTTTCAAGCTTGTTTTTTGGATGAAAAAAAAATCTGAAATTTTGCAAAACATTTGGAGGGAAAAACTCGTACGGTATTTTCTCTTTTAGAATGAGAGATTCTAAGGCAAGGTTTTTCATAACTTCTTTCTTTTGGAATGACTGAAATGAAACAATGTTTTACTCAATGTGTAAAATGAACTTTTAAAGATGAATCAAAAAGTTGAGAACAAAAGGCAATGTGCAGTATAATACACAGATGATAAACTATCAAATTGTATGCACAAGGCCCTACACAAATGATATAATATAATGCAGAAACAAAATACAAAGCTCCACATACGAAACAAAATACCAGTTGTTTTGGCAAACAGCCTTCATCTGTGGCATACACTATAAATATCATTAATGCAATCATTAATGTCATCCTATTTCTCGTGATCATTTTCCCCTTTTTCAATAGTATGAAAACTTTTATTCAAGACAATCTACAGCTGTAGATCATCTTGTGTTTATGGTAGACATGTAGTTAATTTTCAAATATATATTTGTTTATATCTAAATAATTTTTCCAACAATTAATAATGCATTAAATAACTTATAGTATATTAATTGTTGCCAAGAATCTGTTTCTCAAATTTATAAAGTTTAACTTAATATATAGCCATGTTGATAATCTTACGTATTATGACTGAGAGCTTCTTTCCAAACAATATATTTCCTTTTGTTTACTACAGCATTTGTTTTCCACCTTCAACTTCCCTCTAAACTTCTCAGATCGCAAAGATTAATGCTACATGTGCTGTGGTAACATAAGGCGCCACACTTTGTAATGCCATCTCAGGAGTTGGGTATCCTTGCAATTTTATGTTTTTCTGCGTGAAATCTGTTCCCCATAGTTTCACAACCTGTGAGATTAACCCTAGATATTGACTAAGCACATGTCTGGTTTTTTATTATAAACCAGGGGAGGGGGGAATAAATCTACAACAGCATATAATCAAAATGCTAAATCAGATTATGCTCTGTTTAAGGCATTGAATAACTTTTAGGAAAATTTTCCAGTTCTGATTTTTCTGGAAAACGGTTATCACTGCAGTTGGTATAAGGGTAGTTGAGTTTCCCCTTTATCACACTGATGTCTCCTTTTAACTGTCTCTGATTAACCTCAGAGCTTCAGTCAGGGAAGCAGTAGTGCATTCCAAAGTAACATTTCAGTCCTGACATTTCCACCTGCGCCAATTCTGTAGAGGAGTCCGCTCTTCCCCTGCGTTTTAATTTGTTAGATTGTACGCCCTCTTTCAGGAAGAAAATAACACTACTACCTACACATCCTTCCTGTAGAGTATATATGTATCCTACTACTTCTCATTCTACTAGGTTTCAGATACTACCACCACATTTATGCTTTCCTTCAGAAGTAAATGCTCCATCTCGGCTCAGAAGCTACTGTCACTGATATGTAAACACCCTTTTGCTTTTTAGACACCCTCACCATGTATAGTTTTTCTTTTAACTCTTTTGCTTTGTCTCTGTGAAGGGATATTTTTACTAAACAACCCTCTATAATTTCTGTGCTTTTCCCCACTAAAACCAGAGGCTTTCCCATTCCTTTTGGCTTTCACTCATGGATCAGCATAAAAACTGCCATACAAGCCCATCCCTTCTGTACAGGCTGAGCTTGTTCCAAAATGTCATCCAGTTCCTAACAAATCTGGGCCCATCCTCTTGATATTGCTGTCTCGTCCATGCATTAAATATTTATCAGCTCATCTTGTCCAGCCAGCCTTGCATGTGGAACAGGTAGCATTTCTGAGAATGCTGGGACCCTAGAGGTCCTGGACTTAAAATATCCAACCTAGAAGCCTAAATTTAACTTCCAGGGCCTTCTGCCAACGTTTCCTGATGTCTTTAGTGCCAGCGTATATCACAACTGCTAGCTCCTCCTGCATGCTACCTAGCAGCCCGTGTACACAGGGCATAATATTGGCAACCTTCACACCAGTCAGGGAAATAACCACACTGTCATTATACCAGTCTCTAACCTGTCTCTTTACAGCTTTGAGTTTTTGCATCACTGACTGCTAAAAGCATTTTTTGTTGCTTCTTCCTTCAGTTTGCCTTTCCATCTATCCCAGCTAAACAGCTTTTATGCACATGGTTCATTAACATTCTTTCATTAGTGGTTCACTCTGAATGCCGCTTGTGCCAAGATGACTAATATATGTAATTTTGATAAGCTTGTAAATTCACAAATTTCATAATTAAAAAGAATGACTAATATAGAATGCACTGCAACTTTTTTCCATACTGACATATGTAATTGAGAGCTATTCAGGCAGTGCATAGACCAAATGCTCTAGACTTACGTTTTTTAAAAAGTCCCTCAAATAACGCTTGTGTATAAAAAAGTTACATTGCAGGTCCTATTGACTTAAAGTTGATTTTATAGCAGGAGATCTTTTTCCAATAATTTTTCTGCTTTTGTCCTTCATGTTCAATTTTCATTTTGCATTTACTGTAAATTGCTACTTTTTACTCCCAAGTATTAGCACAAGTAACATTTATAGGTGCCTATATTTATAGGTACAGTGGTATGGTTTGAATTTGGGGAAGTGTTCTAGTAGATAGAAATAAATACAGTGAAATACACACTATGGGAATATCTGATCTGTGGTCTAATGCAACAAACCGAGATCCTTTCCACTGTAGAGTTTTTTTATACTGTTGCTGTTGCATTGCTTTTCTGCCATCCTTTAGAAGCAAAAATATAACACTAGTATCCCACAGCACTTCATCTTGTGCTATATTCTCATTACAGATTTTCAGTCATAATTTCTGTAGAAAAAACAAAAGCAGCGAGTGCTTCTTTAATCCTATTAGATTTGCCATTTAAGGGATCCTGCCTCTGTTTCCCTTTAGTATCAGATTAATATGGGAGAGATCTCTCCTTGCATTTTATAAATACATAAAGTTTTGCAAAGGATTATAAAAAGCTTGGAGTTTCTCCCTAAAGTGTGAAAAGGACAAAATTCTAGTCATTTTCAAGCAGTTTCACCAAATTCTTCTCTCTTCCCCCTTTCCCTAAGTGATCTTTGGAGGTTTTATTTTACTATGCCAACAGAACTTCAATTTTAAAAAAATATTCTGTACTTGCAAACAGCAAAGCAAACCCCCCCCCCATGTTTTCCACATGTGCACACCAATTAAATACTTCCTGGTTCAGTTTCATCTTTGCAGTTCCACCCTGGTGAAAAATGGGGACATGGATGGCATTGTAGAACATCTGAAAATGGTGCTGCAGTAAGAAAATGCCTTGGTATTACCAACCCAGCCACCTGCCAAGTGCAACGGTAGAGCTGGTCAGTTAGCACTTCAATTCCATTCAAAGTCAAAAGTATCAAGAGAGTGGACACTTGAGTGTCAGCAATTTGGCATTGACACTTGGATGAGAACCACATAAATCACAATTCTAAACAAAACTGCTGATCTGGGAACCATCATCATTTTGGTGTACATTGACCCTTTAAAGCCCCTGTTTTTTCTTGTGTGTATTTAACAGGAGTTACATATATGAAACAGTTTTGATTTAAAAGCTTCAATTGGCATCTGTTTAAGAAGGTAAGACAGTGTAAGAGAAATCTTATTCAGCTGAATTCATGGACCTGCCTTATACTAGTCCAGACTGTTGGGTCAGCTCTGACAGCAACTCTGGTCTTTGCCAGCCCTTCGACTTGGGTCTTTTAATTAGAGATTCCAGAGACTGAGACTGGAGATTGAAAATGCAGAAAGATAGGCTCTACGTGTTGTGCTGTGGTCCAGTATTAACTGTGGCCTACACTTCAGCAATAAAGAGTTAATATTGTCAACTTTTTCACTCTTTGGGGGGGCTGTAGTTTGTAGCCTACACTTCCTTAAGAAAATACTCTAGCATTAAAAAAAGAGAGAACATACTCTAGCATCATCTTGAGTGACAAACACCCAACACCGCCCACCCACACCCCCTGAAAAAAACCCAACAACTTTCAAACCAGGCAGAGATTCCTCAGGTCATCATCCAGGCAGGCAGCAGTAATCCAAAGAGCACAGATCCTAAAGGCAGTGGTAACGGCAGTGGTAAATCCAAAGGCAGACTCGCAGAGCAGTCAGAGGCCAACAGCACACTCTGCAGAAATCTCATTTAACTTTAAGTGAAAGCAGGCCTGGCTCAGAACAGACTCAACTTTTTCTGCGCCAGGCCTGCTTTCATGTTCTTGAAGAAGGCTTTCTCGTTAAAGAATCTCTGTGATTAGCTCGACAACTAGAGCTCCTCCAGTGATACATCCCGTTGGTTGCTGTCTCATTTCCCCCTGCCTCCTGCTGCTTAGGATAAAAAATCTGGAAAGAACAGAAGTTCAAGACTTCGTCCTGCTTTGTGTTGGCACTCAGTCACATGCAACTGAGCCATTCTAGGTCAGTTTGTCACCTACTAGTATGGTATGTTCTTCCAGACAGAGAACTGAGAGTACGTTAGCAAGAGAGTAAGCTTGAACAATCATTCTCATTTTAGAGGTCCTTCGTGCCTTGTTTGATCAAGTGCAATTAAGTTACAGGTTAGAATTGGTTCTTTAATACCCAGCTAGCTTTGGTTTTATATTTGCCTTTGGTGTCCATAATTGTTACAGAGCTGCTGTAGTATAGTGGTTAAGTGGTTGGGATTCAGGTCAGCATTCTGCTGGTTCAGATCCTTCTGCCATGCGCTCAGCTCAGCAGGTGGCCTTGATTAAGCCACTCAGTCCCAGCTCCCCACTGTATTGTGGAGCTAATAACACTGACATTGTTCATTGCTCTGAGTGAGGCACTAATCTAGCTAGAAGAGCGATATATAAGGAAAGCTATTATGATAATGATTATGCAAAACACCTTTAGATAAGTAATTAGTGACTATCTTTATTAGATTGGTTTTTTTGGTAAATACGTGAATATTATGTAAATCATTAGATTTTTCCCATCTCTTTAAGAAGCTGTAAAATTGAATGCTTGGCAATTTATTGATGGAATGATTCCATAGTGGAAGAACAGTTTTATCTTTACTGAGATGCTAAAGATATGGCCTGTTTAATGACCAATTAGATATGCTGAGTTGACTGTCAGTGCATATAAAACTATCCTTTTTCTAATTTATACAGCATTTACAAAGCTGATTACAGTAAATGGGCAGGAATATCATCTTCAGGTTGTCGACACAGCTGGCCAGGTAAGTGACCTTTTGTGTTCCGGGCTGTCTTTCCAGTTCGGTGTCTAAGCACATAAAGCCATATATGATTTTTGGAGACTTGCGAACAAAAAAAAACAGCCTCTATGTGATTCCAGAAACAAACTCATTTCTAATAAAGGGTGGAATATTAAGAATGTAGTTGTTGACCAGTGTCCTTTTGTGATCTTAGAATTTATTACCTAGAAATGTATACACATCCTCTCCAGAGGCCTTTTTGAGGGTGCTCAAAGCATAACAATACAATAAATCATTCAAACAGCCTAAGTTGCTAATAAACAATATGGGGCATAAAACAGCCCAAACATAATATACACAAAACAGTTACATGTAAGCAAAATCTTTAAATGTAATTTTGAACGTGAGAGTCCGTGGTGCTGTGGAACTTGTTGACTTGCTGTGCCCATCGGTGAAGCTCCATCCAGCTTTCTGCAGCTTTGGCATCTGCTTGAATAGCAAGGCACCCTTACGCTCTCCTGAACAGGGGTGAGAGGAAAGGCTAGTGTCCAGATCTGTGGTTAGTGCTTCAAGGGCTAAGCATGTGTGTTTGAGAGTGAGCATTCTGTTCACTGTCCCTTACGGTCCAACAAGTTTGAAAACCCAACAAGGTTTTATTTAAACAAGCAGATTTCTTTCCGCTTCTCAACAGAAATACAATAGCTACCAAGTTAACTCTAGAAATAGTATTGTTTAGCATCTCTGTAAAAATGGGAGGACCCCATGCCACTCACGATAGCAGCACAACAGGGCCATCCCATGCAGAAAAACATGGCTTTGTAAATTAATGAGAAGGGAGGGTATTGTGGTAAGGGAAAGGCCGAGTGGGGCTTTGTTGTGGACAGGGAGTCCCTTCCATGACTTCCTTCAGCCCGGCCCCCCAGAATCAACTTTCCTTCCTGCTCCCTTCAGCCCCGGAGCAGGCAAGGGCTTCAGCTAGCTGCTGCCCCTCTGATACAGGGGCTTGATTGGAGAGGGCCCAGAGCACCTTCCCAGCCTTTTAAGCAACTATAATATATTATAATAATAATGTTCGATTTATATACTGCCCTTCAGGAAAACTTAATGCCCACTCAGAGCAGTTTACAAAGTATGCCATCCGTCTCCAGTGAGGGTGTGTCCTGCGGTGTGGTCAGATATGAGCCGTGAAGGACCCAGGCAGAGTGAAGAAACAAAACTAGTTCATTAAGTGAATATGGTAACAATAGCGGAAGTAAAAGAACATGCTGTTAGAGCGGATTAACACGGTGCAGTACAGAACACATAGGGCAAAAACCCCACAGGAGAAAAGGCGTCCCTAATGTGACACTCAGGCTTGTTTCTGTCGCTGGTTTAATACCTGGTGCCCATCAGGTCAGACATCCTCCCCCCCCATCTTGGGGGGAAGGATCAATTCCTTCCAGGAATATCCTCACTGCAGCTGTGCTTCAGGCCTCCCTCTCTGTGCAGGATCTTCTATGTACCCTCTCCTTCCATTTACCTTCAATTCCACCAGATCCAGGCTTGGAGGGTATCTGGGAAATGTTGATCCGAGGGAAAATTTACAGCAAGGCCCAAAGCCTGTGTTTAAAGGAAAGGCTGTCAAGGCCCATGGGCTGCTGTATTCCTTGACCTCGGGCAAAAGATCATGGGAGTGGGGGGCTTAAAATATCCTGATGAGCACTGAATAATATACTTCAGAAGAATGAAATGTTAAATGCAGCTGAGTCTGTAGGAGGGAAAAAGGTGTGTGGTGGTGGTGGGGGGGGGACTGATTGCCTATAGAAGGCTACAGGGGGAGAGGGGGGCAGATTTCCAAACTACCACAGCTGGTGCCATTAATGTCTTAAGGTCTTCCACCTTGTGCAGTATGAAGCAGACAATATTGACTATAACTAGGAATAGTAGGTTAACATTAATGGTTTTCACTGTTGACTTTAAATTGCCCTGTAAATGAATAGTCATCAAGTACATCATGCCATCGAAATGTGAATTTTCCTGTTAGGTGTCGTGCATGTTCATCTGAGTCACTTCTGCTTTCGGCCTGCGTGTAGGAATTGTAATACTCAAGCTATGTAAGGAATTCACCGGAGGTGCAGGAGAGGAGATGTCAGTACATGTATATCCTTGCACAGTTTTTCTACAACGCAAGCATTAAATGTAGTTAATCTTAACCCGGTTCTTCAGAGTCTTAACTGATAAGCTTGTGATCCTTTAGAATATTAAAGTGCAGCTTTATCTTCCCACAGGATGAATACTCAATATTTCCTCAGACCTACTCCATAGACATTAATGGTTACATTCTTGTCTACTCAGTCACATCAATAAAAAGGTAAGCTATGTCTGCTGTGTCTGCTGACTTAATTTGAGCTTTTCCAGACTTCAATTCCCACAGCAAGGTAAAAAAATAAACTCAGCTAATATCCATTTAGCTTGCGATTGTGAAGGGGAGTTACATGCAGGAGTTCCATAGAGTTCTAATTCACCTACATGATTCACGGTGGCTGATGTGCTTCTCTCTGACGTCTGGGAATCAAGAAGCTTTCTGAAGCACAGCATTCAATTAATATCTGTGAATTGTGAGTACTGCTACTTAGAACGCCTTATGGGGAAAGAGTCTTTCAAGATGATGGGGAAGCTTTCTTCTGCCATTAAGTCAGTTAGTGAATAGTTCATCCCACAATAACTAGCATAGAACTATTGGAGATGTATCCTGTAGCTACTTTCCGGTGATACCATTAAGCTTCCAACTTGGTGCAACAGATGCCTATCTGTGTTGTCATAAAGTTGGAACATAATACGTGGCTTGAGCAGACTTGCTGCAGTCGCTCAAATTATTTCATTTTTTCCTGTAGCAGTACCAGTTCATGCTAGTCTTACCATCTTGCATGTTGATGCCCACCAGCTGGGTTTGAATGCCCGCTTTACTGGCATCCAGTATTGTTGCATCCAGTATGCAGCCTTCTGTGAATTGGTCTCATGAGAGCATCGTGTGTTCTGGCAGTTATCCCTTCATCCATTTCTGAACTACAGAGCGCTTGTGTGGTCACATTCATTTGACAAAACAAACATTAACTCAGCGTGGTGCAAAACTTTACAACGAGCCTTGCAGATTGGATCAAAGATTACGTTTCTTAGCATCAAAAGAGTGTCAAAACTGAGGACCGAGATTGTGTCGCAAGGCTAAATTCTCTGCTAATTGGAAGTTGGCCATTCTCTCCGTTGGAAAGAGAAACCTTGGCAGCACTTCAGGGCAGTTACTGCTCAATTACCTAAAGCCTGTTATAGTGGGCAGGGGCTTGGTGATGGGATGTAGGGCCTTCTTGCCTCTGATTTGCCGCCTCCTGCGTGGCTTACTTGTAGTGTTACTAACCTGCAACTGCCCAGTGGCTTGTGTAAAGTGAGAGGGCAGCTTTGCATTGCACCATTAAGACTCTGACCAAGATCCCCTTACTAGGGGGCAGTTTCTGTGGCCAGGCAGTCAGTAACAGGGCAGCAGCGTGATCTTGGCTCCTGAACTAACACTGAGGTATTCTTGTGCCTTGGAAATTTCCACCGCTCGAGCTCCACTCTCTGCAGTAGGGGGCTCAGTTAACACTGTCTCATGTGTGCATGCGCTTTGCTGCAGGGTGGATAGGAAATCATTTGCTTTTGCAAAAGAGGATTTAAAAATAGGCCTCTTGTTTAGCAAACTCGCTAAACTTGTTGGCAGTCTAATAAAAAAAAATGCTGCCACAATTAAAACGCTTCAGAATTAACAATACTGACAACTTTGAGGTGCAGGCTGTCCTTTCAGAAGTAAGATTTCTCTGTAGAGACTTCCTTTCCTCAAAGTTTAGACATAAGTCTGGTGAATGTCAAGGGCAGTGCTGGTGACTTCTGAAGATTAGTATAGTTACGGTCTCTTAATTCCGCAATAGGATTTCATCCGTCCTTTAAACTGTTAGGTGCAAATAAGACTTCTGGGCTGTGAGTACCTGACAAGGGGCCTAAGCAGTACTGGGGCTCCATCGATACATTACAAAGTCCTTGTTTTAGTTGGGGAGCAGCACGAGGACTTGGTGTTGCTGGCATGCTGGAAGTTTTGTGCCACAGATAGATACGCACTGGCTCTTTTCTGTTTGCTAGTATAGAACACAGGGAGAAGTGGCTTTCGTGCCGCGTTTCTGTTTGCATCCCCTCAGACTGCCCTTTGGAGCGGCTGTTGGTTCTGTTGTAAAAATCATCTTACTTGCGTAGCTGCCCAAACGTTTTTTTTTGCAGAGTAGCCATTAGTGACTCTGTGGGGTTGCTTGCAGAGGTGAGAACTGGGAAGGGGCTAAAGGCCTTTTCCTCTTTTTGCTCTGGTTCTAAACAGAGCCGGTGTGCATCTGAGAGGCATAAAACTCCCATTGCACATGTGATACGTAGTCCTTGTGCTGTTTCCCAAGACCTTAATTTGTAAATAGATCTAAATTCACAAAGTGATTTGGCTCTGGTTTATGGGCATCCCTGTGGTTACCTGACTCTCCCCTTGTTTTTTTTACTCAATCCTGGGTCTGTGGGTGGGGGCTGGGGTTGGGGTTACTTCTGTCGGGGCCATAGTTATTGGTGTCTTCCACTGACGTGGGAGGCAGAGGAGAAGGTAGTAATTTAGGTAGGCCTGAGGCTTCGCAAAGCCAGTTGAACTATGTGCTTTAAGAAGGGTATAGACAAACTGGAATGAGTTCAGAGGAGGTGTGGGATGGTCTGGGATCTGGGAAACCAATCCTGTGAGGAAGGACTGAAAGGCCAGGGTATATTTAGCTTGGGTGAGAGAAGGCTGAGTAGTAGGACACCCTGGAAATACCTGAAGGGCTGTTGCATAGAAGAAGGTGAAGATCTGTTCTCTCCTGTTCCAGATGGTAGGGCTGGATCTCAAGTGCTTTAAGATACATGAAAATAAGAGTTCCATAGAACGTTAGGAGATACATCCTATTAATTAGAGCAGCTCCACAGTTACCCAGAAGGGGGCTCCCCCTCCCTGGAGGTCTTCAAGCAGAGGCTGGGCAGCCATCTGTCAGGAGTTGTCAAGCTGCCCTCTTTTAGCCTGTTTCTTGGCTTTCAGAACTTTGGTTCAGGCTTTTGGCCCTGGTTAGTCCACAGAAGAGATGTCTCTGGAAGCTGACTGTAACTTTGAGCTGGCGGTTCCCAGAGAGAGAAGGCTGGAGAGGGAACCATAGCATACAGGTGCAGATGAGATCAGAAGCCTTCAAGGCCAGGGACCAAGAGGGAGGCTCTTCCCTCGCATGGCATCTCACCCGTGCTTAGGATACAAGTGGGCGTAAGTAGCTCTGATTGGGAACACATTTCAGTTGCAGAGGGATGTGGTCACCGGCCTTAGCCAGCACTCTTACTGGTTTAGCAGGATCATGCCCTGCTGCAGGCAGATGGGATAAAGAAGGATCTTCAGTTTGGTCTTTGCTTTCAAGCTATCTTGAGCTTTGGGACTGGCAACTGGTTTAAATGTCAGCTCTAAGCCATTTTGTTCCTGAACTTTTGGGGTCTGAGACTTTAAAATTCGTGGGGCTTCTGTGGTTTTGACCTGACAAGGAAACATCTGGGTTAGGTAACCAAAGCCTGTAAAGTATTTTAACTCTTATTCTTTCCTGTCTCACACATTATATTTGTAATCTTTTGCACAATTCTTAATAAACTTTATCAATCATACCTTTCTGGGTTTTGGGACTTTAGTCTGAATCCAGTACTTTAGCCTCTTTGGCTCCAGCTACTAAATAACTATTTCAGCAGATATTCTACCTTGCAGGGCTGACTTCTTGAGTAACATCCAGAAGGACTAGAGATATTGTTCCTCAGTTTCTAAGTGTAGGGTTAGTTAAGAGGAACTGGTGGCAGCTTGTCATCCTTGGAGGCTAGGGTTCTTGCCCCCCAGAAGTGTTTTGTTCTTTGACACACACACATACACACACACACTCTTTGCCAGCTCCCTGAGGACTTGAGGAGTCAGTGACAAGAGTGTTATAACTTTGTGCTTCATGCGTTGATCCGGGAGTTGGACTAGTTGACCTGTAAGACCCCTTCCAGTTCTGTGACTGTATGACAACGGCAGGTTGGTTGGGCTGCTAACGCTGTGTGCTGGCTTGTACAAATTGTGGGTGGAGAGTGATTTCGGCGGTCAGCTCTCAGTGCAGTGCATTATCTACAAGGGAAGATGATCTGAGCCTGCGCTAGCCCGCTGATCTGTGGTGAAGGAGCGGGTGTAGGACTTGACCGGAGGGCTTTTGTGCATTCCCCTTTTAGTCAGCTGGTTTTAGATTGCAGTGAAGTATGTTAGAATCCCACCAATTGCTTGATTGCCATCTTGCTTTTGTCTAATTCTGTTGACGTTTTCTGGGTTGAAATGGAAGTCCTGACCTCTTTGACCTCATTGACAAGCTGTAATCAAGCTTTTGTCCTGTGTGTTCAAGGTCATGCTCTGGTGGAACCTTCTCCTGCCATAACCACGTTGCAGTTGTGCAACTCTTCTTCATTTCAATAAGGCTTGCACAAGGGAATTTCCCAGAGGATTGTGTAATGAATCTGCTGTGTACGTAACTGGGTTGGAAGCTTCCTGGCCCGTAACAGTGTTGGACTCGTGTTCTTTCTGGAATAGCTACTGTGCTCTAGATTTCTGATTTAAATACTTGGCTGCCATAGGGATTTAATAATTGATTTTATAATCCTATAACCAAGAAGAATCAACTTCACAGGCAGCTCTGACTCTTCTCTGGTCATGTACAGACTTCTGTTTCTTGTTTGCTGTTTGATTTATATCCCACCTTTCCCCATAGCTCAAGGTGGGCTTAATAGTACATAATCAAAACAATAAAGCACCAAATTTCCTCCCAACCTAATAAAACTCCTGCAGTCTAGACTTCATTAAAAGCTCTGGTGCATAAAGCAGCCTTACAGTACCGCCTAAAAGTTTCAAAGGATGACACTCGCCTCCTAGAGCAGAATTAGGGCCCTGCCGAATCAGACCATTTAGTCCAGCATCCTGTTTCCTGCTGTGGCCAACTTGAAGTCCCAAAAGCAGGACCACAAAGGCTAAAAGACGTCAGCTGCCTGTGCATTTGTGCATGCACGCGCACACACACACACTGCTGCTGTTGGCTATTTTGCATCTGAACGTGGAGGTTCCATTTAGCCATCATGGCTAATAGCTGTTTGTTGATGGGCTTGATCCTCCATGAACTTGGCTGATCCCTTCTTAAAAGCCACCTGTGTTAGTCCCCATCAGCACCTCCTGCAACAGTGTCTTACACAAGTTAGCTGCGTTGTGTGATGAAGTGCTTTTTTGACCAGAATCTGCTGCCCATCGGGTTGTCTAAACGTGAAGGACTACAACTGACATTGCATTTTCCCTTAGGAAGCCTGCTTGACTGGAAAACAAAGCATAAGTGGTGGCTGCTTACAGCTCTGATCTTGCAGAATATTCACGGGCTGGGTAAAAAAAGTGTTAGAGGGTGCAATGTTGGAGGGCATGTGTGATGTCATCCTTTTATTTTACAGTTTTGAAGTGATTAAAGTTATCCATGGCAAGTTATTGGATATGGTGGGGAAAGTCCAGTAAGTAGTAACACACTCATTTCATTCCATGTTTCATTTTGCTGTTGAGCTCTTCCATATGTATTAGCATTTGTTCTGAGCGTTGTTTGTTGCTTTTTCTGCAGGATCCCCATTATGTTGGTCGGAAATAAAAAAGACTTGCATATGGAACGGTATGGAACGTTTCCCTTAAAATGCATTGGGCTGTCCTGATAAGATGAAAATGAACTGGCATGCTCGGAGCATAATTGTCTAGATTTAGCTGGCACAATGGCATGATCATCCTTCCATCTGATTTTTTTTTCATCTCATATTGGAAGCTTGCATCTGCAGAATCCCGCCCCCCCCCCTACTTTGTGTGTGTGTGTGTGTGTGTGTGTGTGTGTGTTTTTGCATATGCTTAAAAATTCAACTGTGGCTGAGGTTGGAATGTAAACCACCTGTTTGGCTGCAGTCAAGTATTGCCTGGAGCCAAGAATTTTACTGTGTCACATTTATCCTGCTTTTCCTCAAAGGACTTTGGTGTTCCACAGAGGGCTATTCTGTTTCATCCTTGTAACTACCATGTCTGGCAGTTCTGCCTATGAGGTAGAGACTGAGCCAAGATCATCCACGGAGTTTCATGGGCCCAAGTTGGGGAGCAGAGCCCAGGTCTGCCCAGTTTAGGTTACTTGCTGCACTGCACTACTACACTGGCTGCCCAGTCTCTTTGGGTAGTTAGTTCCTGTTATTGTCTTCAGGTGAGAGCCAGTTTGGTGTAGTGGTTAAGAGTGGTGGATCTCTAATCTGGAGAACCAGTTTTGATTCCCCACTCCTCCACTTAAAGCCAGCTGGGTGACCTTGGGTCAGTCGCAGCTCTTTCAGTACCACCCACCTCACAGGGTGATTTCTGTGGGGATGATGATGATGATAACATTCGATTTATATACTGCCCTTCAGGACAACTTAATGCCCACTCAGAGCAGTTTACAAAGTATCTTACTATTATCCCCACAACAAAACACCCTATGAGGTGGGTGGGGCTGAGAGACCTCCAGAGAACTGTGACTAGCCTAAGTCACCCAGCTGGCTTCAAGTGGAGGAGTGGGGAATCAAACCCAGCTCTCCAGATTAGAGTCCCACACTCTTAACATTGTAATCAGCTTTGAGTGGGCATTAAGTTGTCCTGAGGGGCAGTATATAAATCTATTGTTATTGTTAATAATAATAATAGCAGCAGAGGCGCCTTGTTTGACCACTCTTCCTTTGCATTAAGAGGAATTCTCTTAATTCCTCTTTACCCAGTTTCTCCCTGAAATCCAGCAATCCATTTCTTTTCCTCTTTTTTAAAAAAAAAATCTGGAATCTGTTTCTAATCAGTTCCATTTTGATTAAAAAGAAACGTGAAGGGAGGTTCTGCAGAATTTCAGAACTTCACACTGTAGATGCTCAGAGGCAGGCAGTATCTTCTCAAGCCTTTCTCTCTTCCTGCTATACCACAGCCCTGTGGTGTGTAACATAAAACGGTGTCAAGGGTGTACGTTCCAGAAGGATGTATTGATTTCTGTTCAGAGAGAAATCTGTTTTAAAAAGTGAATTTTGAAGAAAGAGATTCCCCCCCCCCCAATACTGTTCTCCCCTTTCTTTGCCCATCAGGACAAGAAATGCTCTTCTCTCTATAACTTCCTAACTAAAACCATATTTAAAATTGGACTTTTTGACTTCTACAGCTACTGCTTGTGTGTAGGCAAACTTTATTTTAAAACATTTTCAACTGTTCGGCTATCCCCTGAATTCCAAAATAAAAGCTAAGAATGCATCAATGGATTTTTGCGTTTGCATAAATTTCATAGCAGTTGATTAGTGCAAGTCTTTCTCTGTTGCAGTTGTAATAAGCGGATGCTTTCAAACGCTTGACTGTTTAACCATATTTGATCAAACTGCCTTAAATTCAAGGTCTCGCTTTCATTCCTTATTTGTATTGGAGGAAAGCCTTTGTGTGATTTTCACATTGCGGCCGAACACCCCTTATCTTGTGCTATTTCTTCCCTCTTTGTGCCTTCTTTCTACCCTTCGTTAAACCCTCCCATCTGCCTTCACTCTAAGCATTCCCAGGAACATAAGTTTCCTGAATGCTCTAATTTGTCCTGTCTAATGGAACTTCAAAATCTTACATTTTTAAGAGCATCTTAGAATTCTGGCCCTTTTTTTGTTATCAAAGTCAGCTGGTACGCTTCTTGCTGCCTGGATGTTTGCATGCCTGGCTCTTGTAGTAGTTCATGATAGAATACACTTTTTAAAATAGTGTACAAGATGTTTCTTAATCTGTGTAATACTTGTCCAATACTATATGAATGCACTGAGCCCCCTGCTCTTTCCCTAATTGTTTAAAAGTCATTTGTTTACATTTAAATTGAAACACAGAATTGTGGCTATGGGAAAAATAACCCAATTGCTACAGACTCCCCATTGAAAAGAAAGTTATCCATATAACATGGGGGGGGGGTTCAACTGAGGTCTACTGTCTTGTCTACAAACGGGCTCTCTCCTTTATGTAGCTGTTATTCCAAATGGCTGAACCCGGAACAATACACGGCAGAGTTCTTGTTAAGCTACGCAATATGTAATCAGACCCAGTAAGTAAATTGTTGGTGCCAAACAGATGTGGTCTTCAGTGGTGCTTCTGTTGCTACCGCGTTTACTCATTTCATTACTTATTTCCTCATGGTGTAGTAGAGCTCTGTAAAGTCCTTTAAGCTAGGCTTATATCTGAAATGAAAATGAGTGGCTTCAAAGCCTTCTGCATGAATCTTGTTAATGAAAAAGTTTTCAAAGTTTTATATGCTAAACAGCCTGATGTGCTCCAAGCTGTCAGGTGGTTGGATCGTCTTTACTCTTAGTTGCTCTGTGTTTGGATTTTCCCCTTCTAGGGTGATCAGCTATGAAGAAGGGAAAGCTTTAGCAGAATCCTGGAATGCAGCTTTCTTGGAATCTTCTGCTAAGGAAAATCAGGTAACAGATGAACTTTGAGTTGTGTAGCCGAAATGGCAAAGAGCTCTCCAAGTAACCTGCTGAATTACACAGGGGGCTTGCATGCATTTTGGTTGTGATGATTTTAAGAACACTGTGTTCATCTTCGGTCTTCAGTGCGGTCCCACAGTGGAACTGTGTAGGCACAGGCCAGCCGCTGGGACAAATCCTAAAGCTCTCAAGCAAGTAGCAATACGCATTCGCAGAGGCTTCCCGCCAAATACTGTGTTACTGGGCGGAGCGTTCCTTCCCTCCGTTCTTTTCTTGCCGCCCTGAGAAAGGTGTGTGCGTGCTCTCTCTCCTGCCTGCCTGCCTGCCTTTTGGTTTACGACTTTCAAGAATGAAGTCTCAGAAGGCCTTGTTCAAAAAATGCTCCTGATGTGACCTGAAATGCCACATTTGGGTGAGCATGATCTCTGCTTAGGTGAGGGTCACAATGCCAGCACTGCAAGTGCTTTACATCAAAGGCAAGGAACGATCGTGCTGAGTGCGTAAAGGCAACTCTTAGGGAACTTTCCCTCACAGGTTCTGACAGGCCGGCTGTATCACCTTCCACCGAGCAGGAACCAAGAGCGCGATCCAAACCAACCCCCTCTAGAGAGGGCACTCCAGGGTCGCATCAGAACCAAACATCAGTTCCGAAGACTGTACTGTCTACAGACGCTTCAGTTCTGACAAAACATTTGAAACTGAAGTCAGACTCAAAGAAGCGCTGCTCCCCAGAACTAATGGAGCGTACAACTTCAGAGCTACCAGCAAAGAAGGCAAAACATAAATGTCCTGCCTCAACCCCTTCACACTGTCATCAGCACCGATCTCCTTCATCTGCTCCATCCCTCATTGTAGTGGAGATTCTCCAGGCAGCACTGACTCCCTCACGTCCGCATACTCCACCGTTAAGATGGGGATGGGGAACACTGGACATAGATCTATTTGCAACATCACACAACACCAAGGCCAGAGTTTTTTGCTCCACTGGGGGGGGCGGGGGGGGCGGGGTTCAGACCCTCAGTCCATTGGATATCATTCCAGATTCCCTCGGACAAGGATGTCTTTTATGCATTCCCACCCATCCCTTTAATACCCAGAGTGTTGGGGGTAGAATCAAACAATTTAGAACTCACTGTATCCTAATAACCCCATTCTGGCCACACAGGGATTGGTTCCCAACCCTATGGCAAATGTCCAGAGGCTCTTGTATATCCCTCCAGGAAGCCCCCAACCTCATTCACAGAGGCCCAATCCTTTGCCACAGTGTAACTGTTCTCAAACTCACAGCGTGGCACCTACTCCCTTGACTGCCCCCCTTTCCAGGGAAGTCAGTCAGATTATATTGAATGCCCGTAAAGTATCCACAAGATCATCATTTAGTCAAAAGTGGTCTTGTTTTTTCAATTTGGCTAGCTGACACAGCATATTCTCCCCTTTCCTGTCCACTTTCACTTACTTTTGACTACCTGATGGTACTCCTTAAGAAGGGCTTATCCGCCTCGTCCATCAGAGTCCACCTTGCTGCCATCTTGGCGTTTCACGAGCCCATGGATGGCAGAATGGTGTTCTTGCACCAAGCCTCAAAACAATTTCTGAAGGGTGTCCTTAACACGTTCCCACCTAGAGCCCCCCCCCCGCCTCAGTGGAGTCTCACCAGTCTTGGGACAGCTCATGCTACCCCCATTTGAACCTCTTGCCAACTATGACCTCAGTTTGCTCTCTTGGAAGATAGCCCTCCTCATGGCTGTAACATCCTGCAGGAGGGTGGGGGAACTTGCGGCATTACGAATAGACCCACCCACCATTCCTCCAATTCTTTAATGAAAAAGTAGCTCTATACCCCAGCCTAGAATTCCTCCCAAAGGTGGTATCTAGATTTCACCTGCAACAAAAGGTGGTCTTACCAGTCCTCTTCCCGAATCCTACTTCAGAGTCAGAACGCACACTACACAAATTAGATGTGAAGAGGGCTTTATTGTATTATATTAACAGAACAAAATCCTTTCGGAAGTCCAAGGCCCTGTTTGTGTGCTGTTCAGGCCCACGCAAAGGTCTCCGGGTGGATCGTTGCAGCCATCAGACAATGCTACTCCTCGGCTAAGGTTCCCTGTCGAGTGACCGTCAGAGTGCACTCCATCAGGGCACGATCCTCTTCATCAGCCTTCCTACGGGGCACACCACTGCAGGATATCTTCCAGGCAGCCCTGTCGTCATCAACGGACATGTTTATTCGCCATTACTCTTGGGTGTAAACACCAGAAGAGATGCAGCAGGGGGGACAGCTGTCCTCCAATCACTATTCCCCTAATCATCTCACACCCTCCTCCATTGGTGAATAGCTTGCTATTCTTCCAATGTGGGACTGCACTGAAGAGCGAAGACGAAAACTTACCTGTAACTGTTGTTTATCTAGGTCTTCGTGCAGGCACACATTCACTCCCTCCTACCCCACTGTGAGACTCTCAGTTGACTTGCGGCAGCGTAGGAGGAACTGAGGGAAGAAGGGACACTCCACCCAGCAACACAGCATTCAGCAGGAAGCCTCCGTGCATGCATGTTGCTGCAAGAGGAGCGTCCCCTACCTCTTGAGAGCTTTAGAATCTTTCCCGTCAGCTGGCGTGCGCCTGCGCAGTTCCAGTGTGCCTGCATGAAGACCTAGACGAACAACAGTTACAGGTAAGTGCCACAGTGTTACACGTCTCCATGCAGTACAAGCTTCAAACACGTAGACTGTCACGTAACCACTTCCTACCTTGTGAAGTAAGGGTAGCATTAGCACAAGTCATTTGAATGCACCAGGTGAGAAATTGGGTTGGGGGTGGGGGGCTAGTTAAATGTTTTTTTTACAGACTTGCTAGAGCTGAGCCAACTTTACCTAGCGGTAAAATTGTTGGTGCCAAACTGGTGCGGTCTTCAATGGAGCTTTTATTGCTACTGCATGTACTCAGATAATGTTTAGCATTCATTACATATCTTCTAATAGTATCTTAGATCCCTCTCCCTCGAACTAGGCTTATTTGAGCTTTCTGCTGCAAAATATGAACTCTGTAAAGGGTGAAATCATAAGCTTTGAAGTACTAGTGGTTTGGACCCACTTTTAAGGTTTTGGCATAAATAATTTGAAATGGGGGCAAAGTTTCCCTGCTTCGCAGTAGCATAAAAGGATATCTGAATTGTTCAAAAATTATATTCCTCAAAATAGGAAGAACCATCCAAAGTGTTCTTTTGGCAAAGAAGGCAGCCTCTGTTCAGTTGGGAAAATACTTGAATGTTTGCTTTAGTTTGGGGGTTAAGGCGTTGTCAGGGTTCACTTGTCAAGGCTTTGGCTGTCTGTTGGAGTACTGGATCACTTGCCATCTGGAAAGGAAACCTCTGGAGAAGAGTATGTTGATCATCTCTCAGCCCCGTTCACGGTTATTTTCTAATTTAATTTGCAGTGGAAATACATGGGGTTAACTGGCCACTTAAAACTATTATGCTTAGAAGACTGCACTGTAGTGAAAAATACCTTTTGATTAGATTAGACTTTAAACAGCACATGAGATACAGCACACATCTGGAATTTAATGAGGCACTGTTCAGTGAATTGTCATATTACCCTTTTAAGATGCTTAAGGGACCACTTGAGTCGGGTGGAAGAGATCTGGAAGTGAGCCCGGTTCAGAATTGCACCTTGTTGGGAAATAACTCTTGTTAAACTGAACATGGAGAAACAGTCATTGGATGCTGTGATGTGCCAACTTTAAAACGTTGGGCTGTCTTTCTGTACTAATGATTTGGGCCAGCTTCATTACTAAAGCTGAAACCAGCATTCCCTCATTGCTCCTGGGTAAGCTTTCCAGGTGATTGAAAATCTTCACAAGTTTCAGCACAAGACACTTTAGGAGAAAAAAAAATGGGAGACAGCAGCAGCGAGTGGAAAAACAAGAGAGGAGAGTACATCATCAAGAGGTGCTAAGGTGCTGTGAAGGCTAAAGTGTTTGGATTGCAAATGCAGTCTTTGGGGGACAGCTGACCCTGTTCAGTCCCTGCATAAAGTGATGCCTCTTCTTGCTAACTCAGACGGGGCTTATTTGGTTAAGCTGATCCTGAAGCACTCGACGCCTGAAATACATTTGAGCCTCAGCAGACTTTGGCCTCTGTCCCCTGTTGGTGGATCTGGGCTGTCAGGTTGAGTGCTTCTCAGACCAAGATGTCAGGCTAAATGGGCCATTTGGCTTCCTTGATGTGCTGCCTTGCCAAAAGTTTAAGATGACTCACAATTAAAAATATAATACCTGAAAAGTAAAACAATCAACAGCTCAGAAGGCTATAAAAGCAGCGTGCAGTATGCTGGAGTAAAATAAAGCCGTAAACTGGCCTGGCTAGACTAGATCAAAGAGGTGTAAAGTTGTTAATATGTACCATTCTGATGCCCAGGGCAAATGACAGTGCTTCCAATGGAACAAAGCAGCTTTTCCCCACGCTGGCCTACTGCCAGTCCGTTCAGAGGCTTGTCCTAACTACGGTTAAGTAAAAATACGCACAACCCTGGATTGTTGCTGGGTTTTACGCACCTCAATTCTCCCATCTCCTCGCATGGAGATTTACAACTAAAAACAAATTCTGGTTAACAGCGATGCATTATTATAGGCTGGGAGCTAGCCAAGGTCCCCCGCCCCCCAAACTATCTGGCATTCTAAACCTGGATTTAATCCAGATTTAGAATCCTGGTCTGCTTCTGCATTGGAGAGACTCTCTGTATAGCTCTTGTTGCTGCTGCAAATGCCCGGTGCATTTGGCAACAGAGCATTCACGTGGAAGTGCTCCCCCTCACTCACCTTGTCTCGCCCCACAGGCAAGCCTAGTAGTAGTACGGGGTTGTTCACATTTTTACTTAACCACAGTAGGTGTCTAAATGCAGAGGGAACGGACTTGGCTACACTTTCAAAAGATCAGGTTCAGATTTTTAACCTGATCCCACTCCCGATCCAGGAGAAAGTGTGGGTGGGCTCCATAGTTCTGGAAGAGCCCCCTGGCATGCCCTTGGTGATCCCATTTAGTGTTTTAATATCGTAAGCAGAGATTTCCAGGATAGTACCTAGAAAGCACCAGGGAATCAGCACAGGTATTGAGCTTTTTCAGCATATCATCCCAGTTTATTTTATTTCACTTAATTTAAATTAGATTTACATACCACTTTGTAACCAAAGTGTTTGTGAGCTGCCATAGAAAGGGAAGACTAAAAAGGATAAGCAGCTTGTTTACACTTACAGTGCTTTTGGAAATGCATCCTGAGATTGGAAGGTGGTCCTTGGAGGGGGGGGTGCTGTGAAAAATGTAACATGTACCTACTACTTGCAAATACATCTCTTGCCTAACTAGAGCCCTACACCGTGCGCTGAATCAATTGCAACGGCTGCAACTTGTCCGCTTCCTTTCCGGAGTCGTCTTCAGGGCTCTCAACGGCTCTTCTCTCTTTCATTCTAGACTGCTGTGGATGTTTTCCGGAGGATAATTTTGGAGGCAGAAAAAATCGATGGGGCATCTTCACAAGGGAAGTCTTCGTGCTCAGTGATGTGATTGCGCAGCTGTGGCTGAACACTGGGAAAATACATTCTTTGACCTCCAGAAGCAAAACTGCCTGTTCCCTTTCACAGCAAAACTCCGCTTCTTTTTCTTCTGTTTAACCTGAACAATATACAACCGGTTGGAGACTTTCCCTTCAGATTATGTTAAACTCTGACTCCTGCGCAAAACAAAGGCTTCACTTCCATTTTTCAGATTTTAAGCAATCATATTTTCAATTTATATATTGTATTTCTTAATATTATGACCAAGAATTTTACTGGCATTAATTTTTCAGTGTAGCTTGGTTAGAATAATCATCCAGATGATGCATTATTGTTACACTACTATTAACTAGGCTTGAATATCAGTGTTTCTTTGTGTTAAATGTATACTTGTAAATAAAATAGCTGCAAACCTTAGGGTGTCCTTTTCTTACTCAGGATTCCTTCAGAGAGCCTAAATGCTATTTCCCTGCAACTTTCCAAAAGTATGTTGTTGGACAGGATGTTTCTCTGTTGTGCTCAAGCCACAAAACTCAGAAGATAATTAAAGGAAGATGCTGCAGTGTTGGAATTCATTCATGCAGGTGGTGGCACTTCAAGGATTGTGGTGGTTCTTTGCAGTTGGAAAAATCTTCCCTCCCTTCTTTTCATGCCAAACTTAGTGGCCCAGTTATTGGGGTCTCATGTAGTTGGCACAGTGTTAAGCTCCCCCCGCCCCGGTTGTGTCTGACTTAAGTTGTAGTCTACAAAGCTTTGTGCCAAAACAAACCAGTTAACCTTTAATATATCACGGTAGTACTTCTCTTCCAGAAATAGATGCTGGAAAGTGATGACTCTCCATGTGGGCAGCTAATGGCACTAGAAGTTTGGCTATGGTTCTTGCTGCTTTGAGCTTTGCCGTACCCGCACTGTTATTTAAATTCTCCAAAAGAGGAGAATACAAGAAAAATAACAATTCCATGAAATACCTTTTATTAGGACCAACTGAAATGAGGGTTAGTCATAATAAAAAGTGCTATGTGGCTTTTGGTCTTTTTCATGGGTTTTGCTTTGGACCAACTCCGTTGCCTATAGCCCCTTAAGAGGAGACGCTGCTTTAGTATTAAGCCTACAGTTCACTTTTCTACATCAGTCAAGGAAAACTTAACAGGACATGCCTTATTAGGTTGTGATTTGCAAATTTCAAAAGAGCAAAATAGGTGGTGCTGAGTTGATTGGTATGACGTGCGAACAAACCTGTGTTTAAAGTATTATGGATTAATGCCCTGACTTTGTAAACAATATATAGTTGTCAGTGAGAACTGCTTTGAATATGTGCTATTTCAGAATAAGATTTTCCTTTCTCCCCACTAAGATATGGGGAGAGTCCAGATCTACACATCTTAATGCTGACCTACCTTTCTGCTGTCCGTATCTGGTATCTTCGGTCAGGTGTATTGGCCTATTGCACCAACCCTGATATGTTAGTGGGGATAGATGGGATTTATAGATTATAAAATACCAAATTACAATATTCACACAAAATTAGCAACAAAACTACATATGAGTTCAAATTGAGATGTATTGGAGTGATATATTTCAACAACTATTTTTAGTAGACTGGCTTGTATTACTCCCTTGCCTATTCCTTTCATATCGGCATGTTCATTGCAACAGTTCATATTTTGCTAGACTTATGAAAATCACTGCTGTGCTCAGTCTTTTCCAATATACCACTATGCTTATTTCTGCTGCTGTTGAAAAGTTCCTTTATCAACTTCAAATCTAAGGGTACTAAAATATGCCATCATGCAGAACATAAATTCACAGTACTCTAACTCTAGTGGGGAGAGAATTGTTTGTTAAGCCCTGCATAATGTACATACCAAATATTTTAATTATATTAATTTACTATATTTTGAAATGTGTCTGATGTGGATATACTGCAGCATGGTGTGGGGGGTAGCTCTGGTGTTCCCCATAATAGTAACTTTTTCAAATGAAATTAAGCTGTTATCCAAAGAGTTTGCTAAGTATGTACAGCCCTGTTTTCATTCATATCAAAATGTCTCCCAATCAACAATTAACCTGAAGTTTGTTCACTAAAAGCTAATTTAACTGTTCCTCGAAGTTAATTTAATAACAGTATTTGCTGCTCTGGGAAGTCCAGTGTTTCCTTAGTTTTCTTTTTGTATGCTGTAGAGGCAGTTGAGGTGTTCCGCCTTGTGCGTTGAAGGAATTTGGTCAGAAGTTCAGAACTGAAGCTTCAGCTTGCATAGGAACGTTAATAACGTTATTCATTCTTATGATTGATAGCTGTGATGAGAGTAGGGAAAAATGAATTTCTGTTCATTTTAATATTTGTTATATTTGACCTTTTGATGTTCTAGAATGTCATTGGCTAGGTTTTCTCTAGAGGCGTGTTGATGAGTACCAGTAGGTGTGTTCCCAACATACAAACTACCTGGGGTGTGTGGCTTCGGTTACTGAACAACACTTGCTCTCCTTGTCGGAGGCAAGAGCTGTGAAAGGAGTACGGCACCAATTCAGTTCCTCCACTAAAGCAGAGAAGGGAACAGTCTGCCGCGTTACAGTTGAGACGATCACATTGGAGCTTTTCCTCCATAGTGTAAAGATGAAATGGGGACAGCAATGTCATTCAACGTGTTTTAACTCTTGCATTATCCACCCCCCCCCCAGGAGGGTGTTTGAGCCACCTGATGCTGTGGTGCTTCTAAGATCCCCAAAGTGGAATCAGTGGAATATAGTCAGCAAATAGATCTTTCAACAACAACTTGTATTTGGTCAAACTAAAAAAGTTTGCACAATATAGGAATTTTGAAATGGATGTAATCCTGCCCTCAAGTCATAGTTGGCTTATGGCGACTCCTGGTGGGGTTTTCTTGGCAAGAGACTAACAGAAGTGGTTTGCCAGTTTGGTGTAGTGGATATGAGCGGCAGAACTCTAAACTGGAGAACTGGGTTTGATTCCCCACTCCTCCGCTTGAAGCCAGCTGGGTGACCTTGGGTCAGTCCCAGATTGCTCAGAGCTCTCTCAGCCCCACCCACCTCACCAGGTGATTGTCATGAGGATAATAACATACTTTGTAAACCGCTCTGAAGAGTGTTAAGTTTTCCTGAAGGGTGGTGTATAAATTGGAATTGCTTGCCATTGCAGACTGCAGCTCTGGTCTTTGTTGGAGGTCTCCTATCCAATTACTGACCAAGGCCAACCCTGCTTAGCTTCTAAGATGTGATGAGATCAGGCTCTCCCGGGCTGTCCAGGTCAGGGCTATAGGAATGTGAGGTTGTGTTTAATAACAAAGGGTTGCACCTTTGACCGTCATGTTAAAATCACGATGGCTTGGATCCCACTAGGGATAGGATTTCTGGCTGTTGAGTGCTTCTCACTATGCTTTGGGCAGCGTCTGGAGGGGGAAGGAGAAAGCCATACGTTGTGGACGAAGAACCTTTTGCACACAGAAATGTTGCACTGGATCCAAACCACATGGGTCTCTTCTGGTAACCAACGCTCTCCTCTGGCTCGAGAAGCCTTCCGCTAGGCCTCCTTGTGCTACAGGGTAGGACTGCTGTTAGTGGAACACGATACATGTGATCCAATATATAACTGAATTTGCTTTCTGCCAGACGCAGCTGATCACTTCGTGTGGATATGGAGTTGCTCCCGTTGGCTTTTGTAGCATGCTCTAAAGGGGGCCATTTCTTTGGTTGAAAAATACCACAATTCCTGAGCTGGTTTACAATATCTGGTTTCCTACAAAACTCATAGATGACCTTGTAACAGTTGCTAGCTCGCAGCCTGGTCTACCGAATACTAATACATGCCATCATTAGCTAAAGAATTTGCATCACTTCAATAAATCTAAAGCTGAATTCTGGAAAACATGCAGGGGTAACTCCTCGTGTGACCCTGCAGTCTGATACGTGCCTCCCAGCTTGCACTGAATGCTCTGATATATCAGATTGGTCGTCATATAACGGAGGGAAATTTCCTTGCTTGACTTTCCTTTTTAAAAAGTTGTGTTGCTGATCTTACACAGTGGGCATATGTGGGAAAACCTTCCGCAATCCCAAACAGAATTCCAATTGCTGGCCTCAGCACAAAAATGGATGAGGGTTGTCAAAGGATCAGGGTTGCAGTTCAGAGTCCTTTCTGGGTAACTTTTGCTAGTCCGTTGCAGCCCTTATTTCTCCAAACTCTCAGCTTTGCCAATAGCTGAACAACGAAAACGGTTTCTGGAACATGATGATTTTCCACCCAGGACTTGATCCCAGCGTTCAGGGCTGGAGTTCAAGCTTGTTTGTTTTTTTGGCTGCTACCACTGCCCTTTGCTTCAAGGCTTGGTGCCTCCTGTTGTCCCAATTTCCCTGTCTGTGAAAAAGGATGATTGTCATTAGCTCCTTCCTCAGGGAAGATGTGAAAATTAATTAGCTCTGGATTGAGTGCTTTGAGCGTATGAAATATTCCTGCTAATAAATTGTGTGTCAGTACAGAAATAGCACAGGCTAAGTCCATTTGATCGCATTCCATATTGTTTGTTATAGATGCATTAATCCAGCACAGCCCTTGAGCAATGCAGAAAAGGGTGTATGCAAACAACATGAGAGAGTCAGTGTGTGGGACCAGAAGCTGTAAGGACCCATATTTGAATTCTTGCACTGCTGTGGAATCTTGGGCCACTCATACACACTCAGCTTAACCTACCTCACAGGGTTGGTGCAAGGATAAATGGAGAAGAGAAGAACAATGTAGCTGCTTTGGGTCCTCGCTGGGGAAGAAGGCAGAGTTAAAATGAAGCAAATAACGTGGGAGCTACTTGGCTGTTCTCTTGTGTGGTTATGGAACAGTATTTGTGGAACTGGGCTTGCTTGGAATAGCCACTTTCTAGCATTGCATGCTAGGTTGGCTTACGATGACCTGGAGTAGGAAAAGATGACCCCAAGAAGAGGCTTCTCTAAATGTATTTGCAGCCTTAACTCTTGCAGACAGAATTGAACTGGCATGATGAAACCACATTGGAGCAAGCTAAGTCAATAAGCGTACTGCAGTCCACTCAAGACATGATAGCAATGGGTGTGGCAACAGCCTGTTGCTGTTGTCACCATAATCTGTGTTCAAGCCGAGCACACACTAGCGTTCATCCCAACAGGAGCCATTAGACTGTGCTTGGTCCTGGCTACCGGTGGCCCTCTGGGAACTTTCCCCTAAGTTCAAGGACTTATCTGGCTCCTCCTTTCAGTGGCCAAGAGGAGACTGCTACATGGAATAACTTACGGAAGCCTGTAAAAAGGAGTGAGTGTTGCTCTCTTTTCCATACTGCAGACCAGGTCTCAGGCATGGTTATCGCTTGTTGACCAGTGTGAGTATCCTGATATCATCCCTATATTACTTCAAAGCACTGTGCCTGCCAATGACTTCATGCGCCCATCTACCTGAACAAGAGATGTAGCCGTAAATAAAGCAGTCATAAGGCTGCTACTGGTGCTACCTATTTTCTGGATTGTGAATGTCCTTGTCGCATCTTGGTGTGTTACTCCAGAGGGACTGAAAGACAGGGGTAATTAATCTGAATGTGCACTGTTTCCAAGTTGTGGACTAACGGTGCTAATTTATTGAAATAGCTCAGGAAGATTCAAGTCTCTTTATATCCTGCCCTTTCTTCAAGGAGTTCAGGAGTGGTATATGTAATTCTCCCATTTTTGCCCTCACAACAACCCTGATTTTTGGCTGAGGTGGAAAGAGATTGGCCACTTGGCCCAGTGAGCTTCCTGACCAGCTGGGGATGCGAACTCAGATCTCCTTCGTCCTAATCGAACACTCCTTACTAGGGGTGTGCACTTCAGGTTTCTGATTCAGATTTTTAACCCGAATCAGGCCCAATTCAGTTAGATTCTTGCTGTGCAAACGGCAAGAAAAGCACTGCTTTCAAAAGTTCCCGCTGCCTTCTTCCACTTGAGGGAAGGTCCCTCTACCCCTCTTCCATCGGGTGAAAGAAGGTGTCAGGAACCTTTGAAAGCAGCACTTTTCTTGTCATTCAAATGGCAGGAAAAGTGCTGCTTTGATCTTCAGTGTGCTTCGAATCTTTACGGAGCATACCGAAGTGGTTTAAATACCCAAATCCCAAAGCGGGTTGCTGATTCGGGTTATTCCAGATTGTTTTCCTGCTTCGGGTAAACCGAATTTTTTTCAGGTGTACACCTCTGCCGATTCCTTGCCATTATACCACATTGACAAAACTTTTCAGCTCAGTGTTACTAGCACTTTGTGCAATCTATGCAGAACTCAATTCAGAAACTTTTCGAGCTAGGGATCAGTCATTAAAAGCCTTCCCTTCAGAGGTGCAATTTAGGCCAGAAATACACATTACTAGTTACTCGAGAATACTCATGTGCACCTCTTTTCACGTATTTTCAAATGCAGGAAAGCTCCAACAGCCACAGCTCTTGTTTATTCTCCCTCAGCGATCAACATAAAGTGGAATCTTGCTCACATTGCTAACAGTTTAGAAAACATTTACTGAAACTGAGCTGCCTTTGTGTTACCTTTCAGAAAAGGATCTGCCGGCATGTGAAGACATGGCAGAAACTCCATTGCAGGCTGCTCCTCTTTCAACAACCTCCAAAAAGTCAGATACTGATGAGTTGGCTTCAAGAATCTTCTCATAGGGACTCTGCCCCCACTCGCCAGGCATCTTAGAGGATCAGCTTGATCTCCACTCATGAAGGACCACCAAAGGAGCATCACGGCGCATTTCAAACACCCTCCTTGGTTTTGACCTCAATGGCACCTGCCACATGTCCCTGCTGGTGGCGGCTGGAGAACCAATCCTTGAGATCTTGCAAACTGTCATTCCGCTGCCTCCATCACCCAGTAAAACAGCCTTCGCCGATACACTTTCCATTGGTATCAGAAGGCTATTAAAGCTCACTCATTGACTCTAGTGCTATTCTCTCTTTGGGATAGATCTTTGTCTTCATCCCCAGTGATGGACAGCCAGTTGGAAAGAAGTTTTGGAACTTTATTGTTACATATGATCACAGCAGCAAGAGTACTGTATGCACAAAAATGGAAAACTCCGATATTGCCTACAATGGAGGAATGGTGGATAAAAGTTTTGGAGTTTGCATCAATGGCAAAACTACACTGATTAGAGAAAAGACATTATCTACATTCTTGGCTGAATGGAAACCATTTGTAGACTTTTTACATGAAATAGATAATAATGATTTGATGATATCTAGATTTATGGATTAAGAATCATGAACAGTAGAAAAAAGAGGGCTTTTATATTTAACATAGAATAAGAGAGACTTTGAAAACACATATTTGTCGCAGAGAAAATTGGAGCTCCACTTGCAATTTAGGTTTTTTTCTTCCCCCGCCCCCCACCATCTTTCTAAGTTGTATTTTCTTTTTATTATTTTTAGTGGTGTGCCCTGTTTGCTTTTTTCATGTTTATATGTACTGTTCATGTGGTTTTTTAGATTGTTGTATTTTTTCTTATCTTTCATACCTACTGTTTATTGTTTAAATAAAAACAATTTACAACCGGGATAGATCTTCTTTGTCTTCTTGATCCCGAGACTGTTACAAAGGCCTCTTTCTGGTGGCAGCCCCCCACTGTTCACAATGCCAGTCACTCGATCTCAAGGACACAATTCCCATGCAAACCATCTGGTTTACTCCAAATTACCCCATCTACTATGGAAAAACTGGCCACTCGTTCTATCGGTCCTGAGATAGTTACCCCCCTTGTTCTCTGGGCCGTTCCACCTGCATGGGGCAGGGCATGCTCCGCTGACTTCCTGTCTACTTAGGGCCTTCTTGTGCAGGTGTCAATGCTTCCCTGTTGCGACCGCTGCCGCCAGCTCTCCAAACTACGAAAGGCTCGTTCACCTCCTCTGCCCCCAGTGGTAGCTGAAACTCCAACAACAGATTCTTCTTCTCACTTGCCACCAGGGCTTTTTTCTGGGAAAGAGGTGGTGGAACTCAGTGGGTTGCCCTCGGAGAAAATGGTCACATGGCTGGCGGCCCTGCCCCCTGATCTCCAGACAGAGGGGAGTTTAGATGGCCCTCCGAGGGCCATCTAAACTCCCCTCTGTCTGGAGATCAGGGGGCGGGGCCACCAGCCATGTGACCATTTTCAAGAGGTTCCGGAACTCCGTTCCCTCGTGTTCCAGCTGAAAAAAAACCCTGCTTACCACCAATGCCAGTTTCCCTCCAAAGGGGGGGAGTGGCTCTAAAAAGAAAGCCAGAATGGATCCTCCTCTTCATCGTCCTGCTCCCTCTGGGTCTGACCCCCCCCAAACTAGCCAGAGCAAGAGGGCCAGGTGAGCACAGAGGTAAATGGCAGCAGCTATTCCCCCTCTTAACCTCCGTTGTCAAGGCAGTGAAGGCGAGGGAAGAAAAGCAGCCCACTCCAGCTTGCTTTTCAGTCCCACAACCACCAGCTCTTCTGCTTTGCCATTGCGGCTTCTTGTTCCTGTCATTCCTTCCTTGGTCAGAATGGGGGGGCACATCAAGGAGGGCTGGGCTGCAGGCCTGTGGGCCCTGGGATTGGCAGTAAGGCTGCCAACCTCCAGGTGTGGCTTGGAGGTCTCCCAAAATTACAACCGATCCCCGGACTAGGTTGGCAAAAACGGGAATGGCAGGAATTTCCTGAAGAGTTTGCCTTAGTGCGCCCTCGAAGAGAGACTAGCCATGCTGCTGGAAACCTATACTTGTCTATGTTAATAAAATCACATCACCGTCCTGTATAAATAACCACAGGCTCGACTAGTGAGTTAATGTGATTTTAGTTTTAAGGCAAACAGCCTAAGATCTGTGTTCTGGAATTTCCACTTCATATTTTTGTTTCTTGGGGCTTTTTAATTCGTTTCCTATGTTTGGCTCTTCGGCAAGTGTCAAAGGTGAAGCCTGGGTCTCATTTTAGAGTGCATGCGTGGTTATGGTGTGGATTATGCTTAAGGGGGGTGTCATGATGAACATGGTCTGTGAGGCATGCGCTTGGGTATATCGGGTGACCGCAGGAACCCTCTTCACGAAAGCTCACGAAAGCTCATACCCTACTAGGGCTCATTTCAAGGGGGAACATGCTGGAACGCAGTTCCGGCAGTTCCCCAAAGAGGTCACGTCAGGTGGCCTCGCCCACCTGACTCTCAGCTATTTTGGGCCTGTTTCAGCCTGGATTGGGGCCGAAACGGCCCGGATCCGGCCTCTGGCAGGTGGTGGATCACTCTCCTGCTCAGCAGCAGCCCGATTTTGACCATTTGGGGCCCCTTTTCGGCCATTTTGGGCCCAATTTCAGCCCTGAATGGCCAGGATTGGGTTCAAAACAGACAGGATAGGTGATGTCAGGGGGGGTGGTATATGCAAATCAGTTATGCGAATGACACACTTCCGGTGCTGTCAAGGGGTGTGGCATATGCTAATGAGTTCCTCCAGCTCTTTTGCTGTGGAATGACCCCTGTACCCTATCATAAACTTTGTTAGTCTTATAGGTGCTACTAGACTCTGGCTCTTTTCTACTGCTACAGACAAACACGGCTACCCACCTTGATCTATCTCCACGGAGGTCAATTGTAAATGTAATTCTGGGAGATCTCCAGGCTCCATCTGGAGGCTGATAACCCTAACGTGGATTCAGGGGCATTCTGGAGGTCCAAAGGGCCCTGCCACCCCCTAACAGAGGGAGGCCTGGCTTGGCTGAATCTCATGCAGAATCCAACCTGGCGGGCTGGAAAGGTGAGGTGGCAGGTGGCCTGTGACGGGGCTGAACTAGACCTGTCTGGCCTCGCCTAGGCGGCAGCAGCCTTAACACTACCTTTCATCCAGCAGAAGTATCTGAAGAAGCGAGCTGTGGCTCACAAAAGCTCACACCCTACCACTAATTTTTATAGTCGTATAGGTGCTACTGGACTCTGGCTCTTTTCTTGGTGGCCGTAATAGCCAATCTGTCCCTGTTTGGATAGGAGGGTGGCTTTGGTAAAGTCTCTTTGTTAAAAAAAAAAAACATTTCTATTTAAATTTATTTTGTGTATCGACATGGTGGTCCCTTTTGAAAGGAGCCAACCCCCCTCTGGAGCCCCCTCTTACTGCAGTCACGCAGGCTGGGCGTCGGGACTTATTTTTACTCTGAAGACGTGGAATCGCAGGGTGTCCCAAGCACAGTTCAGTATTGCTCATCCGAGGCAGGAGCCAGCTTGCGGCATCAGAGGGCGAGTTTTGTGTGCGTTTTAACGATGAAATGATTAATGCTGGACTTCATCCTTCCCATAACTGTGCTTGTTGTGTTTTTGTTTCGTGACCCTCTGCTACAAAAAGTGCCAGCAGCCAAGAGTCTGTTTTCCTCTCAGTCTTTGAAACATTTCCCCTGAAAATGGGGGCTGCACTTTCCTCTTCTCCTTGACTAGGAACGAATGTTGTCTGAGGCGGGGGCGAGGGAGAGAATAATGTGCGCGCTTGTCATCCTTTCAGAAGTGATGCAGTTGTGGGGCTATGATGTCATTGGCGCGAGGTCTGCGTTTGGTGTACCATGCGCTTCCTCAGGACAAATAAATACATCAGCAGGCATGTGTGGGTCGTGCATGTCTGCGAGAGCGCCTGAAGCACTTGGCTGGAGCCAGGGATTGCTTGGCTCATCCCAGGCACAGCTGGAGTTTTGGTTTACACATCAGGCCTCTGTGCCAAGGCGGCCTCTCCAAGGAGGGCGGGAGGCAAAGCTTGTAGCCTCTCTGACTGAGAGGTCAAAGGCGCCTGCCAGACACCTTGGGATTTGTCTGTCTGTGTCAGAGATCGCTGTCTCTCCTGCGTTGTCGGGGAGAAACCTCTTCTTTCTGGCAAGTCGGGCTGGATGGAAGCAAAATGCAAGCTGAAGCAAACCCCCTCACTCCGAGACTTTGTACTCACACATGGTTTCAACTGGGCTGCTGATAGCTGCACAAAGCTGCTATGCAGTTACCTGTACTCTTTCAGGAAGAGATGGGTTGAGCATATGCACAGGACAGGAGACCACTGGTTTCTGGCCCAGTGCCCTGGCTTCACTTATTAAGAGCCAGCGCACTGGTTAGAGAACTGAACTAGGGAGGCCTGAGTTCAAATTCAGCTCAGTGGTTGACTTTGGGCCTGTCACACACTCTGAGCTAGAGAGCCCTTTCCCCCACTAGGGGTGGGGGATCCCCCACTTTCACCCTCTGCCCCCTACCTCCACTTACCTGGCTGGCAGGGAGGAAGGCTCAGGTATGGGCCTCCCAGGTGTGCTCCCGGGGCGGTGCAACGTCACTCCTGGGAGTGACATCATTGCAGCATGCCAAGAGTGCTCCTGCACTTTGTAGCAGGCCGATTTGGGCCGCAAATGGGCCAGTTTTGGCCTATTTGATGCCCAAATGGGCCCACTGTGAAGCGCACCCCCTGCATGATGATGTCACTTCCTGGAAGTGATGTCATCACACACACACCAGCATAGCACTACTGGAGGGCTTTCGTTGGATATTTTAAAAGATCATAGATCCAGAGAAGTTAGCCATGTTAGTCTGTAGTTGCAAAATAGTAAAGAGTCCAGTAGCCCCTTTAAGACTAACCAACTTTTTTGTAGCATAAGTTTTTGAGAACCACAGCTCTCTTCGTCAGATGCATCTGATGAAGAGAGCTGTGGTTCTCAAAAGCTTATGCTACAATAAAGTTGGTTAGTCTTGAAGGTGCTACTGGACTCTTTACTATTTTAAAAGATCAGTAATTGACATATTGGTATAGCTTAAAATCAACAACTACTGATTTTTTTTTCAAATTATGAAAAAGACATCCATCTTTAAAGTCCCTGAGCCAATGTTGTTACAAATGCACACCCTGGAAGCCCCCCTCCTCTTTCTGCTCTACATGGGAATTGTAAAGGCTAAACAAATATTACAAATATCGTAACATTAAATAGGCTATAAACAAGACACGCTATGAATCCACAAAGCACATATGTTGTCAGTCACATTTGTACACAACAACAACAACAGCAACATTCATTCTGTACTTGCTCATCTGGTTCTTATTCCAACGCAGGAGAAAGTGTTGCCAGTTCGGAGTATAGTCTGATAATCTGACTTTGCTGCCAAATATCAAGCAGATTAGTTAAGATTCTCACAAGATTATACCGTGTCTTGTATCTAGCTGATATTTGGTATATTTGGAAGTGAAGATCTGCCTCACAGTCCCTGCTCTCTGTGCCTCTGCTCTCAGAAGGCAGGTGGCAACCAGAGACAGGGCATTTTCAGTGGTGGCACCTTGCCTTTGGAATTCCCCCTTCATCGTGTCTAGCACCTATGGTACTCTCTTTTAAGCGCCAGGTGAAAATGTTTATTTTTACCCAGGCTACTAATTAAAAGCTGATCTTTAAACATGTGTATAGACTGCTTGTAGTCTAAGAACTGTGGGAGACTCATTTTAAGCTGCTCGGTGGTTTATGTTTTTATGCTCTGGCTGGGTTTTTGATGTGAACTGCTTTTATTGTGTGTGATGTTCCAATTATGTTTTATTTTGTAAACAGCCTTGGGCAGGTTTCTTGGAGAGGCAACATAGAAATTTTCTAAATAAATAAATTGTGTGAGGGGTACAAATCCTTTAACTTTGCATCCCAGCTGGAGGAAAAGCACAAACAAAGTTATAGGCAGAAATGTGTTTCCGGCTGAAATCTCTGGAAACAAAGAACAAGCAGGGTTGATGATAAAAGAAAAACTAAAGAACCAGGCAAACCCAAAACAACCCAAATGACATTTATTTGCACAATAGGGTGTAGTGTGCAAGCCAAGTTCTATGGCTTCATCAAACTCCCCGCCCCCAAGACCTGGCTTCCTTCTCTGTCTCCTCTGGAAAGGAACATGATACAGGTTCGAAAGGTAATTGTTACGATCTTTACTTTCCTTGGGGTAGATTTTTCTTTTAATCTTTCCCTTACACCCTCTGGGTAGTTTGCTGCCACCAGGAATATATTATTCCAAGATATTTTATTTAAATTTTCCCTTTTTGGTAACGTTCCTAAGCGTCAGGCTCCTTCGTGGTTCTATGTGGCCCTGAGGATAGGAATGGGATATAGCAATGACAGCTACACTGGGATATAACAAAACAAAATAAACTTTTATTTAGTCAAGGAGCATATTGGTTTCATAAAAGTGGTTCTCGGTTCTTAAAGTTACTTCCTATAACCTCATTCACACTGATCTCTTCTAAGGCATCACACACAGTTAGCCTCTTTCTCCAACTCAATATTTCTCTTACAGAAATGTTTAAAACTCCTCAGGCAGCACACAGCTGGCCTCTCTTTCCCTGACTGAGTGTCCTTTCACAAACATGCTCAGTTCAGGTTCCACACAGGTCATATTTCTCTCATAAATACTTCAACATACTCAGGCAGCACACAGCTAGCCTGCCTTCTTCTGACTGGCTATTTTGCTCTCCACTCTCAGTCTCAAACTGCCTTCACTCCGCCCACACTCTCAGTCATCAACCAATCATATCGCTCACTCATCCCTCTCTTTCACCCCCACTCTTCACCTATCTCACCAAGCATTTAAAGACACATGCACACATTCACTTGAAATCATTACAGTAATGTTCATAGCTTTTGCTCTGCTGCTCAGGCATCGCATTCTTATATCTGGCCGTTCCCATTTTCAAAGCAATACAAATTGGAGGCTGTTTCCTGGCTGCTACTTTGAACACGCAGCAGGAAAAGGCTCCTATCGGAGGTGGCCCTTAATTATCTGTTGAATTGGTGATGGTGAAGAGAATGAAGAGAGAGACAACATTTTAAGAAGGTTGGAGGAGATGATTTGATCATTTGTCCTCCACGCACAAGCGAGCTCTGCAAATTTCAAAGCCAGTCCTGAGGGTTTTCATTGCTACTCAGTCGGAGCCGGGGAAAAGTTAGTTGTGTTAAGTGCCTATAGGTCAGCATCTGTGACTTCACCAACACAAATCCCTCCCTCATTAGCAGCTTTCTAAAACATTGCACTTTCTTTCGGGTAAGATGGAAAATACATGGTATATACATTTAAATAAATATCTGGTTTTTTTTAAAAAAAAGGACATTCTAGCTTGGAAGATGGCTTCTTACCTCAAAACGGCCATCCCGGCCACCTGGATCCATGCTATGGTAACATCAAAATTTGACTATTGTAGTGCACTGTTACGTTGGTTTCCCATCTAAGTTAACTAGGAAGCTCCAGTTGGTGCAAAATGCTGCAGCTCGACTGTTAGCAGGAACGAACAGGAGCTTGAACATCACTCCCATCCTACAGTCGCTCCATTGGCTACCTATCAGTTACTGTGCTCAATTCAAGGTATTGGTTATTACATACAAAGCTCTTCACAGCCTTGGCCCAACGTACCAACGAGACCGCCTCCCTCCCTATGTCCCTCCACGGCAACTGTGCTCATCTGAACAGGGTCTCCTGCAGGTGTCAGCCTGCATATGGGCAAAATCAACAGCCGCCCGCACACAGGCTTTCTCTGTGGTGGCCCCTACCCTGCGGAACAGCCTGCCTGAGGAGATCAGGAGAGCGCCCACTCTCCTAGCTTTCTGCAAACAATGCAAAACCAAATTATTCAAAAAGGCTTTTTACTGAGATAGGAGGGAAATATTGTGCGGGGGGGGGGCTCAGATGCTTCGCTAATGATTTAGGGACCATAGACTTCACCACTATGTTGCCTTGCATATTATTTGTTGCTTTGGATATGTACTCCTGTATACTCCTGTGCCTCATATTATCTAATGTCAGTCCTAGAATTGATTATGTTCTGTTTCAGCAATTCTTCAACTTTGTATTGGTTCCTTGCTAATACTATGTCTTTGTAAAATCCTATGACATTGTTTATGGAAATGTTCTTGACACTGTATGGAAATGTCGTTGATACTGATTGTACTAATCTCACACTGTAATCTGCCTTGAGTCTCAGTGAGAAAGGTGGACTATAAATAAATAAATAAATAAATACATACATACATTCTGATGGGTGAATGAAAGACTATGGACTTACATATCTTTTTAGTATAGAGAGGAAATCTCTGGACTAGTGTCTAATATGCAGGTAAGATATGCCTGTAATGTAAATGAAATTGAGTTCACACCATAGGCAAAGAATATATGGATATTCTAAGGGCAGTTCACTTGTCTTTACCCTTATGAAGAGCTGAGAGTTTGGTGTAGTGGTTAAGAGCAGCAGGACTCTAATTTGGAGAACCAGGTTTGATTCCCTGCTTCTTTGCTTGAAGCCACCTTGTGTCAGTCACAGCTCTCTCAGAGCTCTCTCAGCCCCACTCACCTCACAGGGTGATTGTCGCGAGAACAATAACACCCTTTTAAACTGCTCTGAGCGGGCGTTAAGTTGTCCTGAAGAGCAGTATATAAATCGAATGTTATTAAACTCTGGTGATGTACTCTTCCAAAGAAAACAAAACAAGGAACTGCTTACTTTCCGTGCTGCCAAGGGACAAGCTGTCCCAAATGAGCATGCGACAAATTCTTTATTCACTGGCTGTGTTTCTGCCTCCTCCGAAAGGCATAGGATTAATTTTCTTTTGCAAGCCATCCAAGTGTAAGATCCATGCGTCTCCTATTAGCTGTGCAGAGTCATTTTCCTGATGGATGCCTAAGAATGGCCAAGAGCATCCCTACAGCCCTGCGGCATCCTAGAAGCGGCCTCGCTTGACAGTCGCTGAGCTAATCGACTGGAAAGTCTGCTGAATTTGCTGCTTTGGAGTATTGCTCGACAACGGAAAGGTTCGTCTCCGGCTTGGTGAGCCTTGAGGGAGGCTGGCCTGTTCACTGTTGCAGAACTGCCACATTCACCAGCGGCCTGGACTTCATTTTTTATACTGAGCACAGACAGACGTCTGGCCTAAATTAGTAGCGCTCCCAATGGGCCTCCTTGCATCCACAAGTTGATCAGGTGTATTAACGGGCAGTCAGGGGAAAAAAAATAGATTCTAAAATTATTATCCTTACGCCCCACCCTTTCTCGAAGGAGTTTAGGATTGTCGCAACAGCCCTGTGGAATGGCTAGGTTGAGAAAAGGCAATTGGTCTTCTGGATAGGCAGTTTGGTGTCGTGGTTAAAAGCTGCAGGACTCTAATCTGGAGAGCCAGGTTTGATTCCTCACTCCTCCGCTTGAAGCCAGCTGGGTGACTTTGGGTCAGTCACAGCTCTCTCAGAGCTCTCTCAGCCCCATCTCACTGGGTGATTGTTGTGAGGATAATAACACACTTTGTAAACTGCTCTGAGTGGGCGTTAAGTTGTCCTGAAGGGCGGTATATACAGTGAATGTTGTTGTTGTTACTATGGACAATTGAAGTCCAAAGCTTGTCTCATGGCACAAATTGGGGTTGCCAACTCCAGTTTGGGAAATTCCTGGAGATTTGGGGGTGGAGTCTGGGGAGGGCAGTGTTTAGGGAGGAGAGGGACCTCGGTGTGATATAATGCTATAGAGTCCACCCTCCAAAGCAGTCATTCTCCCCTGGTGTGGGGTGCGAGCCCCCCGACCTTCTACTTCAGGTACTGAAATCAGCCACACTGACAGATAAACAGGAGAGGAACAGGACCCTTTTAAATTACATTTGGGCTGAGAGCTCTGCCTTCTCTGAGGCCCTGACTCTCCAACCCCTGGATTTGTCTTTGGAGTACACTCACATCTCAGTCAGTAAACCCAGACATTGCTTAAATAAAATATATTTTATTAAGTTTAGAGAGTGCTGCAAACAGGGCTTTTTTTCAGCTGAAACGTGGTGGAACGGAGTTCCGGCACCTCTTGAAAATGGTCACATGGCCGGTGGTCCCACCCCCTGATCTCCAGACAGAGGGGAGTTTAGATCGCCCTCCATGCAGAGGGCAATCTCAACTCCCCTCTGTCTGGAGATCAGGGGGCGGGGCCACCAGCCATGTGACCATTTTCTCCGAGGGCAACCCACTGAGTTCCACCACCTCTCTTTCCAGAAAAAAAGCCCTGGCCGCAATGCATGAAAGCACTCAAACAAAACAGGCAACAGGTACAAAACAAATGACCTAACTCTTGCTAACTAAACCTGTCTCTCCAAAACTTTAAGAACTAACTTTAAACTTCTCTGGTTGGTGTCCAAAAGCTGTTCATCTGAACCCATCTGGTAGCAAGAAAGCCCTCCCCATGCTGAGTTGGTGCAGTGTGGAAGCTTGCCAGGTGAAGAAGAAGTGGTAGGTATAGCACAAGTTCTACTGAAAGGGCCAACTTTTCTAGCCTGCAGTGTGTCACCCTCTGCTGCCTTTGCAGATGGAGGAGAACTGAGTTGAGACTAATACTAATAATCACACAAAGTTGCCTTATACAGAGGCAGACCTCTGGTCTTTCAAGAAGGTATGGTAGCAGCCCTCTGGGGGCTCAAGCAGAGGTTTTTCCTGCCCCAAACTCCCTGACCTCTTTTTAACTAGAGAAACTGGGGATTGAACTTGGGACCTTCTGCATGCAACGTGGACTCTCTGCCACTGAGCCATGGCCTAGGAATCCCCCACCCCCGCTTCCCACACCCCGCTTGCACACCTTCCCACAGCGCTGTGCGCTCCCTTGCATCGCAGCCACCAGGATCGGGCCCGTTTTGGCCCAGATTGGGACTGCTGTGAGCGTGGGAGCACTCCTGCGCTCCACAGTGCCTCAAAATGGGCTTGTTTTGGTGTGGATCGGGCCTGTTTTGAGCCCCTGCAGAGCCTGGGTGCGCTCCCAGGGGCTGCACAATGACCTCACTCCCGAAGTGAGACCATCACGCTTGTGGGCACGTGCCCACCCCCCTCTCCCCCAAGGTAAGTGCCAGGCCCCTATCCCCCACCGGGAGGTTGAGGGGGCCTGGCAACCCTACCACGGCCCCACCTCAAATACTCAGCATTTATGGAACACTTCACAGACAGTCAAGCATCCAGTAGCACCTTTAAGACTAACCAACTTTATTGTAGCATAAGCTTTCGAGAACTACAGTTCTCTTCATCAAATGCATCTGACGAAGAGAGCTGTGGTCCTCGAAAGCTTATGCTACAATAAAGTTGGTTAGTCTTAAAGGTGTTACTGGACTCTTTACTATTTTGCGACTACAGACTAACACGGCTAACTCCTCTGGATCTACTTCACAGACATGATCTCACTAAGGTCAGGCAGTATTATCATCCCCGTTTTATAGAGGGAGGGCTGCTGGGATTAAGGGGTTTGCCTAGCACTACCCAGTAAATTCACAGGAGGCAAGATCTGAACATGGAATCTCTCCCGTCTTCCCTCCTCCACTTTCCCCCCGAGCTCTGATAGTTCCTTTCCCCAAACAAAGCTTCCTGGATGCACAGAAATGTGAACCCGAATCTGCACGGGCCAAGTTCAGAATTCCACCTGGCATTCTTGATTTGGGCTGCACTGTTATCCCTCAGCCCCACGCCAGTGTCCTCAGAGGCCTTATGCGGTGCACATATCCTTTATCTTTCTGCCAGAGGTACAGCATTTTCCTCTGCCATTTGTGCTGGGCCTCCTCTACTCTATTAAGTATTAATAATTATTATTATAGATGCTGCAGAATCAATTGCGCCGATCCCAGAGGCTTGAGATGGTCCAATTATATGCGATTGCATCTCGTCTCTCCTAGTTATCCCCCTCTGAGAGCTGGGCTGCGTAGTCTTGGCTAATGGAATGATCCCTGCAGCTACATCAGAATCAAGCCCTCCCTGTCTTCTAACAAGCCCTTTCGCTAATAAAATACAAGGCAAATTTGTTTCAAAAGAGGGAAGTGACTCATAATAACCCGGAGTGGGATGCAGCGTGAACGATTCCAGCGCTGATGCCCTGGTGCCTTTCATCTTCTTTTCAAAAATTACATTCCACTTACAACTGGCATTCTCTAGGGACAGCGTTCCTCTTGTTTTGGGGAGGGCGGGTGATGATCTGCTTTGGTGCTCCAAGCGCTATGAAAATTCACAGTTTAGGAATGTACATTTTGTTCTGCACTGACCTCTTCTCTTGCTAAGTTGTCAGCAATTCTCAATTTGGCTTTCTGCACATAAGATTTCGATAGAACAGAGGTGCTCTTTTTTGTTTTGTTTTGAGGAGATTGTCGTGTGTTGAAATTGGGGATCAAGACAAAGCAAGTGGGAGGGGAGCTAATGATTTAAAACAGCCGGTTCTTGCTCAAAATTAGCAGCTTGCTCGAGTAAAATGTGGGTGTTTTGCACGATGGAAGGCATCCGTGTTTTCATGTGTGCTGAAATACATCTGTTTCAGTCATCTGTACTACAGGTAAACCCTCTGTTGTTGGTATTGGTTTACCTAAGGATATATATGCACTGCACACTTTCCGTTAACTTTATACATGAATTTGCCTTATACTCAGTCTGACCGTCGGTCCATCAATGGCACATTGCCAACTCAGATTGGCAGGATAGTAAAGAGTCCAGCAGCAACTTTTAGAGTAACAAACTTTATCGTAGCATAAGTTTTCGAGAACCACCGCTCTCTTCATCGGATGCACAATGCTGCACAATGCATCTGACGAAGTGAGCTATGGTTCTCGAAAGCTTATGCTACAATAAAGTTGGTTAGTCTTAAGGGTACTACTGGGCTCTTTACTATTTTGCTACTACAGACTAACTCGGCTAACTCCTCTTGATCAGATTGGCAGTGGGTCTCTAGGCACAGGTCTTTCACATCTCCGACCACTTGGTTCTTTTAAATCGGAGGTCCTGGGGATTGAACTTGGGACATTCTGTGGAGGCTCTTCCACTGAGCTGCAGCCCCTGCCCGACTGCCCTATCAAGGCCTCCCTTAGAGGACTGTGAGAATTATATCCAAGGGTGGAAAGAATTCTGTGCTACAGACCCCAAGCGTCCCTCACAGAATCCCAGTTCCCAATGAAACCTTTAAGACTAACCAACTTTATTGTAGCATAAGCTTTCGAGAGCCACAGCTCTCTTCGTCAGATGCTCTGACGAAGAGAACTGTGGCTCTTGAAAGCTTATGCTACAATATTGGTTAGTCTTAAAGGTGCTACTGGACTCTTTGCTATTTTGCTACTACAGACTAACACGGCAAACTCCTCTGGATCTAGTTTCCAGTGAGTGACTGCTAAAACAGCTGAAGAATGCGCAGAATCCATGAAAGCAGCCTGTTATCCTGCAGGATAATCTATCCCGATATAAGCCACATTTCGGGAGTTTATTTCCATGGAAATTCCAAAGAGCCCGGGCCATTCTGCCAGAATCCACTCTCTCCCCTAGAGAGCTGTGCAAGGTCCTTTTCTGAAAGCCAAGAAGCTTCCCAGCCTACCATCATAGGCTACATGCAGCAGGATATGGGAGCCCTCTTCAAGTACTTGAAGGGCTGTCCTATAGAGGGTGGCGCGGAGTTGTCTTCTGCTGCCCCAGAAGGTCGGACCAGAACCAACAGGTTGAAATTAAATCAAAAGAGGTTTTTTGGCTAAACTTTAGGAGGAACTTCCTGACAGTTAGAGCGGTCCCTCAGTGGAACAGGCTTCCTCGGGCGGTGGTGGGCTCTCCTTCTTTGGAGATTTTGAGGCAGAGGCTAGACAGCCGTCTGACAGCAATTTTGATTCTGTGAACTTGGGCAGATCATGAAAGGGAGGGCAGGAAGGGTTACATCAGGGCTTAGTCCTCGTGGCCCCTTTTTGCATGCCCAGGGTAATGCTGATCTCCACCTTGGGATCAGATAGCATTTTTCCCCAGGTCAGTTCGGTTTCCCCAGGTCATAGGGTCGCCATAGGTCGGAGGCGACTTGACAGCACATAACATACACACCGGTTAGGGATCCTGATGGTGTCTTGCCACTTTATGGGCATGGAGCAGAAGTCACTGGGGGTGTGGGTGGGGAGGTAGTTGTGAATTTCCTGCATTGTGCAGGGGGGTTGGACTGGATGACCCTGTTGGTACCTTCCAACCCGATTCTTCTATGAACAACAGCAACCCATAGGCTTGATTTTAGTGCAAGTGTGATAGTAACAGTTATCAGGAAAGGAGCTGTGCCTCAGCAGGGGAGCCCTTGCCTTTTGTTCAGAGACCCAGTTCAATCACCCACTTAAAAAAAATAATCTCAAGCAGGTATTGGGAACGTTGTTATTTATTTAGCATGTTTTTATCCTGCCCTTTCTCCCTTGAGCTCACAGTAGTGTACATTTGGCTCTTGCAACAGCAACCCTCCGCAGCAGGCTAGGCCTGAGACCAGCCCAAGGTCGCCAACACCCTACACCAAGTGTAGGGTGTTGGAAGAGAAGGATCCAACGCAGTCTCTCTCCTCAGGATTCAGAGGGGGACAAACCAGAGAGTTAGAAAGATAGAGCGGTCAGGGACATCTGTTTACTATTGTTTACTGCTCTGACTGTCCTTTAATATGCAGATTGCTGTTCTCAGGATTTTCTCCTCCTGACTTCCTCCCTCTCACCCCTTCTCTTCCTGGCTTTGTTCCAGGCACCATCTCTCTCCTTCTCCTCCCTCCATCTTGGCAGCAGGGATGCAGGCCTTGTCCTGCCATCCATGTCCATCCTTGGAATAGATAGGTAGTTAGGATCTGTCTCTCCTCTTTTCTTATCAGAGTATGGAGTTCCTACAATAAAGAACTCTCATTTCTTCTCTAAATATAAAGCAAGTGTATGCTTTTGTTATTTTCGTTCCTGTGCGCGTGCGCACGCACGTGCACACACACACACACACACACACACACCAGCCAGTAGAACTCAGTGGTGCGGAGGGTAATCTAAACTCCCCTCTGTCTGGAGATCAGGGGGCGGGGCCACCAGCCATGTGACCATTTTCAAGAGGTTCCGGAACTCCATTCCACTGTGTTCCAGCTGAAAAAAAGTCCTGTATCTGTTCCAGCAACACCCTGAGAAGGAGAAGACCTTCTTTCTGAATAAAGATTCTTTATTGGAATAACAACATCCTTCAGGGAAAACATCACCTAGAAAAAGAAGAAGCAGACAGTGAAAAAACTATTCTGTGACTGCACTACTTACCTTGTGGATTCTCCTAATATTCTTCATCTGTTGGATTATAGGTTATGATACCTACTTTATATATATAATTCAGCGTATTTAGTATTAATGATTGATTGATTGATAGGAAAGACATTGGACAGTACTTATTTTTGTATCTATAATTATTGTATTTGTTAAATCTATAGAGCACTTTAAGCACTTTGCACTTTCTAAAATTTATAAAATTGAAAAATTGCTTTAAATAAGTATACTGTATGATACTTTGTGCAAATTGTACTTTGAAACCTCTGGTGGGTCTTTTTCCCTTTCTAGTTTTTCCAGTCTCAACTACTGCCCCCGTCGCTATTTGTTTTGTATCTTTCCCTCAATGGTGGTGGTAGAGAGTGTTGTCAAGTCATAGCTGACTCATGGTAACCCACCCCCTTTCTTGTCAAGAGACTAACAGAGGTGGTTTGCCATTGCTTACCTCTGCAACCCCAGTCTTCATTGGAGGTCTCCCATCCAATTACTAACCTGGAAGAGGCAAATAGCAGCTTTGATGCCAAGAGGGGAAAGAGTCCATGGCACACTCACTCATTTCATGTATATATAGATCAAGATGGGTAGCAGCAGGGCCGGATCGAGGGGGGCAGGGGGGGTAGCCTGCCCCCAGAACCACCAAAGAGGGGGCACTGGGCATGGCTGCCAGCTGCCCGAGAGCATGTCGCGGCTTGCCACGCAGGAGGCTGAGCGCAGGGCTGGGAGGTCCTGCGCATGTGGCAAGCCAGCCAGCAGTCCCAGCGCACGCCTGCACCGCCACCAGCTCCACGGCTCACCAGGTGCTGGGGCGCCCAGCTTGCCGTGCAGGCGGGTGGGCGGGCATGCCTCCCACCCCTGCGTGATGATGTCACAAAAGTGACATCATCATGCAGCACTGGGAGCGTGCGTACTGCGCACACGCACGGAGCACCCAGGCAAAGTTTGCACCAGGCGCCCACGCCCCTAGATCCGGCACTGGGTAGCAGTGTTAGTCTGTCTGTAACAGTAGAAAAGCTAGGGTATGAGCTTTCGTGAATGACAGATAGGGTATGAGCTTTCGTGTTCTGAAGAAATGAGCTGTTGCTCACGAAAGTACATACCCTACCACAAATTTTGTTAGTCTTATAGGTGCTACTGGACTCTTGCTCATTTCATGTATGCATGTGTGAAGGAGAAGCAGCAGTGTCAGATGGAAAGGGGCGCTGTTGGTTTCTCATCCAGAGCAGAGGTGTATGCCTACACCTTCTCCTCCTTTGCATGAAAGAGGAAGAAGAGAACAGCAGCTGTGTTAGCTTTAAAGGGAACAATAAGAAAGTGATTCCAGCATCGCTGGAAGGAGGTGTAGAGAGCTCCTCTTAATTGCTTGAAGAGTGATTGGGAACATTAGCTCCTCAATGTCACACCCACCTGTAAAACGAACACAGTACGATTGGGGCAGGGGAACCCTGACCTCTCTCATCAATCCAATTAAGTTATGGGAATTGGGCTTTTGTCTTTCCACCGCTGCAGTAAAAGTCTTTTAGCGACTGTAAGGGCACAGGGGGTCCATTTCCGTTGACCATTGGTTAGGTTCCAAGAGACAGGCAAATAGTTTAAGAGTATGTAAACATCCTCAAAAATAAATGAGTATCCTAATGCAAAATTAATATGAGTAATGACTTCCTCCCAGAAGGACAGAATATCTGGACATGTTCCAAGCATATGGTAAAGGGACACATCTTGTAAGTTACAACACCAGCACTTGGACGCTGTACTTAATCCTCTACTGAAAAGACACTGCAGTGTCCAATATACCCTAAACATACATTTTTGCTGAATGAGTCACAGCTTAAGATCCATAGCAGCAACAGGTATAAGGCTTAAAGCCTTATCCCATAGCTTTGGCAGAACTGGACGATCTGGTTCACTCTGACGCCTCTCATGTCAGAGGTAATTATGTCTAGTTTGGCCCTAAAGAACAACATAATGAGATATAAGGAAAGAGGCTATTTCCCAGCGAGAACCAGCCCAGAAGTGAAGACTTCATTTGTCAACACTTGCACATTAAATTGTGTCTGGAAAAATGCATGAATCCGCTGGTGGTGCTAAAGCACCAGAATAAAAATAATAAATGAAAAACACACTAGACGAAAGAATACGCTGGAACTTTGGGCAGATATCTGTTAAGATTGTTTTGGTTGGTTTCGTTGGCAGATTAAGATTTAGTTGTTCAGGCAAAGAGAATCAGTTTTCATATGGGAGCAGAACCTTGTGGATACCTGGAGGGTCTTTTGGTTCTTGTGTGTCACTCAATTAGAAAATGAAAAATAAAGTATTAAAAAGGGCATTTCCCTCTGGCAGCTTTTGCACAAAGACTTCCAGTTTGAGGGTTTAAAAAAATATGCAAATGTACGTAATCTATCGTTACAATGGCTAAAAGCTGATGATTAATCAGCCCTCAAAAATCTTGGTTAAATTAATTGCTCTAGCTTATATAAAAGCCAGATGCTTTTTTGTGGAAGAATGGTTCTTGCTATCCCTGATACTAAAAGGCAATTTCTAAGTAACATTACCATCTTTGTTTGCTTTCAAATAGTCTAGTTTTGTAGAGGTATAAGCAAAAACTGAACTCTTTTTGGACCACAGTTGTAACTTAGTTTAGCCCTGTTTATACTGTTCCAGCATGAAATGTAAGTCAGCGGAGAGCTGAAAAGAAAATGCTGACCCTTGCACAGCGGGACGTGGTTATCTTGGCTAGGAAGAGGAAATAACAACAGTGGGGTCATCCGAACCTTTCTTTAAAAATAATAGTCACCAGATTAAGACTTTGGTGTTTTACAGATTCTTTGTTTATTGACTTGAACTCTTGACGTTCGTTCGTTCGTTCGTTCGTTCTTTGAGATAACTAGTTAATCGGCCATCTTCTTTCTTTCCCTCTAAAAGCAATTCTCAGTATTGACCAAGAAACTGGTTGCAAGGTTTATAACCTATTGAAGAGCAAACTTTTACTCAATGAAACTGATATCTGAAAACACTTTCAGGCGATCTTCAGGTGGGGTGGCCGTGTTTTCTGCAGTAGAAGAGCAAGATTTGAGTCCAGTAGCACCTTAAAGGCCAACTCGATTCCCAGGGTATGAGCTTTCGAGAGTCAAAGGGACTCTCCCTGATGTAGGGAGTTTAACTCTTGAAAGCTTTATACCCTGGAAATCTTGTGGGGGTCTTTAAGGTGCTATGGGACTCAAATCTTGCTCTTTCTGGTTGTCCTGTCCTGATGAATTACTGAGGACAAAAAAGAAACATGTTTAAAGTTTGATTTTCCAGCTTGGCGAAAAGCAAATTTGAACAAGCTTGGTGCTTAATAGATGCAGGCAGTCCCCAGGGGAGCAAAATCTGCCTTCTGCCCTGGCAATAGGGGGTCTAGCCCTCACTGGCAAGAATAACAAAAGTGGGGGCTATGTGCTATTGTATGCAATGTGTCTGTGCATGAAAATGTACATAGTACATGAAAATGCACAGCATCTAACAGGGCTTCTGGAAAATATATACATTCTTCTTCCATGCTGATGCCAACCAGATAACCTTTTCTTCCACATTTTGTTTTGACAATGCAGACTTAGAGGGTGAGAAAATGTTCTGGCGGAAAGCCGCCCCCCATCCAGACATCGCTTCAACTAATAGTATGTTGCTAAATTTTTTTGTGGCTGAAATGTAATAGCAGCCAGGACTGCCTTTTGTTCAATTTTTTTCCCTCTCATAAAATATATATATATATATAACCGCTAGATATCTGGCAAAACCTCTGCTCTTGTGCCTCTGGCTTGTGCATGTGGTGGACCCAGGGCCAAGCTAGAAGTGACGAATGACACTCAAACGGCAAGTGAACAGACTCACGTGTATTCCTCCTGGTTCACTTGCATTCCACTTGCACGTTCACAAGTGGAGTGCAAGTGAACCGGGAGGAATACACGTGAGTCTGTTCACTTGCCGTTCGAGTGTCATTCGTCACTTCTAGATTGGCCCCCATGTGCTCTTCTATGGGAACATGCGCAGGGCTGCTGATGGGCTCTTGGCCTGGCAAGCATCAGCTGGAGATGCTGAATGTATAAACATGTGGCGGCTGTCCACATGCCCCCTGGCATCTGAGAACCCATGGCAGCCCTTTTCCGAGCAGTGGCACAGTCACGCAAGCGATGGAGACCGCGTGTTTGGCATTTCCTACATGCTGTAGCCCTTTGTGAACCAGTCCTATCTTCCTTACTACAACACTACTGACTCACTAGCTTAGTAACTCATTACGCTCTTACTTACCGCAGCAGCTAGCAAAACTGAGCCAGAATTTCCTGCCAAATCCAACTCAAGATAAAATACTTCCCTGAAGCCACGTGTTTGGTGACGGCTCTGTAAACTCATAAAGCTGCCTTAGACTCTTACAGTGCAATCCTAAAGAGAGTTATTCCAGTCTAAACCCACTGACTGGCAGTGGCCCTTTCGGATTGTAACCAGGGTTGCTGGGAAAGACCAAGGCGAGCATCATAGGACAGTCAGGGTTTGAATTCAGGTCTTCCAGATCCTACCCTAACCACTATACCACCACTGCCCAGGCTTGCACTTACGGGTGTGTTTACATGCTTGAAAATATCTGTCCTTCACATCACAAAAAAAAGATTAAGCAATGGTATAAATGCAGAAATGAACCCTAGTTTTGCTATAAATTAAAATAATGTGCCACTGCCTGGTTGCTTTCTATCATAGATGTTACGAGTGCCTCCCCATGTCCCACTGAATGAAACTGTGCTATGAAAACACAAGGCAGGTATCGAGGGCCAGTTTGTGAAAGGAGGGCACATTCCATAATCCTTACTGTTACTTTATCATTTTCTTCTTGCCCCCCACCCACCTCTGCTTTGTGTACAAAAAAGGCCTTTTGCACATTCCCAGACACATTTTCTAAATTAATAATAATATGGAAAACTTCAGGCTATACTTTGGCTTGGTAGTTTACAGCTCCCAAAGGTGGAAAGGTTTGGATCTTACAAGCTTTTGAAGCTCTTTCTCAGCTTACAGTCTCTGGTTTTCCCAGTAATCTGGGGCGGGGGGTACTTTCAGTGTACCCGGTATGCAGGCACGTGGCCACAGTCCACCCTCAAGCCACACCCCACTGGTAACGCTGGCTTCCTCCAGCCCAGTTTGGCTTCTGTGAACTGAGTGACTCATTCAAATTCATCATGGCCTTGGTAATCTGAATTTCGAGAGCTGTGATTCTCGAAAGCTTATGCTACAATAAAGTTGGTTGGTCTTAAAGGTGCTACTGGACTCTTTTTGAGTTTGCCACTACATACTAACACGGCTAACTCCTCTGCATCTATGGTAATCTGAGGGTGCTTATTTGCCACCATGGCAACATACTCTGCTTCCAGAATCTCTTTTGGAGTCCTGAGGTGGGAATAGCTCAGGGACCGTTCACCCAGTTTCAAGAGAAAATATAATATATGCATGGGAGGAGCTGGACCACACGTCTTTGCACACGTGTGTACAGAATGCCCTCCCTCTCCTGATCTGCATACAGTCAAATTGAGTCACAGAATCATTATCGCTGTCAGGTGGCTATCTAGCCTCTCTGCTGGTTCGAAGCCCACTCCTGCCGTGAGCTCAGCAGGTGGCCTTGGGTAAGCCACTCCTCTCAGCCCCGGTTCCCCAGCTTATTGTGGGGGATAATAATAATACTGACTTTATTCATCCTTCCAAGTCGGACACACTAATCTGTCTAGAAGAACGGCATATAAGCATAGTTATTATTATTCTCCTTCAGAAAAAAGGGGGGCATGGCTGTAGCCGTAGAGAGTGTTAGTGCTAAACTAATTATGAGGTGAGGCTGAGCTTCAGAGCCGTTTGGATTTGGTTTATAATCAACCAAGTTCCAAATGGAAGTTTATAGTCCACTCCTCAGTCTCAAATTTCAGCTGCCCTGGAAGTTCCGAGTCTTTGATAGCAAGACATTCATTTTCTGTACGGTCTGTTCTGTGTATTGGCACTTTCAAAGAACTCTAAAAGGTCAGTGAAACAGGACTTACCTTTGCAGAAGCCATGTTGATTTCTATATGCGTGACAATTTTATCTTTAATAAGACTTTCTATTAGTTTACCCAGAACAGACATTATGCTAATCAGCCTGTAATTTCCCAGATGCCCCCAGGTCCCTTTTTTAAGAATTTGTGTTACATTGACCGGTCTCCAGTCTTCAGGTACAGAGGCTGGTGGGAATGTATTGTATATCTTAGTCTGAAGATCAGCAATTTAACTTTTAAGTTCTTTAAGAACTCGAGAATGGATTCCGTCTGGTCCCAGTGATTTGTAATTTGTCTGGGCCCTGAACTGGATAGTCTAGGCTAGGCCAATCTCATCAGATTTTGGAAGTAAGTAGGGAGACTTTGTGCCTCTGTGGTTCGTTCTCCCTTTTCTGACCAACCACAATAAAAATTAAAATAAAGATCCTGGAGTCCTTCTTGAATTGAAGCAAAACAGATGGTTTAATTAAACCGGTGGACGAGCCCTTTCTTTTACACAGAAGTAGACAGTCTCCTCGTGTGCAAAGCTCATCCCAAATTACAATAGAAGTGCAAAGCAAGAAAGTCTAGGGCTGCAACACAGAAGCAGGCAAAGCCAAACCACCGCTGAATGTCTCTTGCCTTGGAAACCCTATGGAGTCACTATAAGATAGCCCCAACTTGATGGTAATAACAACCCAAGGTCACCCAGCTGGCTTCAAGGGGAGGAGTGGGGAATCAAACCCAGTTCTCCTGATTTGAGCCCTGCCATTCTTAACCACTACACCAAACTGGCAATAATAATTTATCTATAGAACTTCCATCCTTGTTATTACTATCTTCCCTAGCTCCTCATCTTCTCCTTAAAATATCACCACATTTGAGAGGGTGATATCATCTGCCCCCAATGAACTTTTAGTTTTTTTAAAAAACCATCATTGACGCATGTTGCATGCAACAGAAATTGTTATCTGTAGAGAGCAAAGTAACAATCAAATAGCAAGAGTGTGACAAATTATAATGTTTTATACTAGGCTGCTTGAATTGGTGTAGGAGAAATATATAAGCCCTCACGCTTCACGGAACTGAAAAGGCTGAATATTATTCTCACCTTGATAGGAACAGTCTAATAAAATCAGAGGAGTTCGCCATGTTAGTCTGTAGTAGCAAAATAGAAAAGAGTCCAGTAGCACCTTTAAGACTAACCGACTTTACTGTAGCTTAAGCTTTCGAGAATCACAGTTCTCTTCGTCTGACCAAGATAACTTTGATTCTTGAAAGCTTATGCTACAGTAAAGTTGGTTAGTCTTAAAGGTGCGTGCTACTGGACTCTTTTCTAGTCTAATAAAATATATCTTTTGACCTTCTCTGTGCTGCCTACTTAACAGACTCAGCAGCACAACCACCGTCTACCAGGGCTTTTTTTCAGCTGGAACGTGGGGGAACAGAGTTACGGAACCTCTTGAAAATGGTCACATGGCTGGTGGCCCCGCCCCTTGATCTTCAGACAGAGGGGAGTTTAGATTGCCCTCTGCACCACCAAGCGGTGCGGTATAACTCCCCTCTGTCTGGAGATCAGGGGGCGGGGCCACCAGACATGTGACCATTTTCTCCGAGGGCAACCCACTGAGTTCTACCACCTCTTTTCCCAGAAAAAAAGCCCTGCCGTCTACTGTGGGAGCATTTCAATGTTTCCTGTATATAGTAATTATAGGGAGAAATTGGTGCCCACAACTTCAGAAACATGGAATATTCATAGCTTTGCTTATAGTTTTGGTGTCTACGTGGGAGGAAAGATCCAGTCACCACAAACACATTCTGTAAACATGAGTTAATTTGAATCCGTGTAGGTGGCCCACTTGAGCATTGTTATGCTCAGGCCGTAATAAACACCCATTAATGTAACTATTCAGTTTTTTCATGGAGGAGAGAGAATCCTGTTTTATTCAACTTGTAGGCAGGACCAGGAACGTGGTGCCCAAGTGGAGGCTCACCCCAGTTCACAAGGTGGGTACTTCTAGACATCAGGAATCATTTGCCCTGAGGAGGCTATTTTGGATGGCATTCCCTGTGGCACCCATGCCATAAACGTGCTTCACACTGTGCTACAGAGTCTAGACCAAAGCCATGCTTATAGTCAAGCTATTTGTGGATTATTGCTATGAACATTTTGTCGCTCTCAGCTTCCTCCAGTTTCACACCAGGCACCATCACAAATTTAATTTATTTGTTTGTTTATGTCATTTATAGTCCGCCTTTCTCACTGAGACTCAAGGCGGATTACATAGTGTGACATTAGTACAATCACTATTACAGACATTTCCATACTGTATCAAGGACATTTCAATAAACAATGTCATAGGATTTTACAAAGACTTAGTATTAGCAAGGATCCAATACAGAGCTGAAAAAATGCTGCAATAGAACATAATCAGTTCTAGGACTGACATTAGAGAACATGAAGCAAAGGTAGTATAGAGGAGTACATATTTAAAGCAACTGATAATATGCAAGGCAACATAGTGGTGAAGTCGGTGGTCCCTAACTCATTAGCGAAGCATCTGCGACCCCCTCCCTACAATATTTCCCTCCTATCTGAGTAAAAAGCCTTTTTGAATAATTCAGTTTTGCATCGTTTGCAGAAAGCCAGGAGAGTGGGGGCTCACCTCACCTCCTCAGGCAGGCCGTTCCACAGGGTAGGGGCCACCACAGAGAAAGCCCGTGTATGGGCTGCTGTTGATTTCACCCATGTGCAGGCTGGCACCTGCAAGAGGCCCCGTTCAGATGAGCAAAGCTGCCATGGAGGTACATAGGGAGGGAGGCGGTCCCGTTGGTACGTTGGGCCCAGGCTGTGAAGAGCTTTGTATGTAATTAGCAATACCTTGAATTGAGCACGATAACTGATAGGTAGCCAATGGAGCAACTGTAGGATGGGAGTGATGTTCATGCTCCTGCTTGCTCCTGCTAACAGTCGAGCTGCAGCATTTTACATCAATTGGAGCCTCCTAGTTAACTTAGATGGGAGACCAAACCACTGAGAGATCTCTGTCTTTTGGTGCTACACCTCTGAAGATGCCAGCCACAGCTGCTGGCGAAACGTCAGGAACTACAATGCCAAGACCACGGCAATACAGCCCGGAAAACCCACAACAACCATCGTTCTCCGGCCGTGAAAGCCTTCGACAATACATAGACCAAACTATAATTTATTACAATCGTCAAGTTTTGATGTTACCATGGCATGGATCCAGGTGGCCAGGTCGGCCGTGTCGAGGTAAGAAGCCATCTTCCAGGCTAGAGTGAGATTGTGGTAAGCATTTTTTGCGGCTGCCTTAACTTGTTTTTCTAGTAGTAGCACTGGATCCAGTATAACCCCTAGGCTCTTAACCGAGTCTGCAAGGGTCAGACAAACTCCATCAAAAGTGTGGATTACAATGTATTTCAAGATCTCTGCCTCCCCAGCAAGTATCACTTCAGTCTTGTCTGGGTTCAGTTTCAATTTGTTATTTTTCAGCTATTTCACTACAGCTGTCAGGCAGCGATCTAAGATTTCTACTGCATCCTGTGGGGCCCTGGATAGCGAGATATAGAGTTGGGTGTCATCTGCATATTGATGACATCCCACTCCACAGCTGCAAAAGGTTTTACGTAGAGGTTGAATAATACGGGAGATTAGGTTGCGCCCTGTGGAACCCCACAAAATAGTTCCCATTCCGGAGATAGCTGATCTCTGATGGCAACCATTTGAGTCCGCTCCATGAGAAACGATTTAAACCAGTCCAGGGCACATCTTTTGATGCCCACTTCTGTTTCTAAATGCCTCAACAGGATGGCATGGTCTACTGTGTCAAAGGCTGCAGATAGATCTAGGAGGAGCAATAAGGAGGCGTGGCCTTTGACTATACTCAGACAGAGATCATCCACTAATGCTACTAGTGCTGTCTCTGTCCCATGCCCTGGTCTGAATCCAGCAACAAAGGGAGGTACCTACTCCAAATCAATGGCTAGACAGTGAAAACACATGAGTAGGAAGCAATTGCCAATTAACAAATTCAAAGAGTCAAAGGCATATATTAAATACAAAATATTATCTTCATGTACAGTCAAAATTTCTCACATAGTCAACATAATATTGCAAGGTAAATTTCAAACACTTACAGTATCATGATGGTGCAACACAAATACAGTCAGGAAGAACATCCCACAGGTAAGCTTCCATGAAAGATTGCAAGGTAAGTTGTAAAGAAGTCCTTTTTATAATCAAGTGCAGTGCTTATTTTTCCAGTGGAGCCGGTGCAAGCCAAAGGCACGTCAGATCACCCTACACACAGCGCTGCCTTGACTCTGGTGCTTCATCAGATGACCTCATCAGGGGCAAAAGAACATCCACCATACAAAAAGTCAGTAAGTAATGTCAATTTCAAGCACCAACCAGTCAATTATCCCATACAAAAGTCAAGTCAATTACTGTCAGCGTCCTTGCCATTTTTCAAAGGCTCATCATTCCACGCAGGGCTTTTTTTCAGGGGGAACGCAATGGAACAGAGTTCTGACACCTCTTGAAAGTAATCACATGTCTAGTGGCCTTGCCCCCCTGACCTGTTTCTTCCCCGCTCAGCCCAAGTGTTGCTGCTTTCAAAGCTGGCAGCTTTTTTCAGCTGATGGGAGAGGAAGGAGGGACACCCTCCTTCTTCCCTCAGCTGAAAAAAGCAGGGGCATTTGAAAGCAGCAACACTTTTCTTGCTGCATGAAAAGTTGCTGCTTTCAAAGCCGGTAGCTTTTTTCAGCAGACAGGAGGGGGATTCCCCTCCCGTCAGCTGACGAATGTTTGAAAGCAACACTTTTCTTGCTGTTTGCAAATGGCAAGAAAAGTATTGCTTTGAGCTTCAGTGTGCTCCGTAAAGATTCCTGAATCTTTAAGGAGCATACCAAAGCATTTAAATATCCAAATCCCAAAATGGCTTGCCGCTTGAGAGTTCCACCACCTCTTTTCCCAGAAAAAAAAAGCCCTGATTCCACATCACGGTTGCGTCCCGTCGGAAAGCTAGCCAATTGGGTGATAAGAGTCAGAACACTGCAAGTCCTTATTTATGGAATGACGAGCCTTTGAAAAAGTTAGAAACATGAAACGGGAAAGTTGCTATGTGAGCAAGCCCCGTCAGGATCCACCCTATAACAGGATTATTATATTCTGGAGTAGGAATATCATTCCAATGGGAACATCTGGTTTATACATGGTGATTGTACCTGTAAAGAGAAAAAACACAAATTACTCTAAAGAAGATACTGAAGAAGACTTACCTGCATGACCATCTTTGAGTACACCTTTTCACCAATTGGACTTGTGGACCAGATATTACATGGTGTTGTAAACTTTTTGCAATGTAGATCGTATGAGATGATAGGAAGGATTGTTTCATAATTTTGCCATAATAGGATATTTCGTAATATACATTGATTTTCGTATTTATTGATTATTGCATTGCACATTTTAGCACCTTGCCCTTTATAATAACAAAATAATATAAAAATATAAAAAATATTTATTAGTGTACTATTGAAGAATCTAGATATACTCATTTTTCCTTCGGAAGGGTTTTTTTCCCTTTAGTGTTACTGGATACCTTACAAATGGCCACTCTACTACTTAGGCCTTAATTCTGTATTTGGCAGCCAAGACAAAATGGCCCTTGCTACAAGCTCCTTTCCCTTCAGCCGGATGAGATACTCCCCTTCCTGGTCCCAGGTGACAGACCATAAAGAGACAATACAATACATGGGAGGGCATTGGAGGATCCTGCCTCCCAGGGCTTTTTTTCTGGGGAAAGAGGTGGGGGAACTCAGTGGGTTGCCCTCAGAGAAAATGGTCACATGGCTGGTGGCCCCGCCCCCTGATCTCCACACAGAGGGGAGTTTAGATGGCCCTCCGCGCCGCTCAGTGGTGCGGAGGGCCATCTAAACTCCCCTCTGTCTGGAGACCAGGGGGCGGGGCTACCAGCCATGTGACCATTTTCAAGAGGTTCTGGAACTCCGTTCCCCCGCGTTCCCACTGAAAAAAAGCCCTGCTGCCTCCAATGCCTTTTCTTTTTTCTTTTTTTTTAGATTTCAGATTTTTCTAAAATCTAAAAAAAAAAAAAGTTGCCGAAAGATCTGTTTATTCTGTTCATGGGTCCAATATCCAGATTTAAGTATCCACAGATTTGGCCATGTAGAGAATTAGATATGTTGATAGCTGAAAATGGGGGCAGACAAAAGGTAGGTGGGTGGGAAGGAGAGCAGGGAAAGGCATGGATATGGGGTTGCCAGGAGAAGGGAAAGAGGAAATATTGTCTCGAAGGGGATACAGGGGAAACTGGGGTGCCCCCTGCAAGTCCCTGCAGGTTCCCAACTATGCAACTGGGCTTGACCCGGTAGCTAGCACCATGCAACGAGGCTAGAGTTTTCCCAGACAAAGGCTGCCAGAGAGAGGGAAGAAAGCTGAAGATGGAGAGGGGCAGATAAAGGTCAGTTGGCTACTTAGTGGGAAGGAGAGAAGGAAGCAGGAAAAGGGGACTTTCAGAGAAGGGAAAGAAGAAATAGTAGGGGGTGGAAAAATGAGACGTCCCCTGCCAGTCTTTGGGAGTCCCATGCTTGTAGAAATATAATTTTGGAAATTAAGTTGAGATAGCAGGAATGTTGGTGATACTGGAAGTGGAGCAGTATTTCATTTCTGGAAAAGATTCTGGGATCTAAATCTTCTTGGAACGTGGACCCTGTGCTTTCTAAACCCAAATATGGTGGGTTCATATTGAGGTGGGGGGAAAGACACTTCGTGCATGCTCAGAGGCACTTCCTATGTTCCAAGGCTTGAACCCTAGCATTGAAAACAGGTTCTGTGCGAGCTCAGATCAAATGGAGAGCCAGGGTGGTGTGTGTGTTGCCTGGCTTCTGGGAGCCTGGAGATCCACGCTTGATGGTCGACACAGAGGGGGAGAGAGAAACCACCACAAAAGGTTTCAGATTAATGGAGAGGGGCTGCAGCTGCGTGGTCAGACGATGGTGGTAACTCTCCTGTTTCCTTTGGACCGAGCCCGCGCAGGGAGGCGCATTCCCTTTGCCAAGGGAAAGCCACTGGAAGTTGAGTCTGAGGACTGTCTGCAAACCAGATGGGTAAAGGAAGTTCATAAAAGCCTCCTTCCCTGATCCCTCCGCGTTCTGACCATGTCATCTTAGCGTAGACTATGTTTAGCAAAGAAACCACTCCTCGGCCCCCTGGCCTGTGTTGGAAAGGATTTCCACAGTGTCCGTGCCCTAAGTCGCGAATGAATGGAAACAGATGCTCATGAATCAGCTAACTGCAATCCTTTACAGGGAGAATGAATTACTTATGCGAAACCTTGATTTATCTTCCTTCGTCTTGCCACAGCCTTCTGAAGAAAGCCGTTCGTAATAGTTCCAGGCCAAGGGTGAGAAACTGAGGACAAAGCCTTCCTGTTGGTTTTTTCCCCCTCCCACTGTTAGCTCCTTCAGGCAGAGACCCATCTCTTTTTGCTGATGAGACTCTGAGCTAAACTACAAGAGACAAATTACACGAGGACGTGCACGTGAAGGGAGTCACATTAGCCAGGAAGCTGAGTTTTAAAAGACAGATCGGAAGGCTTTGTCAATTTCACACCTCTCATGTTTGGGCAGTGCCATTCTTTTTAGTTTGCACCATGTCTAAATGCGTCAGGATAGATGAGTGCTGGCGCTTTCATCACTGATGCCATCACAGCGCCAGCCCTTTCTGTCTTTTCTTTTTTGCACATGCGATGAATAGATGCATCGCTCGAATGCTGGATCAATCTATTTCCTGGATTTATCCCTCTGAACCCACTGGTGCATTGATCCTACATTAGATTTAAAAAAAAAATGAGTGGAAAGGAAAATGGAGAGGAAAGAGGGGAAGGGGAAGGAATGGAAAGGAGGGGGAGGAAGTGGCTGGATAGACAACAGTGGCCAATCACAATGAAGTGGGCTGGCAGAGGGTGGGAAGGAGTCAGAAGAGGATGGAACACTAAAAGATGGGATAAAAAGTGTGCCTGGGGAAACAGCTGACTGGAAAATGGATTTTTTAAAAAAAGTCAGGGTATAAGTGCTCCCAGGAAAGCTGTGGAAAAGCCGCATAAGTAGCTGGAGTGACTACTCATGGCGGCAAATCGGGTGCAGATGGTCATGAAAAAAACACTGCCGTATGAGAACTGAACCTGCAAAATTAGCAGGTGCAGAAGGGGTTTAGAAGATAAATATCTAACAAGGCTATGTAGGGAAGCAAATACATCTTGTCTTTAGAACACATGCTTATGAATGCCTGCATATAAACATTATGGCTTACAGCAAACTCCAAACATCTGTTCTCCCTTCCCACTCCCCTTCTTTCACATGCAATTTGATGCAACTTTTCCCGGCTTCTTCAAGCTCTGGTTTATCATGACATCCAAATGCAGGTCAGATGCGAGTGAGTGTAAAGCCTATTTTTAAATGTGATTATGGAAAATGCTGGCGCCAATCATGCATGCCACTGTGTGGTATAAGTGTGAGTTAAACATTCTGGTTGGATAGCATACCTGTCAGATACATTTCTGTTGAGTCACTCTTTCCCCTTGGTGGTCTTCCTCTATTGCTTGTATCCCTGGAAAAACAGAAACTTAAAAGCAGCACTGGGAAACGGAAACTGAAAGGAGAGTGTGGTGGCAGACATTGTGGTGCCACCATAAAAATGGCCAACTCAATTCAGATCCAAAGTTGGATGTTGTTTCATTTTGAATAGGTCCCCTTCCAAGGTTAACAAACAGGACATATTTGGGTTGGAGTCTGACAAATTACATTCCAGACGCACATCTCTATTGTGCAAGCATTTCTTGCCATGTGCAACACATATGCACTGAGATTGCTTCCAGCTAGAGGCTTGTTTGGTGTACCGTTTCAAGATGCTGCACACCGGTGCGCCTGCCAACAAATCCTGCACAACTTACCTAGCTCGGCATTCACAGACAGAAGCTTCCAGTCTTCAAAGGTTTTGTTTAAGGCAGCCCTTGCTTTCATTGGGCTTTTGATGTGAATAATAAAACCTGTTTTTGGCCAGGAGATTGATTTGCATCATAGATGCCTTTCCTTGGCTTCTGCTTCAGCATGGACTATGATCAAATGTTAACATACATAGTGACATATTTACCTGGCTCAAAAGCGATTTGATTTGTGTATCCCATGTGAAAGTGTTCTCTTAAGCATGACAAAATGGATGGAGGAGCTTTTATTTTGAATGCTTTCGTTCACCAAGATGATCTTGGCAAATGAAGACTTTTAAAAAAAAAAACTGACTTTTTGGTGTAACTTTAATATTTCTACTCAGATCTTGGGGATGGGCCCTGCAAACTTCAAATTCAGGGACAACACACTGTTAGGTCATCTGCAGGCATTTCATCGAAAGAGCGCTCGCCTGTTTTCTCTCTTTTTGAAGGGACAAAATAAAACTTGACTTCCACAGGGTCCAAGATTAAAAGCTATTTTTCTTTAATTAATGATATTTGTTTGCACTGAGCGCGCAGTATTCCTTTGCAGCATGAGCATGTTCAAGGATTCTGGCTTGTCTTTTTCCTGCCACATGTCAGGTTGCCAACTCTAGCCTGGGAAATTCCTGGAGATTTGGAGGCAGTGAGTGCAGAGAGCAGAGCTGAGCCATCACTCTAAGACTTCTGTTTCTCCTAGACACAATGATATAGTTGGGGAGCCCATTCCCCGATGTGGGGCAGATAGAATTGCCAGGTCCCTATACCATCCCACAGAAGGAAGGGGGACCTGGTACTTACCTCGTGCTAGTGGCGAGGTCTCCTTCACTCCGGTGCCTGCGTGATGACATCACTTCCAGAAGCGACATCATCATGCCGGCCACAGGAGTGCTCCCACGCTACATTTGGGACCCAAATCAGCCCCACACGAAGTGTGGGAACACTCCTGTGGCCAGCGTGACAATGTCACTGTGCCTGTTGGGAGTGCATGTGCGACGCGCGTTCCTGAGCTGCCTGGTGGTGGCGGGCACCCTCTGGGAGCTTGCCATCTCCCACTGACCACCAGGGTTGCCAAGTCTGGCTTGGGAAATTCCTGGAGATTTGGAGGGTGAAGCTTGGAGATGATGGGGTTTGGGGAGGAGAAGGGTATCATGCCATAGAATGTACCCTCCAAAGCAGCCATTTTCTCCAGGGGATTTAATTTCTGATTCATCATGAAGATCAGTTCCGGGAAATCTTCAGCCATCACCTGGAGGCTGGCAACCCTACCGACCACTGGCAGGTTGGCGGGCGAGGTGGCAAACCCCTGGGAGTTTGCCCGCCACCAGCAGGCACCTGAGAACCCTAGGGGCAGAGGATCCCCCCTCCCCCTGACCAGCAGAGGGAAAAGGCATGGGAATGGGCCTGGGGACCCCACAGCATGTGCCTGCATGCTCTGGAGCACTTCCTTATCATGCCAGTAATGGCGAGGTGCACACAGGGCTTATTTGATATAAATTGCCCCCCAATCTAGAGTTTGGGGCCGGTTTTTATCTAATTGGCCCCATGCGCACCCTGTTGCTTCCATGTCATGCCGGGAATGATGTCATTCCCTTATGTCCTCCTGGTGTGCCCCCCCTCCCCCCACCCCAAGATCCCCCTGTCCCCTGGTTTCAAGCCCAGGGAACCTGGAAATCCTAGGTGCAGTCTATAGTATACGACAGAGTCCACCCTCTGAAGCTACCATTTCCTCTAGTAAAATAGAAAAGAGTCCAGTAGCACCTTTAAGACTAACCAACTTTACTGTAGTGTAAGCTTTCGAGAATCACAGTTCTCTTCGTCAGATGCATCATACAGTAAAGTTGGTTAGTATTAAAGGTGCTACTGGACTCTTATCTATTTTGCTACTACAGACTAACATGGCTAACCCCTCTGGATCTGTGACCGTTTTCTCTAGTGAATCAGGAGATCGGTTGTAATTCCAGGAGAACTCCATACCCCACCTGAAGATTTGTAGTATATTCTGTGAATCTGACTTTCCTACCAAATATACTACTAACTGGCAACACTCAGTGGGTCACCATTCTACCATCCTGGGTTCAAGGAAGGTCCTGGGTCTGGGAAGACTGAAGAACACTTACTAGGATTGCTAACTAGCTTATGACCGGCATCTAGCAGGAGATGGGACATAAGTCACCAGCATTGTCCCTGGGGTGATGACATCACTGTGCCAGGGGTGACAATCTATTGTTCATCCAAAATGCTATGGTTTAATGATAGCATTTGGGCCAAATTCTAGAGCATCGCCCGATGTGATAAGGCTACTTCCAAGTCTGCCTGGTTCTAGTCCACCCTTTTATTCTCCACCATACATGACTCTTTTAGCATTCTTCTTCACAGGCGTCCAATTTCAAGCAGTGTAGGGGAAATGGGTTTTTGAAATATTCACAGCGGACTGCAGGATTCGCTTCCTGGTTCTTTTATATATTGTTTCCAGTTTCACGATTTTGGGCCTCATTGCTTCATTTCTCTCTGGGGTAAATAAGAGCTTAGATACTCTCCTCCCCCCACACCCCGCGTTTACATTTTTAGGTTTGTGCTCAGATTTAGCCTTTTAGGAATGTGTTGTAAAAAATATACAAGGCTGGGCAAGAAGCCAGTTCACTGCCTGGAAGTAAAACAAGGATTTCCACCAAAGCAGGGAACAGGTTAGAAGGAGCGTTTGAGCCTTCCGAAATTCCAAGCAATGCAGTAAATTCCAAACACGGTAATATTCCAAAGAAACCTGGGGGCTTCTTAGGAACCGATTGCTCATAGTAACTCTTTCAGGGACAGTTGGGCTTTTTGTGTTGCTGCATCAACACAGATGTTTTTCTCCGTGTTGGCTTCCAATCGGCAGTGGAGGAGGTGGAACATCAACCCGCCACATTATCCTCTGATCCTCTTCTTTCCAGGCTTTTGCCATCCTCAGCACATTATTTCTCAAAACTGGTTTGATACAATCTTTCCAGAAAGAATGCAGTCCAAGCATGTTAGCAAGCCGTGGTAAAGCACACATGTTCAGAGGGTCTTCTACCCACATCAACACTATTTTCCTTGCTTTTGCCCCTGGACTGTCATTCCCCCAACTATGCACCGCGGGAGAGATTTTTTGTAAAACTGACAGTTGCTGTTGTGCTATAGCACAATAATGTTATAATTGTTTTTTGCTATGATCTATTAGCTCTTCTGGATTCCTGATTTTCATTTTGTTTTTAAAAAGGAAGTCTCTAGCCCTTTTCATTGTGGAGTTATAAGGGGAAAGGCAAAATTTCCCATACAATGAGAATTCAGAGGAATTAGACGATTGTGCCAATAGATCATTATAATGTGATGGCGCTACAACAATTACCAATTTTTTGTTGAGTCTGAAAATGGTCTCTGGTAGGATGGAAATACTTCTTTACACAACAAGAAATGAAAATGTGGAATTCACTGCTAGGGGATGTAGTGATGGCCACAGGCATAGATAGCTTTTGAAGGGCATTAGACAGATTCATGGAAGATAGGTCTATCAATTTCTACTAGGTATGGTGACTAAAGGGCACATCCATGTACAGAGGCAGTCAACTTCTGAATACTAGAATCAGGAGACAACATCAGGGGAAGTCCACAGCCTCTGTCCACAGTGGTGGGTCACTATGTGAGACAGGATGCTGGACTAAACGGACCACTGGTCTTGCTCAGCTGGACTCTTCTTCTGTTCTTACTAGCAACAAAGCCCTTTGTGGGGAAAAAATACAACTGGCTCTAGAAAGGGCAGGGCAGGCAGGCCGAGCATTGCCCCTCCCCAGTGCCAGCCGATCATGGCAGGGAAGGGCTAGGAGGCACGCCCGCCCGTCCTGCCACCTGCCCTCTCTGGGGCTGGAGGCTGGGCAGCCGCACCCGCCTGTCTCGCCGCCTGCCCTCTCCACTCTGGGGCCGGCCGCTTGACCGGTGGGTAATCCTTTCCCTTCACCAGCCTATTGTGGCAGAGAAGAGAAAGGAGGTGTGTTGTCCTTCCCGTAGGCACGCAAACTGTGCCTGCGCCACAAAAAAGGGTAAGTCGTCGGGAACACGGTTCCCCTTTTATTTTTAAGGATGACAGGGTTGATTGACCCTAACTTTTGCAGTTTTGGAATGAGGAACTCCTGCTGAACTCCCGTCTTGGAGAACATATGTGAACAGTGAGCCTCAGTGGACGTGAAAAAGAACTCCTGCCACTGCAACACCCACAACCGCATCGATGCTCACAGTCCCCCGTTGTACTCTCTGCTCCAATGCCCTCCCGCTCCTCCCATTTCTCTGGCACATTTGCACAAAAGCACAGATGCAACGGGGATTCGGGTGCCCTCATGACCTAGACTCACCCCCCTTTCCTCTTCCTTTCCGTTTTTGTACAGAGCCTCTTAAATTAGTGGCAAGGGGGATGCAGAACTTAGCTTTGTCCCCCCCCTCCCATTGGCTGCAGGTAGCGTTTCCAAATGGCCACTCTGCCCACATCCCCCCATTCTCCCTTTGAGCTGGATTATACTTATATTTCAAAGAGGCAAAATCTGGGAGCCGGACATGTAATGGATTGAGTGGAGGGCAAGTGAACAGGGAGAAATACACTTGCCGTTCAAGTGTCATTCGTCACTTGTAGCTTGGCCCTCAGTGTCCTAATCTAGCCCCAGCAGGCGTGTATCTGAGACCCAATGGCTTTAAAGGAAGATCTGAGCAAGTCTATAAATGATACGATCTTTCAGAGGTCTTTCATTCATAGGGTCGCTATAGGTCAGAAGCGACTTGATGTCACAAAACACACGCATACAGCTAGACGTGTCTATTCAGGCACCAGAACATTTCGTTTCAAGAGCGGGTAACCCTTTCACACAGCCTCTCCTTACAGAGGACATTAAACAGCCTTTCTGCCCCTACAGTATTGCTGTGGCAGGTCTTGGCACAGCTGTTTTCTCCAGGGCAAGGAGAAAGACTGCCTCTTTCCCTGGGGCTGCCCTTGTAGGAGTTGAATGAGATGGGAGATCAGCTCCTCGCTCTCTTGTTGAGTTTGCTGTGTTCCTGACTGTAGTTTGGACACGTGAAACTGCCTTATTCTGGGCCAGACCATCGGTCCATCAAGGTCCGACTGGCAGTGGCTCAGCAGAGCCTCTAGTAAAGCTTTTTCACGTCACCTCCTACGTGTTCCTTCAAAAGATTGAACCTGGGACCTTCTACATGCCAAGTTGATGTTGGACCACTGAGCCATGGCCCCTCCCTGTAATGTGCTCGAGATGCAGGAGGAGTGAATTCCAACAGAGCAGTTCTTGGGTGAGGTGGGGAGAGATGGAAATGGATAGATGGAAGTTCGAGAGCCCTTTGCTCTTCTGCCTTATGCAGGAACGGGCAAAGCCAGTATTGCCAGTCCTTCAGCCCTTGCCTCTATCAAAAAAAAAAAACAATTAGTTGCTAGCAGGTTCTTATAATCAGAAAGTGACCGTTTATAGGGAGGTCAGCAATTTGGATGGGGAATATTGCCAGAATTGAAACGTGCAGATCATAATGCGTTCTGCGCTATTGTTTTTTGAGGTAGGAGGGGTAAATATTATTAAATACTTTATAATATTTTTTTGGTGTTTAGTTTAATAGCGAGATATAGTGGAAGAGAGAGGAAATGTTTTTGAGAATGGTTGTTGTGGGTCTGAACATGATATTCCAAAGATGTATGGTGATTTTGTTCCAGATAATCTGTGTAAAGGGTATCTTAATTTCCCCATAGTATAATGGGTATTTCCAGGGCTTTTTTTCAGCAGGAACGCGGTGGAATAGAGTTCCGGAACCTCTTGAAAATGGTCACATGGCTGGTGGCCCCGCCCCCTGATCACACAGAGGGGAGCTTAGATTGCCCTCCACGCCGCTGAGCGGCACGGAGGGCAATCTAAACTCCCCTCTGTCTGGAGATCAGGGGGCGGGGCCACTGGCCATGTGACCATTTTCTCCGAGGTCAACCCACTGAGTTCCACCGCCTCTTTTCCCAGAAAAAAAGCCCTGGGTATTTCTGTATTTCCTATTTTTTCTGTTTTTGTTGTTTAGAAAATAAAAAATAAAAACACTCCAAACAATTTGGAGGGGGGGGGGGGAGGTCTTGTCCCTTTAACAGAGGCATTTGAAGCTTTTCATTGGCACCTGCTAAATAACATCCCATTAAGCCTTTGTTAAAAGGCAGGTCTTTTTTTTCCTCCAGGTTGTTGCTGACTTTAATGGAAGTAGGCAAAGTATGGACTCTCCTCTCTGTCCAGTGTCCTCAAGGAATATTGGAAACAAGCTAAAATATATGTTTCCCAGGTTATAACCCTAAGAACACTTACCTAGGAGTAACTCCATTGAACCAAGTCAGACTTATTTCTGAGTAAACATGCGTAAATTGGCATTGGTAAATGGCCCACTTTGTACTCTACTATATTAAAAATCATGTATGTTTTTATGTTGTGTTGTAGAAACCAAACACCCAGATGTCACGCCCTTCAGAACTTAAAAGCCAGTAGGAGCCAAGCTACAAGTGACGCCTGACCCAGGTTGGACACTTGTCAGCTTCCCTCAAGGTTTGATGGGAAATGTAGGCGTCCTGGTTTTACAGCTTGGCTCTCCATTACAGCTGCAAGACCAGGATGCCTACATTTCCCATCAAAACTTGAGGGAAGCTGACAAGTGTCCAACCTGGGTCAGGCGTCACTTGGAGCTTGGCTCTAGGAGAGCAAGCATCATGCAGGAGCCCAGTCACACTGCCTCTACCTTACCTGCCTCACAGGGTTGTTGTAGGAACTGGAGGAAGGGAGAACAGTATTGTCTTTCGAGCCCCTATCGGGGCACCTTTGGCATTTTGACACAGGGTCGTAGATGCAATGACAAAAGGTCTATGAAAGGAGGCGGAGCCAACCACAAAATGACCGCCACAGGAGGCGGAGTCACACCCACAGAGGAAACCCAAGTACAGGGGAGAATTTGTAATTTTAAAAATGCACTGGGAAAGCAGAGTGAGAGAATAAAACCAACACTGTGGTAGCAGCGGCCACTGAAACAATGTTATTTTGATCTGACCGGCAAATCTGATTTTATGTGCCCAACCAGAAGTGTTCTACCCACTTTCTAAAAACGTTTGGTGGGTGTCAGGAAAGATGTCAGTGGGTGCTACGTTGGGAATCCCTGATGTGAATATATAAATAATGCAGAATATAACAGCAAAATGGCTACATGTACCAAAGTAAGGAAGTGTGCACTCCTACAGGTTAAAAAAAAAAAGGCAAATTTAGATTGAGGGCAGGTACCAGTTTGTTACAAATGTCAGCAACTGATGTAAATAAGAACGTTTGAAGTGCTTTGATGGGTCAGGCCAAGGTCTGCCTAGTTCAGAATCCTGTTTTCAACAATTGCCAACTTCAACATGACTCTGGAAAGCTGACAACTGGAGCAGGCCCTGTATTATTCAGAAGTAACTTGCCTCTGTACATGGAGGTTCCATTTTAGTTATCCTGGTTCTTTCTTTCCTCCATGAATTTGTGTAATCCTTCTTAAAGAACCATCTGCTGTTAATCCAGCCTAACTGAAGGGTATTCAAGTATAATCAGGGCTTTTTTGGGGGGGAGAAAGGTGGTAGAACTCAGTGGGTTGCCCTCGGAGAAAATGGTCACATGGCTGGTAGCCCCGCCCCCGATCTCCAGACAGAGGGGAGTTGAGATTGCCCTCCGCACCGCTGAGCTGAGATTGCCCTCCACGCCGCTGAGCTGAGCGGCGTGGAGAGCAATCTAAACTCCCCTCTGTCTGGAGATCAGGGGGCGGGGCCACCAGCCATGTGACCATTTTCAAGAGGTTCCGGAACTCCGTTCCACCGCGTTCCTGCTGAAAAAAAGCCCTGAGTACAATACAATAAAAAAACAGTACTTTAAATACATGAGATACCAAATTCTGTGAGGCAGAGCTGGTCCAGTGGGTTAATCCTGAAAGAAAGTCAATTTGCTTGGCTGGATACATGCTCATTTTTCATCCGGATAAAAGAGGGTTTGAGATTGAGTATTTAGGCCCTTTGGGCATTGCTGGCTCTACGTGCCAGAAAGAACAAAAGGGCCTTTCTTGTCTATTGAAGATCATAGCAGGTCTACTCATTTTGGATTAGGCCCTGTAATCCAAGTCAGGAGATATTTTATCCGCTCTCCATTTTCCCATTTAAAACCAATACAGTTATTTATTTTGCTATTAAATGTCCAAGATCTTTTGTGTCTTGCAAACAAAGCAAGAAAGGATCAAATACCATTTTTGCTTTTCTTTTACTTCAGTCCAACTGCCAATGAATTTTGCGGTGGGAGTCTGGGTGCGTATTCACAAAGTTCAAGAGGCGCCAGATCGCCAAGAGTAAAGTTCGCTTGGTCAAAACAGCCGCTGTACAGCTGTTTTTATGGCTCTCGAGTGTAGAGAGAACATTTTCGCTTGTCTTTTATAAACGAATCGCTAATTTTTGTAAAAGGGGAACCGATGGCTTTGGATGACTGGTGAGCGCTAGCTACTAGGTGTATTCTACTTCTTCAGGTGAGAGTTGGAGAACAATTTGGCAGTTTGAATGCAGCTTGTAAAACAAAATTCCAGATTCACATGTTACAAAGTATACACGCGGTCTGGGAGTTCCCCAGTCAAAACCTTGACTTGGATTGGGGTAATGGCGAGCGATGTTTAAGCCTCTCCTCAGCACACCAATTCTTGGACTCAAAACATCCTGCCGGGCTGCTGCTTGTACGCCTATGGAAATTAACCTGTGGTCATCAATATGCGTAATTTTCCACAGCAGGGCAAATAACTGTTCCCTAGCGCTCTTTTGGGTCAGAAGAATGGGGGTGCTGTTGGCTGAAGCCTCTACTCGACACACGCTGTGGTCCTGATCCAAATTTGGTAAATGAATTTCTAGGAACACCTAGTTCTGTCTGTCTGAAAGTCCTTGTATTGGCCAGACCAACTCTGTATTAAAAAATTCCTGGAGATGTGGGGCAGGAGCCTGAAGAAGGCTGGGTTTGGGTAGGGACCAAAGCAGGGTATAATGCCATGGAGTCCACCCTCCACAGCAGCCATTTTCTCCAGGAGAATCGATCTCTTTTATCTGGAGATCAGTTGTAATTCTAGGAGATCTCTAGGTCACGTCTGGAGGTTGGCAACCTTAGGCAGCCATGAGAACCGTGTAATGTGAATCACACCTAAGTTTGTGTAGCTAGTTGTGAAGAAGGAACTTCTGGGGTGGGGAGGAGGTGACTTTTCGAGGCTCACCCTGGGTGTCTGTTCTTGCATGCCTCCCAAACTTGTAAATAAAAGTACGTGACCAATAAATGTATTTATTTTACTTTGCTCATATTCCACCTCCCCCCTGCAAAGGCTACTCGAAATGGCTTACATCATTCCCCCCCTCCTCTGTTTTATCCTCACAACAACTCTGTGAGGTAGGTTAGGGTAAGAGTGCGAGACTGGCCCAAGGTCACCCAGCAAGCTTCCATGGCAGAGTGTGGAACTGATCCTAGTCTAACACTCTAGCTAATACATCAGCCTGGCAGCAAATGAATTCATATTACAAAAACACCATTAAGTCTCACCTCTATAGTGACCCAGTTAACACAACATTTTCGATGTTATCAGTTCACAACTCCCTGCTGAGTGTATGGCGATTTAAAACGAGAGAGAATTCAAGTGATGTACAGGCATGTGTGAACCTATCCTTTGTTTCTGAGTTACTTTGCAAAGCACATGTATAAATTTGCTATGTGAATTTGCTGTATTTTCTGAATTCCGTTTGTGCCTGTACTTTCTCTATGGGCTGTCTGCCCTAGTGTTCTTGTAACCTATCTTGCTTTGTCTGTGCATCTGATTCCATCGTAGCCCTGATCCTGCGAAGACTTCCCTCACCTGTAAACTTCACTCACTCCCCAATCGTTATTGGGTGACCCCTTAGTGTGGGAGACAAGTGGGCTGCAGTCCCTTTGGGCATGAAATTTTGTTTGCATCACTGGTAAATCACAAAACTTAATTCATCCCCAAGTGTCTTAAAAACCTGATTCCCGGGCATTTCCCCCCTATTTAATTCAGCTTTCTTTAGGACCTTGTAGAAATCGGAGGGGTGGTATTTGATCCCCTGCAGAGAGTGAATAGACTGGGAAGCTGAGCTCTACATAACTGCATTAATGTAAGAAACAGCGGAAAAAAGTTTTTTGTGGGGAGAGAAATGGGTAAAAGGAGAGAGAGACGGAAGACAGGTTTTGGATTCCTGCAGGGATCTCAGTGTGGTGTTCGGATGAACTTTTCTCATGCACAACCGAAGGGGCTAAGGGAGAGCTCCAAACAAGAAGACTTTTAAAAATCCAGCTTTTTGCTGCAATGCTACAACAACAGTTAAAATGATTTATACTAAACTGAGATTCTTTCAAGAGCAATGTTAGCATCTTCCTTTTGGGATGCAAAACCACTGGAGAAAGTTAAGATTTAAGGGCGGCTGCAGGGGGTGTATGAAGAGGCTCTTGGCTCAATGAACTCGGCCAAGTGCCCCCCCCCTCTTCTTTTTCTTGCCCTTTATCATGGGAGGAAATGAGATCTGCCTGGAAGTGAGTTTTGCGGTTACTAGATTGGTTTCCTCTCTGGAGTTTGTGTCCTCCAAGACTTTGCTTTTCTCCCTGAAATTGTGAAGAATCATGACCTACATAGTGAATCATTCTTGTGCCTGGATAAATTTGGTGTTTTTAAAAGGATGAAAATTTCCGATGCTGCTTCTCAAACCTTCAAAAGGTCGGCGGGGTGTGCATGTCTGCTGACTTGGCTCTATTCCAATGTGCCCCCCATCAGAGACGATGAAGATTTCTCCTTGGGATGGGGCTTGAAGTAAGCAATGAGTAAGTGTGAAAGTTTAAATCTGAGAGATTATTTCGGCAACATGGGAAGTGTGTGCTGTGGGGGAGAGCAAGCTTAGAGAAAGGGGTGTGCGGATTTTTTTTGAAAAAAAACTTGCTTGCACATTTATCTAAAAATCAACAAAATGCTTAAAAAATGTTTTTGAATGTGTGAAAGAAATTTGAGTTATGTGATCCAGTGAATAACTGTTCAGCAAGAAGCTAGCATGGTTTGGGGACTGAACAGCTTCAGATATTCTGGCTCAATAGAGTATCAGCGGAGAAACAAAGTGGAAGCATTTGGGGGGGGGGATTTCTCAGGGAAAGGAAGTAGCTCAGACCACCTGTGCGGTTTACACGTGTGTAAAGCATGGGGAAACTTCATTCCCATAAAGATAGTTTCAGGTGGGTAGCTGTGTTGGTCTGCAGTAGAGCAAGATTTGGGTCCAGTAGCATCTTAAAGGCCAACTAGATGTCCCAGGTATGAGCTTTTGGGGGCATTAAATACCTCTCCTGGCTTGTGGCTGGATAAAACCCTACATACTTCCACTTCTAAATGTATCTGAAGAAGAGTTTTGACTCTGGAGAGCTCATACCCTGGAAATCTGGTTGGTCTTTCAAAGCTTGCTCTTCCACTCCTGTAAAGTATACTGGGAGTGGAGGGGTGGGTGAGTATTGCTGGGTAGAAACTAAAGGGTGTTATGGGGTAAGTAAGTAACCCCCCCTTGAGACTGCACCCAAGAGAGGCCAAAAAGGCAGCCACCGAGAGGTCCTGGCTGGCTGCGAGTTGCAGCGATCCTGGGGGCCATCCGAGGCCGTTGTGGTCTCTGACGTGCGGATGTGGGGGGGGGGGCTCTCCCAAACCCTTCACGAGAGGGTTGATGTGAGGGTGGGCGCTCCACCAAAAAGACCCCGCCCCTTGTAACTTAAGGGGGGGCAAACTTCAACATTTCTTTTCGCTCCCTTTGCACCTCAAGCCACGCTGGGGCGGTGTGGGGGACAAGGCTATTCCTGTGGTGTGTCTGAGGGAGCCTCAGCAGGCAGGCTGTGGAGCCCCCGCTGAGGTAACAACAGGGGGTCTGTGGCGGGGGGGGGGAGGCGCAGGAAACAAAGCGAGGAGGAGCCACGCGCGCCTATAAAACGTGGGGTGAGGAGGAAGCGGGCGAGGCAGGGGGCAGGGGGCGGGCTGGGGCGGGGGGCGTCGCGGTGCTCCGTGGCTGTCTCTTGTGTGCGCGTATTGGGGGTCGGGGGTCGGGATGTCGCCCCTTCTGAGGCGAGGGGTGTCGCAGGGGAAGGGGCTGCTCTTGTGGAGGGGAGGGGTCCCTCGCCTCAGGGACGCTCCAGCCTGCCCAGACGCGGCGGGTGGCGGGAGGGAAGCGGCGCAGACATGGGGCGGAGGCGGAGCCTGATTGCTTTCCCCGGACAATCCTCCCCGCAGGCAGCAAGCAGGCACCACCTCCCCGCCTGGCAGGGGTGGCCGTCCCGCGCTTTTTTGGGGTCCCTCCAGTGAAGGTTTGGCAGCTATGCTGTGCAGTGTAGAATTTGCGTTATGCTTTGGGGTGTAGAATCAAACTTGGAAAGGGGGAGAATAGTAGAGTCCAGTTGCACCTTTAAGATTGATCAACTATATTGCAGCATAAGTTTTTGAGAACCACAGAGAGCTGTGGTTCTCGAAAGCTTATGCTGCAATAAAGTTGCATCTGACAAAGAGAGCTGTGGTTCTCGAAAGCTTATGCTACAATCAAGTTGGTTCGTCTTAAAAGTGCTACTGGACTCTACTGTTTTTATTTATTTATTTATATCATATTTGTATTCTGCCCTCCCTGCAAGCGGGCTCAGGGCGGATAATCTTAAAATCATTTAAAAACGTTCCATATTAAAACATTAAAACATATAAAAATAGCACTCTTTGCTGGGCAGCAGCAATACAACTATTAACGAACAACATAGCAGTTCAACTAGATATAGCAGCACAGTAACAGCAGCTGAAAAACACAGTGGTGGGCAGCTTTTCACAGGGAGGGGGGTAGATGTTGGATCCTCCAGCCAGCAGAGGCCCAACCTCAGCCATGAACCTGGCGGAACAACTCTGTCTTACAGGCCCAGCGGAAAGATTGTAAATCCTGCTGGGCCCTGGTCTCAGTAGACAGAGCGTTCAACTAGGTAAGAGCCAGGACTGAGAAAGCCCTGGCTCTAGTCGAGGCGAGGCGGGCCTCCTTGGGGCCAGGAACAGATAACAATTGTTTTTCTCCTGATTGGAGGGTCCTCTGGGGAATATACGGGGAGAGACGGTCCCTCACGCACACTGGCCCCAGTCCGCACAAGTCCTTATAGGTCAATACCAGAACCTTGAACCTGATCTGGTACTCCACTGGCAACCAATGCAGCTTGCGCAGTATTGGTGTAATATGCGCCCTATCTGGTACTTTCATAATGATGCGCGCCGCTGCATTTTGCACCAGCTGCAATCTCTGGGTCAGGCTCATGGGTAGGCCTGCGTAGAGCGAGTTACAGTAATCTAACCTAGAGATGACCGTTGCCTGGATCACTGTAGTTAAGTCACAGGGATGGGGACAAGTTGCCTGGTCTACCGCAGGTGGGAAAAAGACCTGACAACCGCTGCAACCTGGGCCTCCATTTTCAGGGAGGAAACCAGGATCACCCCCAGGCTCCTTTTGCAACTACAGACTAACACAGCTAACTCCTGAGGGGTCCCCCACCCACATTTGGAGGTTTCAATGGTTGCCAACCTCCAGGTGGTGGCTGCAGATCTCCTGGAATTACAACTGGTTTCCAGGTGACAGATTAATTTCCTCTGGAGAAAATGACTGCTTTGGAATTTGTATGAAATTATACCCCGCTGAGGTCCTTCTCCTCTCCAAAACCAGCTTTCCCCAGGCTCCCTCCCAAGAGCTCTAGGAATTTACCAACCTGGAGCTGGCAACCCTAACTTTTGCCTTTTTTGTATTTCCGTTTTTTTAATGTTGAAACTTAAATGTGCATTAAGGTTGCCAACTCCAGCTTGTAGAATTCCTGGAGATTTGGGGATGGAGCCTCGGGAAGGCGGTCTTTGAGGACTCCAGTGGATATAATGCCATAGAGGCCGATTCCGCACGGCTTACCTGAAGCCGGAACATTGCGGAACATGCCGGGAAAAACGCGGAAGATCCTGTTTTATCGCTCGAGTTTTTCGCGACATCGCGCCAAACTCGCGCAAGAAAACGCAATCTTCCACGTTTTTCCCGGCATGTTCTGCAACATTCTGGCTTCAGGTAAGCTGTGAGGAATCGGCCAGAGTCCACCCTCCAAAGCAGCCATTATCTACAAAGGACCTGATTCTTGTCATCAGGACATCAATTGTAATTCGAGTGATTTCCGTGTCCCACCTGAGGGCTGGCAACCCTAATGTGCATTCAGTGTTTAAAATCTTTCTGGATTTTTAATGAGAATGGTTGCCGCATGGTGGCTTGGATCCAATTCTGGCAAAATAAAAGCCCGGTGGCAAGTTACAGACGAACAACTTTTCTTTCAGCAGGATTCGAGCACAGTGGTACCTTAGAGACCAACAAGATTTTCAGAGTATAAGCTTTCAAGAGTCAAAGCTGTATACCAAGTTGGATACTGCTAATATTCTCTCTGAACATGTACTTATACAACCAGCTGTACCTTCTTGTACTTCAGAAAGCTATGTTGTCTTGCTCGTTGTTTTATACTGTTATCTTACTGTATTTTCGTGGGTTTTACAGTTTTAATAAAATAAAAAAAAGAGTCAAAGCTCTCTGCTTTGGATACAGCATGGCTACCTATCTGAAACATTTATTTCAATATGAGCTTTTGTGAATCATGGTTCATTTTTTCAGATAGATATATTTCCCATTTTAAATTCTAAGGTGGCGGAAAAGGATGTTCGGTGGCCTTGGCCAGTCACTTGGGCACTGCCTGGTCTACCTCACCGAGTTGATGTGAGGAGAACAGGTCTGACTTCATCTGGGAGGGCAAGATGCCAATTAAATGTTTTCCGTTGTGACAATATTTACCCATGTGTCTTGGAAGGCACTTCTCGCGCCCCACATGAAACTTTTCCCCCCCAAAACACATACCTTTCCAATCATCTGTCACAAGGGTGTACGTGCAGGTCAATTCACACACCAAATGGACAAGATGAGCAGTTTTTAGATTTCTTTGGTGTGTACATCTGAAGTTTCTTACTGCAAACCAACTTGGACTTTGTAAAAAAAAAATAAAACTGAAAAGTGATATTTAAATATTGTAAAATAAAATCAATAAGTAAGTGTGGCTTGAGTGGGACCTTGTAGAAGTTAGCACTTGGTAAAGCTTCCGGCTTGCCCGTTTGACCCAAACTGTATTTATCTGGCCCATCTTGGCACCTGGAACAGTTTACTCCTGCAATAAGGCAGGAGTGCTAATATTTGCACCATGGGAAAAAATAGTGTGGTGTTTGAAGAAAAGGGATTAGGCGTTATGTTCTCCTTTTGCCACTGCTCTCTGATGGAGCAGGACACAATGTGTACCTGCATCCATGCGTTCTAAGATCGGTGCAAAAGCATCCAAAATCCAGACTGCCTTCTCCTAGCATCCACAAAAAACAGCAACATTGCAGGCAAGGAATTTGAAAATTGTGAAATGTGTGTGTTGTGGTTTGTGACCTTTTGGGGGGGGGGCAGTCCCAGGCTATCAGCAAACAGGAAATTTATCAAGTCCCCGCCCCCTCCATTGGCCACCCATACATTGCTCGTGGGCTGTGTTTGGCTTGATGAGTTATGTAGTCTTTGCCAACATTTTTCTCCCTGTGCTTGCATTATAAAAGAGCAGCAGCACCCTGGTAGTGGGGCTGTTTTCTCTTTGCAGCCATAAATCCTTAGGGATAGGCAAAGGAGACAACGACTGGGAGGGACGCCTTCCACCACAGCTCCCCTTCCCACTGAGATTTACCGCAGGAAGTGGTTTTACGTCTTTTTTCCATGCAGGGATTTTCTAATGTGAAGCAGCTTTGAGTCTGTGCCTTCGTGCCCCATATGTTCTCACTATACATAGTCTTTCCTCCCTTAGCCCTTGCCAAAGAATTCCAAATGTTTTGAAAACCCTGACCTTGGAAGCAGAAAGAATTCATGCAAAATAACGGTATGCCTGATATTTGCATTTGCAAGTCACCGAACTTTGATTTCTTTGGCACAGAATACACACAAACCTTGGCTTTTAATTGGAATGGTCTTAGAGTAATGTCAGAATGATTTTGCTTCGCTTAAGTAGCAAGGTGCTTCTTAAATAGTGATTACTGTTTGAGGGTGTGGGATGGCTTGTCATGAGTGGGGGGGTGGAATTGAAAGTAATTACAGATGAAACTAAAAAAAAACTCAGGGAGAAAGGAAGTGTTTATAAAGCACAACTGCCTCACAGCTGATGAAAGTAAACAACATCTATTATAAAAATAGCACCTATTTAGGGCCTTTTTGGTCCTGGCCCCAACCTGGTGGAACTCTCTGTCTGAGGACACTCGGGCCCGCCAGGATCTTCTATCATTTCGGCGGGCCTGCAAGACGGAGATGTTCCACCAGGCTTACGGCTGAGGCCAGTGTCAGGACCATCATTGAGCCTTCCACCGGTCTCCGGTATTCAAGTACAGCTCGTGTGTCTGTCTACCTCCTCTTTGTATGCCGGGGGCAGGAATGTGTAGCCAACTATATCAGGTTTGTGTATATATAGAATTTTAATTGCTGAATTTTACTGTACAATCTGCTATGTAATTGTATTTTGTGACTGTTGTACCCCATCCTGAGCCCACTTGTGGGAAGGGCGTGTTAAACACCAACTAAACTAAACTAACTAAACTAAACTAAACATCTTAGACATCCTACTAACTATGTTCATAGAGTGCTATTACGTGTACTACAGGCATCTAGGTAAATCTGCCGTTTCCACACGTCTTACCTGCCTGCGGAACATCGCGCGAAATCACGCCAGGAAGATGCTGTTATCCAGGAGTTTTGCACGAATTTGTGCAAAACTCCCGGATAACAGCGTCTTCCTGGCACGATTTCGCGTGAGAAGATGCTGTCTTCCGGGACTTTCCCACGATGTTCCGCAGGCAGGTAAGACGTGTGGAAATGGCCCTTATTTTGTACAACCTTTCTGTGGGCATATATTAACAATATTATACATCCTGCACTTCCAAAATAGCATTAGTTTGCCGTAGTCGTTTAAGGTGGGTAGACGTGTTGGTCTGCAGTAGAAGAGCAAGATTCAGGTCCATTACCACCTTAAAGACCAACTATATTTCCAGGGTCTGAGCTTTTGGACTCTTGGAAGCTTACACCCTGGGAATCTGGTTGGTCTTTAAGGTGCTACTGGACCTGCATTGTGTAGTAGTTTAAGACAATATCATTAACAAATGTTGAAAAAAAGTAAGAAGATACCGTTGCTGTAATGTTTTCAGAGAGTGGTGCCAGTTTTTGAAAAAAAAAATAGGGACGACTTTGGTTCTTGAGCAAGAATAAGTACTTCATATAGTGACTTTATCTTGTGATAAATTAGCTACTTTTTTAAAAAAATTAAGGATTATCAAGTACATAGTCCAATTCAAGTATTACTTTTACATTCACGTAACAATAACTTGTTTACTAGTTTTACTATTAACATCTAAAGTTTCTTTTTCTTCAGATGGTTTTTCCCATATAGATCCATGAAAGTTTTGTTGTTCTTCAGTTGCTTATGTTTCTATTAACGACTGGTAGATTGTGTTCATAGATTGTATGTTGCTTGTTGTAATATAGTCAAGAAATGGCTTCCACTTACTATAAAATTCTGTTGTCTTTTTTCCCCCTGATGATTGTTGAATTCTTTCTGTAATTTTTTCCATAATCATTTGGTCCCACACCTTACTAAGCCATTGGTCTATATTTGGTGCTGCCCAGGGCTTTTTTTCTAGGAAAAGAGGTGGTGGAACTCAGTGGGTTGCCCTTGGAGAAAATGGTCACATGGCTGGTGGCCCCGCCTCCTGATCTCCAGACAGAGGGGAGCTGAGATTGCCCTCCGTGCCGCTCCATTTTCTTTCTTTTTTAAAAAATTTTTTTATTGGATTAGAAATATTTTATGTCCATTACAATCAATTCCTTTTAAATATTCCAATTCTAACCCCCTCCCTTCCCCCCCTTTTGATGACTTCCAACAGTTTTCCAACCCCTTGTCTATTTTCCCCTACTCGTTCCAAACTTATTTTACCTATTAAACATATACTTTCACTCTCTTCTAAGCTTATCTATTATATCACAGTGCTATCTCTGTTTCCCTTCCCATTTGACTTAACAACTAAATAATACATTTCTGGCATATATTCTTCAATAATCGTTTTAGTAGCCTATACTCTATCTTACTCATTCTGGTCTCATCTATATGGGACAAACAATTTGTCCCTTGTTATACATAGCGTTAAGTACATTATTAACATTTCATACCTTCAATATAAATCAATTTAACCTCTACACCATGTATTACTCTTTGCTTCCTTCTATATATCTTATTTTCGTACTGTTTTAATTATCTAATATCTCCATTATGCAACTCTATCATAGATAGTCAGTCACTTTGACCCATATATACACATTCGGCATAAGTCAATCAATTTGACCCCTATTCTGTATGCTACTGTATGTTTTCCCGTGCCGCTCCATTTTCAAGAGGTTCCGGAACTCCGTTCCACCGCGTTCCTGCTGAAAAAAAGCCCTGGTGCTGCCTATAAATTGGCTACTTTAAAGACAGATATTCTGGTTAGCACAATGCAGTTAGGTGCCGGATCCTGCCCTCCTAAGAAGAAGGATACTCATCAAAGAGCTCTGACTTCAGTGGACTTGGAAGAATATAACTCTGTGTAAGATGGCACTGCGAGCAAGCAAGCAAGCAAGCAAAGGATGCTCTCTCCTTTGATCTTCATGCTTTTTTTCTTTTGCAGAGATCTGTTTTTTTGCCCCAGAGATGGCAGCCAAAGTGATCTTCAGGAAGCCTGCCGCTGTGGGGTTTACGCCCATTCCTAGTATAGCTTAGAGGCGGTGAGTGCCCCCGGCCTTGTGGTGGAACCGGCAAGATGGGCAACAGTAGTTCATCACTGAAAGTTTGCACTGATCACCAAGGAGGCATCAACTGGCTCAGCCTCAGCCCTGACGGGCAGTGGCTGCTGACGGGCAGTGAGGATGGCACCGCACGACTCTGGAGCACCGCTGACAGCCAGTGCCGGGGTCATTTTCAAGGTACAGTAAGTGTGCCCCTTTGCGACTGGTCCTGATTCTGGGATAATGTTGTGTCTTAATGCATTCCTGCCACAGTGATATGCTTTATGTCAGCTTTACAGCAATTTTGCAGCATTGTGAACCAACCAACCAGTTACCCAGGAGCGGCCAGTTGCTGATTTTCATCCAAAGGGCACAGGAAGGGCTAGGCTCAAAAGATAAGCAGGACTAAGATAAGTTTTGCTGTTGATGATGCTGGTCTTCAGTTTTCCTCTGGATAAATGTTGATAAGTAAATAGTTATTTGTTAAGCACAGAGGTGTCTGAGAGTACGCTTGATGTTCCTGCAATATACAGTAGACACAGCCTCTTGCAAGTGTATTTATTTATAATTATTTCTTGAATCATTTTACCCAATTTCCTTATGGTTCAAGGCAGCTTATAGTAATAGACAAAAAACATTTCTAGTCAAAACCAGAATAAAATAACAATGCCCCAATCTTGCTCCCTCGCCCATTAAAAGATGCCCACCATTCAAACCCTCTCAAAAGCCCTGGTCAATTCAGACCAGGGGTATCAACCCATGTCTGTATAGCAATGGTTGCCTTACAGAGTCCGCTAAGTGTAGCATGGTTGCTTTCTCCCAGTGCGCTCCTATGGAGAGTTAGTCCCGTCTGTCCGTTGATTTCAGTGGGCGTAGATTGGAGTAACTCAACATAGGATTGTACTGTCAACCTCCTAGGAGTGGAAATTTATTTGAAAAACTTTCTGGTCTTCTAGAATCCTTACAGCGTGCTTTTTCAGGATTGCCATTATTTATAGCATGCCAAAAATGCTTTGGTTAAGTGGTGGTAGTTAGTGCGCACAAGTCATAGCTGTCTTATAGTTACCCCTGGTGGGGTTTTCATGATAAGAGACTAACAGAGGTGGTTTGCCATTGCCTGCCTCTGCAACCCTGGCCTTCGTTGGAGGCCTCTCATCCAATTACTAATCTCCTTAGCTTCTGATTCGGTTCACTGGGCTACCCAGGTGAGGGCTGGTTATGGGATACTTGAGTTCAAATCTGCACTTTGCCTAGAGTGGGATTATATCACAGGGTTATTTTGAGGATAAAATAGAGGAAGGAGAACCATATACACCTCCCTAAACTGGGATTAAAAGACATTTATTTACTAAAATACTTACCCTGTCTTTCCTCGTGGCTCTTGCAAATTGTAATTTAAAAAAAAACAGCCATTTAAAAACAAACACAAAAGATGGTGAGGTGACTGGCCATTGCCTGGTGTCTGCCGCATTAGCTCTGAGCCAGCCCCCTTATCAGATTTACTTTCCACAGAAGCAACCCACACAAGTTCAGCGAATCTAGTAGTAAATGGCAGAAAACATAGTGCCCGTGGGGCATCTCTGATGGATCTGCAAATGTATCCATTCCACCCAGTCTGGTTAAATAGTTCAGGAAAGCCCATCTGCTCCCTTCTCCATCTCCTAACTAAAAGAAAGGACAAAGCGGTTGCAATGTGGTTGTCAGACTATGGAATCCCAGTTATCTAGAGTTCGTCTCCCCCCTTCTGCAAGAAGCACAAAGTTTCTTGATTCCAAAAGGTTTATTGAAAAACAATGCTCAGGATACAAGTGACCATATTCCAAGGGCTATGAAAGCTTTGGCTGAACGAAAGCTTTGTTGAGAACGACACATAAAATGAAAGTAACAACACTTCAAACACCCCTTCCCAGCCTCCCCCCTTAGTCCTGTCTAGAAGGCCTGGGAAGGCGAGGACGTCAAGGTCGGACGGAACGGGTTGATAAGAATTCTTCGCTCCCATAGATATAGGCGGCCTGGACAGCACCTGGGCCTGGAGGGAGAGAACTAAACAACTACAGATTATAACATGAGAACATGGCGTAGCTTTGGCTTGAGAACGGACTAGCAAACTGATACTCTGACGGTGGTGCTCTTCCCAGCGTGTGAACGAAGCAGCACGATATTTTTCCATGGGCTGGAAGCAGCAGCAGAGCATCCTTGCTGCCCCTTCTGGATTGGAAAGGCTGGGGGGGGTAGAGCCAGAGTGCTGTTATAGTGCTTGTTTTGGCTCAGGGAAAAAGAGCTGCAAGTTTTTGTCTTGAGTCAGGAGGAGTTGATGGGCGGCGGGGGGGGGGGGCGCTACTCATTTTGAAAGGCTAAGAAACGATGATCCATCAGCCCTGTCTCAGTCTTTCTAATTCTCCGGATGAGCTATAATGGAAGGCATGGGGTACTGCCTTGTGGGGTATTGCTTCTCGCCTGCTTGCCTCTGGGACATGGCGACTCGCCCCAGGTGAGTAGCCGATCGCATCTGTTCATTCACACTTTGGAAGAAGATGAGGCAAATCTTCCCTGCCCTTCGCTTTACAGTTTAGCTTTTCATCTAAAATGTCATTTTGTTTTTATCCTCCTGGAGTTTCTTGATACCTCAGTCAGTCAAAGAATCCATTTTGTTGAACAACAGGAGTTCCTGCAGCTGAATAAACATGCCCCCCCCCCATTGGACTGATGAAAACTACTTGAATGAGTGCTGCTGGATTGTTTTCCATCTTCAAACCAAGAGGTGTCACTTTAAATACAATTCCCATAGATTAACCTCAAGGCGACTAAGGAATGTGGAGGAATGTGAAAGAAAACCTGTCAAACAAGGAATGGATGGATTGATGAGCTTAAAAAAAATTATCAAAGCAAAGAATATTCCTGTACTTGAATCAGAAGGTGCTCAGATTACCAAAGTATAAATCGTTAACTATCTTGTATGTAGAGACTGCTTTTTTACCTAACATAAAGAATAAGGAATTTAATATTAAACTATCCTAAGGTCCAATTCCGATCAGCGTTCAGTTGGGAGTAGGCTCCGTTGAACTCAAGCGGACTGAGTAAGCATTGCAGGACATGCACCTGTGCTCCTAGCGGGTTTTGAAGTGTAAGGTTGTGGTAGGTTTACAGGAGGTACTAGATGTGTGGAGGAAAGCCCTTGAGGAACATTTAATACCTGGCAATATTTCCTAGCAGTATTTATAAAGACGTTGAATTAGGACATTTCAACTCTACAAGCTTAAAACGGGCTTAGGGTTGCCAGCCCCAGGATGGGAAATTCCTGGAGATTTGGGGGGTGGAGCTTGGAACGGGTGGGGTTTGGGAGGGGAGGGGCCTCAGCAGAGTAGAATGCCGTAGAGTCCGCCTTCCAAAGCAGCCATTTTCTCCAGGGGAACTGATCTCTTTCAGCTGGAGATCCGTTGTAATTCCAGGAGATCTCCAGCCACCAGACTGGCAACCAACAACAACATTCGATTTATATACCGCCTTTCAGGACAACTTAATGCCAACTCAGAGTGGTTTACAAAGTGTGTTATTATTATCCCCACAACAAAACGCTCTGTGAGGTGGGTTGGGCTGAGAGAGCTCCTAGAAGCTGTGACTGACCCAAGGTCACCCAGCTGGCTACAAGCGGAGGAGTGGGGAATCAAACCCGGTTCATCCAGATTAGAGTCCTGCGCTCTTAACCACTACACCAAACAGGCACCAAAATGCTCTCTAACCCGGGAACTATAGTTCCAAACTTTACAGGAACCCTCTGAGAGATACTGTGACAGATAACATGGTATAAAACTGATACAAATTTATTACACAGATAATTATGCTTGAAGAGTCTTTTCCATTCTATGGTGATTACCTATGATGCTAAGGAGGTACAAAGATGACATTAATTACAACCCAGGAAACCAGATCTCTGAGAAGGACATTCTTTTCCACAAGGAGAAGATAATAAAAGGCTCAAATGCCAACTGAGCGGAGATGCATTTTCCATTAGCAGATAACAATTTGTCCCCACTGCTAAGAAGGGCAAGATGAACGGCTGTTTGCATAACTTGCATTCGGTAGGAAAGCCAGTGTGATGTGCAGCCCAATATGATTGGAGAAGGATATACCTAGGTCCCGTGAAGGATGCAATTCCAGATCCCAGGTTTGGGAGGAGGGAAAGTCCACTCATCGGAAGAAAGGTTTTAAAAGATCTGTACACTTCTTGTGCGGTGTGCAAGCTGTATTCAACCTGGACGGGAAGTAGGAGGGATAGAGGGGGGCATTTTCTCCCGGGAAGTGCACATCCACCCTACTGATTGAGATGCAGCGGTACCATCAGTGACTCAAGTTAGCTTAGCTAACTTTCTTAGCTCTGCAATAGCTTTTATGTTGTGATATTCTTTCCCCTATGTTTCTGGGCTCCGTAGTGTTATCTGTGCAGTTGTGAATAAAGATCTTTCTCTTTTTAAGGAAGCAGACTGTGTCAAAGATTTCCCCTACACGCTTAGGCACTGGAACATGTGTGTGCATGCATGTTTGTGCACACTCACTTCTAGCTGGTTCGGAGCAAGCGGGCGGGGAGATGTTGAAGGGTTCACCACTGTGCACATGCTCAATGCATTACCAGTCCCAAACTGCCAGTGAAAGAAAGGCTAGAACCAGTCTGGTAGTGGCAGAATTGAAGGTACAGTGGGCCACAGGAGGGAGAAGCGGGGAATTTCCCTCTTATACATGCACAAGCATGCATGGACCCTCTTTGGGCTGTAACACAGCCACGTTTATCCAAGTTTTTAAAAGTTCCACCGTGCTGTTTTCATTGATTTGTGTATTGTTCTTAGGTCATGAAAGCTACATCACTTTTTGCCACCTAGAAAATGAAGCCGCCTTCACATGTAGCGCGGATCACACCATTAGAAAGTGGGATGTCATGACAGGCCAGTGTCTGGCAGTTTACCGAGGGCACACATCCATTGTGAACAGGTAGGCGCTACTCAGTCTTTATAAAGAATCTTCTAGATTTCCCTCCCTCCCTGCCCCGCCATAACCTGATTTCAGTTGAATTCTCACTCCCATTTCTTCTTTCACTAATAATTTCCCCCTGTGCTGTACTGCACACATGGGAAGTGTGGATCTTTGTTTCACGGTCTCTTGCCTGTTTGATTGTAGATCCAGAGGAGTTAGCCGTGTTAGTCTGTAGTTGCAAAATAGTAAAGAGTCCAGTAGCACCTTTAAGACTAACCAACTTTATTGTAGCATAAGCTTTCGAGAACCACAACTCTCTTCATTAGATGCATCATCAGAAATCCAGAGGAGTTAACCGTGTTAGTCTGTGGTCGCAAAATAGTAAAGAGTCCTGTAGCACCTTGAAGACTAACCAACTTTATTGTAGCACGGTCTTGCTTATTACGATGCATCTGACGAAGAGAGCTGTGGTTCTTGAAAGCTTATGCTACAATAGAGTCGGTTAGTCTTAAAGGTGCTACTGGACTCTTTACCTGTATGATTGGTTATCCTAGTGATGCTGCTGCTGACATAGGTATATTCTAGAGATGGGGGAATGGCAAGAAAGCTCACAATAAGAAGGAATGGAACCAAATCCACTGCTGGGGCTGAAATTCCAGAGGGGGAAAAAAAACCCCGAGCAGCTCAATTGGTAACAGATGCACCTTGCAAAGTCCCATGCTTAAACATACTACTTTGCAGCACAAGGACACAACTGGGGCTTTTTAAAAAAAGGTTTGGAATTCTGCCTTACTGTTAATTACCCCCAGAGAAGTTTCGGGCCAGGCATTCTGATATTAAACTTGCACATTAAATGTAAGGAATAAATAATCCTTTTTAGGAGCCTGGTGCCAAAGGCGTTAAAGACAATAAGCTTTCTGGATAAACGATGATCTTGGCAGAATACAAGAGACTATTAGACACAAGGTAAACATTTGTAAGCTTATCTTTGGACTGCTGCGGATTCATTGGAGCTGGTTGCCTCCAAGGTTTGGATATATAGTGAGCTGCATTTTACCACTACCCAACACATGCGGTCATGTTGTTCAGGTGTTATAGAGCTGTAAGAGAGCTCTCTTTGACTTCTGGCCAAATGCTACAAATCTCTGGCTTCCCACATTGTTTTGAAGTTTTTTATTTATTTGAATATTTATATCCTGCATTTCCTAATGGCTCAAGGTGACATATATGTCGCAGGTGAAACATTGCTATTTAAAACCAAACCCCAGATAACAGTTTATTTGTAGCTTCATCCAGGGGTCATCTTGTAGAAAAAGATCTGGAGGAACTCATTAGCATAACTCATTAGCATATGCCATGCCCCTTGTCATCACTGGAAGTGTGTCATTAACATGACTGATTTGTATATGCCACTCCCCCTGACATCACCTATCCTGGCTGTTTTGAACCCAATCCTGGCCATTCAGGGCCGAAATTGGGCCCAACATGGCAAAAAAGGGCTGAAAATGGCCGAAAAGGGGCCCAAAATGGCCAGGATTGGGCCGCTGATGAGTGGGAGAGTGATCCACCACCTGTCAGAGGCCTGATCTGGGCCGTTTCGGCCCCAATCCAGGCCAAAATGGGCCCCAAATGGCCGAGAGTCAGGTGGGCGGGGCCACCTGACATGTGACCTCTTTGGGGAACTGCTGGAACTGCATTCCTGCGCGTTCCCCCTCAAAATGAGCCCTGGCTTCAACTATAGTGAGATTTCAAGCAGCCATATGGCAAACGGTTGCCTGCCTATGTGCAGTCATTGTCACTGGTTGGAGCTATTAGGGCAAGCAAGTCAGCCCTTGAATTTCTGCTCACTGTTTGGCTAAACTGAAAATATAGGAGAAGCCCCTGGAAGAATGAGCTTGAAGCTATGAATTCAAGACACTAGCCCAGTATATTCTGGGGGCTGCTGTGTTTAGTTCACTGTTCAGTATGTTGAAAAGAATGAGAGGCAGGCTATGTCAGTGACTGAGGGTCTAAATTACAGATGCTATGAGGGTGGATTGAAAGAACCAAAAAACACTTGGAACAGAGAAAAGAAAACAGCAGAATGTATGTGCACAAAGACGGTATTAAAATGTTTAAAGCAAGTTCAGAAAGAGAAATGAGGATGTCTGCTGGTCATGACCATCATGGGTCGGGCAAGAAGCCATGGATCCAAATTAAAATCCTCGCTCTGCCATGGAGGATTGCTGGGTGGCCTTGGGCCAGTCACACACTCTCAGTCTAACCTACATCACAGGCTGGTTGCTAAGTTAAAATAGTAGAGGAGAGATTTATTTATTTATTTATTTCATTTATACCCTGGCTTTCTCCCCAGTGTGTGACTGGCCAAAGTCACCTAGTAAACTTCCATGGCAGAGCCAGAATTCGAACCAGGGTCTTTCAAATCCTAGTCCCGCACTCTAATTAGTGCACCGCACTTGCTTTCTCTGGATGATATTCTAAGCTGCTCTGAGTCCTCATTGGGGAAAAAAAGCAGAGTATAAATATATCTAAACAAATATAAACACAGCTGCCTCCAGAGATTGACGATGGAGTTGATTTGTGTATAGGCTTTGGAAGGTGAAACTGCTATGATCCAACGAGTTGGTTTGGGGATATGATTCTTGCTTAGGGTGTGAATGGTCCAGGTTTCAGATCTGAGATGGGCCTTGCTTGGGTCAAGAGAAATGGTGCACCATTTAGGGAGGAAAATAGTAAAGAGTCCAGTAGCACCTTTAAGACTAACCAACTTTATTGTAGCATAAGCTTTCGAGAGCCACAGCTCTCTTCATCAGATGCATCTGACGAAGAGAGCTGTGGTTCTCGAAAGCTTATGCCACAATAAAATTTGTTAGTTTTAAAGGTGCTACTTGACTCTTTACTATTTTGCTACTACAGACTAACACGGCTAACTCCTCTGCATCTATGACCTTTTAGGGAGGGATGCTAACTTACTGTCTTACTTGACATGCAAAAGACCCTATACTAACATCCGCATATGTCTAGTCAAAAAGTCTCTGGCACCATTTGTTGTGAACTAGCACTCCCTCTCTTCCTACCCAGGAGAGTTTCTGCAAGTCATTGTAGACAGACTTGAGCCGGATGGTCCAGTGGTCTGATGTGGCTTAAGGGAACTTCATACATTCAAATCAGCAACTCTTTTTGGGGATGCTTTCAGGGGTAGTAGGTTATCCTCCCTTTGTAACTCCCATTAGTTTAGCAAGAGTGAGAGGGATATTTGACGCCTAGTTTATTCCCCCAACAGGATCCTGGTTTCCAAGGATTATCTCTTCAGTGGCTCCTATGACAGGACAGCACGGTGCTGGAGCGTGGACAAAGAGAAGCCGATCCAGGAGTTCCGGGGCCATCGGAACTGCGTCCTGACCTTGGCGCTCTACTCCTCCCAGGACCTTCTTCAGGATTCCGAAGAGGAAGAGTCAGAGGAAGAGAAACTAAGCAAGGACTTCCTGGTGACGGGAAGCACGGACTGTACTGTGAAAGTCTGGTGGGTGTCCAGCGGGCGTTGCCACCAGACTCTTCTGGGACACACTGGGGCTATCTTATGCCTTATACTTGATGCGCCAAACAGGGAACTCTTTTCAGGCAGCACTGATTACACCATTCGGACGTGGAACATAGTGACGGGTGAGCAGCTGAGAGTGTTCAAAGAGCACCAAGGATCCATCATCTGCTTAGAGGTGAGAGACAGAGAGATGGTTTATTCCAAGGAACAAGGGCCTAACAAAGCATTTGGTGAGATAAAACAGAGGGGGCATTCATGTGAGCCCTTGTGTGGATGGCACAGGTGGGAAAAACACTGTCAGTTGAATCCTATTCAGAGTTATTCCAGCCTAAGCTTCTTGATTATTTCAATGGGCATAAACTGGAGTATCTCTACAAAGGATTCAAAATTGAAAAGAGTCCAGTAGCACCTTTAAGACTAACCAAATTTACTGTACAGTAAAGTTGGTTAGTCTTAAAGGTACTACTGGACTCTTTTCAGTTTTGCTACTACAGACTAACATGGCCGACTCCTCTAGATCTACAAAGGATTGTTCACAATATTATTGCCATTGTTAAGAAATACTGGGTCGGATCCTTCCAGCTTTCCACTGGTGGAAATTGATCATTCCCCTTTGTCCCCCACCTGTGCAACTTCTTTTCTCTCCCCGCTGCTTCCTTTAGACCATGCTGTGGATTGGGGGACTCGCGTGGACAATAAACCATGTTGGCTAGGAGGGCTGCAATGAGAAGGAGAATAAGGGAAGGAAAACTCTCTTTGGCCAGCAGAAAGCTCATAGCTTCCAACCCAGTCGCTACTAGGTATATTGTGAGAAGTGCACAGACCTTTCGAGTGGTAGAGGTTGTAATCAGGGCTTTTTTTCTGGGGAAAGAGGTGGTGGAACTCAGTGGGTTGCCCTTGGAGAAAATGATCACATGGCTGGTGGCCCCGCCCCTTGATCTCCAGACAGAGGGGAGTTGAGCTTACCCTACGCAGTGCGGAGGGCAATCTAAACTCCCCTCTGTCTGGAGATCAGGGGGCGGGGCCACCAGCCATGTGACCACTTTCAAGAGGTTCCGGAACTCCGTTCCACCGCGTTCCAGCTGAAAAAAAGCCCTGGTTGTAATCCAATTCAAGACGAGGAACAGACAGCTGAAGGGGGGCTGTCTTTAGCTTCATGAAGGCATTAAAAGACCTTAAGCCCAGCTCTGGTTTAACAGGATGCCTGGAGGAGTTGGGCACACTTGTCACTTGATAGCCATCTCTGTGGACAATAATGGCAGAGATGCTGTACCCTTAATGGGCTATGGCAAATTATGGGGATGGGAAAGAGAGCCTGCGTTGTTACTGCCATTATCTGTGGATATAAATATATGTGGCTGGCAAGCTGCGACATGCTGAGTTACTGGTGGGCAGAACTGAGGACAGTTAAATGCATCTGTGTCATTTTAATTCATTGTATTCTGCTGGGAAGTGTCTTGCTGTGGTGTTAATTTGGGATGTGGTCTTTGTGGGAAGGAAGGAAGGGAGAGGCTTTGAGTCCAGGTTTCTTTCCTTTTTTTTTTTTAGTGTAGAGAAGGGTTTTAGACACAGACAATAGAAGTAGCCCAAGGCCTTTTAAAACATTCACAACAAATAAGGACGGGTTGAAATGTGTATGTTGTGTGCCATCAAGGCGCTCACACTTAGGTCAGCTCTGTGAATTAATGGCCTCCAATGTCCTATTGACAGCCTTGCTCAGGTCATGAAAAATGAACTTATTAATGATACTGGGGCAATTAAAATGTCAAAACTGAGGCTATCCTATGGTTGGTCACATCATGAGAAGACAAGATTCTCTGGAAAAGTCGATAATGCTAGGAAAAGTGGAAAGAAGTAGGGGAAAAAGGAAAACCTAAAACGAGTTGGCTTGACTCAATAAAAGAAGCCACGTCCTCCAGTTTGCAGGATCTGAGCAAGTCTGTTAATGATAGGACGTTTTGGAGGTCTTTCATTCATAGGGTCACCATAGGTTGGAGGCGACTTGATGGCACATAACACACACATACATAACTTTTGGTTAACAAATGCTTTGCTTGGTGCCTAAAGCCTTGTAAATCCAGCACCAGGCTAGTCTTCACTGGGGGGAGTTCCACAGTCTTGACACCACTATCAAGGAGGCCCTGTCTCTTGCGCTTTCACTCCTTTCTTCTCCTGATATGACCATGCAGAACAGTTCCTCTTATAACAGACGGGTTCATGTAGGAGAAGAAGGTCCTTTGAAGACACTGAACCAAGATTGGGTGAAGGTTTTGTCAGAACGAGGGGCTCTGAAGCAGTCATTGTACCTCTTTTAAAACTGAAAGTGTGATGTGATCTCTCTGTAAGCTGGCAGGTAAACTGTGGCAGCCACATTTTGCTCTAGACGGAGTTCCCAAACAAAGTTTGGAGTCGGCCCCATGTAGAAGACATTTCATATGAATAAATATGTGGGGAGGGGAAAGAAAGGGCATGCAGGGTCTTGCCTGGAGCTTGAGTGCAGCAGCGTCAGAGTCAGCTGCTATAGTGGGCTGAGGGGCAGGGGTCTCACATGGAGACCGGGGCCATATTAACCCATGGCTGGGCCCCCAGGCTTTCAGGTATTTTGGGCCCCCTCCAACACTTCAATCTTTCGCCTCACTACGGCTGACTGCCTGACCCTGGTATAGTAGGCCCTAGGCCGCAGTACACAACCCTATATCCATTTTGAGGGTCTCCTGAAGAATTCTATTCACAATTTAAAAAATATTTTTATTGTGCGAGTAGAACTCTTCAGGAAAGAACATTTTGGAGGTATAATTGTTCAACACTCATATTTTGAAGTGATTTTTTTATATTTATTAAAAATATATAATTTATGGATAATTGTTTTAATATAAGGGACAATTTGTTTCACTTCAATAAGGAAGCAGTTCATTATCTTATTAATAGAGGTTATATAAGAGAGTCAATTAATTTTAATTTATGTGGGGGTGTGCCCCACATTGATGGGCCCCTAGTCCCTGCGGGGCCCCTAGGCTTCGGCCTAGTCAGCCTGATGAATAATACAGCCCTGATGGAGACCACTGTCTCTTGCGCTAACTGCTGACACTTGGTAGAGTGCAGCATCAGGCTGATAACTGAGTACATAAAGGAGGGCAGCTAGGGAGCTATAGGCAAATGTTACCACATAGTGAAAGGCTCACGATGGGCGCCTGCACCGTTTTCATTTATTTGCTTCATTTATACCCCTCCTTTCTCTCCAGTGGGGACCCAAAGAGGCTTTCAACCTTCTCATCTGCCCCATTTTATCTTCACAACAACCCTGTGAGGTAGGTTAGTCTGACAGCATGTGCCAGGCCCAAGGTCACCCAGTGAGCTTCCATAGCGGAGTGGGAATTTGACCCTGGGTGTCTCAGATCCTAGTCGAACACCCCAACTACTGTATCATACTTGCTTTCTGTGGGATGTGAACTCAACTAACGTTTGAGAAACAGGCGAACTGCACAATCCTAAAAGGAATTACACTCTTGAAATCCATCGAAGTGAATAGGGTGTAACTCTGCTTGGGGGTGCCTTGTACACATGTGTGAACAGCTGTCCTTCATTTGTGTGGTTGTCTATACCTGCTTTGTCCTGGGCATGAGTTGGCCTAGAGATCCGGTGCTATTTTGGTGACCTATGGATAGAGAGATAAAACTTCAAGAAACTTTCAAAATTCAAGGGAGAACAACCTTACTTTCTGAGGGTTTTTCAGGAGGGGGAGTTCATTTTTAAAAAATTTAAATATACGCAGTACCAATTTCCTTTTAAAATACAACATAAAAGATGTACAACATATATCAAATTGGACTGTATGATACAATTCTGAATTCTAAACTGGAAATGTTTTTGTAAGATCATAATGATCAGTATTCAAAATGTATACATTGCTTTTTTTAATTAAAGTATTATTATGGTGGGTTAAAAACTAAAGACAATACAAAAACACTATAATTAGCCATTTTTAGAGACATCCCTATAAACTGTACATCCCAAGATACCCATGTATGTTTAGGGAGAAAGGAAGAGGAGCAGAAAAAAATACAGTAGAAACTACAGATATTGTAATAAATAAAAAGCAATTTTTTAAAAATTGGGCTTGGAGATGCAATGTAGATTTAACTATTACACATAACCTCACATTTTAAGAAAAGAAAATCAGAAAGTAAAATCTCTAATTTTTTCCCCCCTAAGCAACTTTAAGAGCCTCTGATATGCCTGAAAAGTCCCTTATATAAATAAATCTGGTTTCAAAGTTAAATAGGCTGAAAAGATTCAGAGGAAAGCTAACAAAGATTATTCAGGTGGTTAATTTATTTCCCAGTATGCCGGTATGTTGGTTCATAGATTGACGCAAGAAACAGAAACTTGTAGTGTAGTAAGAGTACGATGTATGCCGCACTGTGTCTCCACTGGGGAGAAAGGAGGGGTATAAATGGGACAAATAAATATATATTACGAATGGCTTTGAAATACTGTTGAATTGCCCATTTATTTTACCACTAGACACCAGCCGTTCTCTACCCAGAGAAATTTCTGGGTCATATACTAAGTCATATGTATGGTTGCCAAGTCCAGGCTGGGAAATTCCTGGAGATTTGGGGGGTAGAGCCTGGAGAGGGTGGGGTTCGGGGAGGGGAGGGGCCTCTCAATGGTATAATGCCATAAAGTCCACCCTCCAAGGCAGCCATTTTCTTCAAATGAACTGATCTCCATCACCTGGAGATCAGTTGTAATTCCGGGAGATCTCCAGCCACCACCTGGAGGCTGGCAACCCTAGTCATACCATTGGTCCATCCCTGTAACTCAGTATTGTCTACTCTGACTGGCAATGGGTTTTCTTGAGAGTCTTTGAATTGGAAGCACCAGAAACTGAACCTGCAACTTGATTTGCAAAGCAAGAGTGCTAAGCACTGAGGTACAGCTAGGGTTGCCATCCTCCAGGTAGTGGCTGGAGATCTCCCGGAATTACAACTGGTCTCCAGGCCACAGAGATCAGGTCACCTGGAAAAAATGCCTACTTTGGGGGGGGGGGTGGACTCTATGGAATTATGCCATGCCAAGGTCCTTTCCCTCCCCAAACCCCACTTTCTCCAGATTTCTCCAGATTTCACCCCCTAGATCTCCATGAATTTCCCAACTTGAAGCTGGCAACGCTAGGTACAGCCCATAGCTTGAATCCATAAGAACATACATTTCTGGCGCAAACCTATACAGCACTCTTTGTGGAAAGGATTTATCATTGTTCCGAGGCGATGGCTCTAGTCTCATAGCTGTAGATCAGACACTTCTTCTTGGGGAGAAGAAGACGAGAGCTGTTTCCACACACCCTTAAAGGGATGGCCAACTCACTCCATGCTGGCGGCTTTCCCCCAGGAATCCAGATGTCTCCATTTGCAAAACGATTGCGGGACATTCGGCTTCCGTTTTTTCGGCACCTTTTCTGGGAACACACTTTCCCTGATCACAGAAAAGGCGCTGAAAAACTGGAAGCCAAACGGCCTGCAAACATTTTGCAAATGGAGACGTGGCCAGTGTTTTGTGAGTGGGCCGTCCCTTTAAGGGTGTGAGGAACCGGCCATAGTTTCAATGCAATCCTAAGCAAATTTACACCCTTTTAAGCCCACTGAATTCAACGGACTTAGGAGGGGGTAACTCTGCCCAGGAATGCACTGTTATTTACTTAATATATTTGTATGCTGCTTCTGAGCAGAAGATTCCCAAGGCAGGGTGCAACAAAAATAATTCATTTAGTAAGGCAGGAAATCATTTTTTTTTTAAAGGTTAAATCACCAATGAAAATAGTAGCAGGATAACAACTATGTAACATGAAAAAACATGATTAAAATAATGAGGAAAATATTAATCTTACCTCTGGCCAAATGCCTGGGAGGATGGGAGCTTCTTTCACCTGGTGCCTCAAATCTGCAAAGTGAAGGGGGCAAGAGAACTAAGGTAGGAAAGGAATTTCGTATAGATGGAGTGCCACCACAAAGGAGGCCCCGTCTCTCATTCTGATGCTGCGAAGATGGGTGGGTTGACGATATGGCGCTCAAAAGATTGTCCCAGCAGACAGTGCATGGCTCGGAGTTCAAGGAACTGGTCCAACTGGTGTAGGCCTGAAACGAGGGTCTGGTTGACAATTGCATAGACTGCTGTCTGTAGAAGTGTGGAAGCATTTAGAGAACAATAAAGACCAACAACATTTATTTCAGTATGAGCTTTGACGAGTCACAGCTTGAAGGAAGCCCAGCCTTAGTGACTGACCCATGTATGTATGAGAAGATTAGAATAATTCCAGGGCAAACTGAAGCCAACTTGTGCATTGCAGGCAGAAGGGTTTGTGAAGCAGCTTTGTCACAGATTTCTTCTGGTATAGAGCAGAAGTAGAGAAAAGGGATGTCTGTGGCCGATTCCAGACGACTAACCTTAAATCGCTCCATGCCGCCCTCTTCCGGATCGCGACGGGGAAAATGCGAAATATCGCGTTTCCTCGCGCGAGTTTTGCGCGACGACGCGCAAAACTCGCGCGAGGAAACGCGATATTTCGCATTTTCCCCGTCGCGATCCGGAAGAGGGCGGCATGGAGCGATTTAAGGTTAGTCGTCTGGAATCGGTGTGTATGTAGAACAAACACTCAGCAGCTGTGTGTCCCCTGGGGCTCTCCATTGTTTCTCTTAAATTGGGGAGTGGCTGGGGTGGGAGGGACATAGCTCAGTGATAGATGCTCGGCATGCAGAAAGTCCGAGCTTCATAAAACAGCTCTCTGAAGATGATTCCAGTACCAGCCCGAGGAAATCCCCTGCTTGGGCCCCAGTCAGCATAGACAGCACAGGGGCTAGATTGACTAATATCCAGACTTGGCATATAAAATGCTGGATAGGGAGAATGTCTGCATATCTGTGAGAAGGCGGAGAGCGTGGCTGAGGCCTGATTCTTGTTACCTTTGGGGTGCAGGAGACTTTGTTTGTGAAATGGCCCCGTGAGAGTGTTGCTCCACTTTGAAAGCAGCTGTTGAATAATTATGGCCGTCCTGTCCATGCCAGAGCGGTCCCCCCCTCTCCGCCCCCCAGAGGTTTGTGTAATCACAAAAGAAGAGGCCACCCAAACAGTTGCAGGGGGAGATAATTTATCCACACAAATATCAGGTGTCCTCTGCCATGCCAAGGTTCTTTTCAGTTCTCTGGTTTGCAGATAAGCAAGAGCGAGTTTGTGTTTGTTTTTCCTTTATTTGGCAATTCTATAGCTTGCCTTTCGGTGAGGAATTCTGAAGGTGGGGAGTAATAATTAAAACTAGCAAAATGCAAGAGGAGAATAATAGAACTAAAGATGAGTAATCCTGTATTGATTCCAGTGGAACCAATATACATTCAGAACAAAAAGTCGGTGCAGAAAAATAAAAACCTGGTAATCTCAAATCTGGAAAAATTCAGGAGCCAACAGTATGGGGCCACTACAGAAAAAGCCTTTTCCTCAGTGACTAGACAATGGGATGACCAAATGATTTTCATTTTAAAGTTCATGGAGGTATGCAGGGCTTTTTTTTCTGGGAAAAGAGGTGGTGGGACTCAGTGGTGGCACTCAGGACCGCACAATGACATCACTTTGGGTCAGCTGGAACAAGAGGGGAGTTTTTAAAAGTTTAAATTGCCCTTGGTGAAAATGGTCACATGGCCGGTAGCCCCGCCCCCTGATCTCCAGACAGGGGAGTTTAGATTGCCCTCTGCGCGCATGGCCCATGGCGCGGAGGGCAATCTAAACTCCCCCCTGTCTGGAGATCAGGGGGTGGGGCCACCGGCCACGTGACCATTTTCAAGAGGTGCCGGAACTCCGTTCCATCACGTTCCTGCTGAAAAAAAGCCCTGGAGGTATGTATGGATGGGTGGAGATGCTACTTTAAGAGCCAAAACACACGTTAAGAAATACCCAGGTTCAGCACGTGTTCTCTTACCTCAAGGTTTGCCGGGATCTGTAGGCGTCCTGGAAGCTTAAAGTTTAGCATTTACAGAGCAGCAGAGAGGGAAATACAGGCGCCTGTATTTCCCTTCCCCTTTCTGCTGCTCTGTAAATGCTAAACTTTAAGCTTCCAGGACACCTACAGATCCAAGCAAACTTTGAGGTAAGAGAACAAGTTTAGCATTTACAGAGCAGCAGAGAGGGAAATACAGGCGCCTGTATTTCCCTTCCCCTTTCTGCTGCTCTGTAAATGCTAAACTTTAAGCTTCCAGGACGCCTACAGATCCCAGCAAACCTTGAGGTAAGAGAACACGTGCTGAACCTGGGTATTTCTTAACGTGTGTTTTGGCTCTAAGAATCTTGAGTCCAGACCATAAAGAGCTCTATAATGGTACCCAGTACCTTGCGTTTAACCTGGAAATGTATAAAAAAACAATGGCTCAAATACCAAATTTGGTATTATATGCTCCCTGCAGCTAGCACCAGAAATCTGCTTTCTGGGGAAACTGAAATTTGATTGATTGAAGCTTCCAAATAGCCTTGGAAGCAAATTACAGTAGTTTAGCCAGAAGGTCTACCAGAGCATATTCTACAGGTGCTGTTCCTCTGTCCAAGAAGAAGTGTAAGTGTGTGTGCTGTAGTGCTGGGCTTGGGTGAACTTGAACATTACCAGTTCTCTCTGGATTGAAAGCATTGTACACATGCTCCTCCTCATGGCTGTGTTATACGAACAACTGCATTTGTAAACTGTGTGTGTCAGCGAAGAGGGTTATTTTTAGATGGGCTACCTGTATTTACCCTTTTCCTGTCCTGTCTGAGGGAATTATATAGGCAGAGGCCATAAGAATTGTTGCTAAAATTAGAACCAGTTTTTTAAAGATAACAAAAATACACAGTACATCAGAGCTGTGGTCACACAGACGTTCTGTGTCCTCCAGAAAGGTTCGCTTGAGTTTCTTACTCACCACCTTAAAGGAGGAAGAGACTTCAGTGGTTTCAGAAATGGCGTGGTGATTGGGGGATAAGCACACAATCAAGAAGAGGATGTTTCTTCTGCGTACCTTTCTGTACCATTCCCAACCAAATCCAGGCTGAACTCCATGCTTTGCTCCAAAGACCGTTGGGTGGTGCTGAGAAAGTTATTAATCTGGTTTGCCCAGGCAAGCAGCGCCTAGTGGTGCATTATTGGGTTTGAATGAGATGTTACTGACCAAACACCACAGGCAGAACTTTTTAAAATCTTCACATGTTGTCCAGCATAACCATGCTTTGCTTTTTCAGCGCAATCATTGTGTGTCTTACTGGGTCAGGAGGATGCTGTTGAGTAATGTACATTCCTGGATGAAGTAGCCTCCAGGTCATCCTAAAAGACTTATCTCAAAGGTTGCTGTGGGAATACTCTGATCTCCTTGGGTAAAGACTGAGAATAACAGATAATGAGCTACTGCATGTATCATGGGGCAGTTTGAGAGGTGGATCTAGACTTCTTATCTCTCTGGGAGGACTTTCTTACTTGCCCCATGCGGGCCTCTGTCTGAAGGGCTGAGGATATGAGATCTTCTCCCATCCTCCTGTTTTTCCCTAAGGTGGAAAGGAGAAAGTGTAGGGGTTGCCAGCCTCCAGGTGGAGCCTGGAGATCTTGTTGAATTACAACTGATCAGTTCCCCTGGAGATAAATGGCTGCTTTGGAAGGTAGAGTCTATGGCATTATACCTTTCTGAGGTCCCTCCCCTCCCTTCTCAGGCTCCACCCCCAAATCTCCCAAGAATTTCTCAACCCAGAGTTGGCAGCCATAAATGTAAGTGAACTTCCGAGTTTGTGTTGGTTGTCTGAATAGTGTTATCTTTTAACTTTTAACACATGAACTTCCTCCAATAGTGTAACACATTTACCTTGGTAGTTCTGACTGGAAAGAAAGGTGGGGTAGCTGATTCCGCACACATTGGATAATGCACTTTCAATGCACTTTATTAATCGTTTGAGGTGGATTTTTTGTTCCGCACAGAAAAAAATCCATTCTAAATGATCTATAAAGAGGATTGGAAGTGCATTATCCAATGTCTGCGGAATCACTACATGTCGTAAATATGTCATAAATAAATAAATTGAATCCTCGTGTGTGAGAATTAAGTTGGATACTGTTACGGGGAAATTAGGCATTCCTGTTGAACCAGTAACCTGTTGCTATAGCATGTGTGTGTGTGTGTCTAATTTTTTTTAGAAAATATGTTTGACTTTGTAAGCCACCTTGAACAAAGAATAAGGCAGCATAGAAAAGTGTGTTTTTAAAAAGTGTCTTGCTTGATATGCTGTGGAACTGAATGAAAAACGCAACTGTGCCAGTTGCCCTATTCAGTATTGCCAACAAAATTTAAGACTTTTAACACATGAACTTCCTCCAAGCTTTTCATCTCTTGAACTCATGGAGATAATTTAAGAGATTCAGTGTTCATGCAACTGTTCAATGCAAAAGTATGAAGCTGTGTGAACCTCCATATTGTCCCCCTGGCAGATTGTGGGTCCTCCTGATTGGACCTCACAGGCTCCAAACAGCTTCGTAAAAGGCCATTGAGGAATATCCATGAAGCAAACGGACCTGCTTTCTGGGACATTTGGGGTTTAGTTCCTAAGAGTCTCTCTACATGAGACACCTCGGTGCATGATCATCAAGTGTAGAGAGATGCAATGTCAGCCAGGAAGGGTAGTTTAAAAAGATAGAGCCGGTGGAGATCGCTCCTCAGAGGGTTTGTTAATTTCATCTTTGCCTCCTGGAAGGCGCTGTTAATTTCACCTCTCCAGTTTGAAACTGGGGGATTGCAAGCAGAGGGCAGCGAGGAGTGGAAATGGGCTGGAGCTGCCTTCTAGAGCCGGGCTGGGATCTGGAGAGGTAATAATGGGCTGAAGTTTCCCTTCTGGCATTTCACAGCCCCTTCACACACCTCCAGTGTATAGCAAAGTCTTTGTCCTGCCTCTGGCTCTGTCTTTTTAAGCTACCCTTCCCAGCTAACATTGCATCTCTTGACATGTGTTCCTCACATGCTAGATGTGCAGAGAGACTCTTTGCATTGCCATAGGCAGCTACCACATAGACCTGGAGGTAGTTGTCTGGTTGTTCTCCCTGCTTTCTGTGATCTGCTGTGTTTTTCTCCAGCAGCCAGAGTGGACTAATCCTATTCCAGAGCCAGCCAAAAAAAACACAGCAACAAATCCACTTCTGCTTCTTCAAGCCATGGACAGATTAGAGTTGGGGAAAGTGTCTTCCCCCATCATTAAAAGAAAACAACTAACCATTGTTGGGAATTGTATATGCTTGGAAAAGCTATTGGAGAGAAAGGCAGCCCACCCGCCTGCTCTCCTTGCTCAAATCACTGAAAATTAGTCTCTTCTCCCTGTTGATTTTTGTCTTTCCAATGAGAGAAATTAAAAGCATGCTTTGCTGTGATTGCCCCACTTTATTTTATCTTGACAGGAGCGAAGCAAAGATCTTGTGTAGGCTTCCTTGTAATGTCCTCGGTATGAGCCTCTCGATATAGGATACCTTAAGCCTTCTAAGACTGCAGTTGTTTTTTCCATTCCATTAGCCAAATGAATGTTGTGGGAGGTTGCACGAAACATTTTAAAAAGGGAGAAAAATAGTGGAGCTCTGGAAACAGAGGCTGGGGGGACCGGCAGCAAATTAAGGGGGGTTGGTAATTTTGAAAACTTGCTGGTGTTTTTTTTTTAAAAATGTACATTTACGCAAGAAAAGATTTCACTTAAAACAATGACACTAAACAGGAGTAACTGGTAATGCAAAACTTTGGTAATGGAATGTATAGGGGCTGGAGTTTTATAATGCTTCCTAATAGGTTCAGATTAACTACATACATCTGCTCCGGCTTTTAAAGCCTGAACTCAATTGCTTTCTTCCATCCAGGTTTACAGGAGACAGCCAGGTGTTGGTATCCCTGACCTATTGCCCTTTTTAGATTAGAAAGGTATCCATAAGGGATTTTTTTGCCTTTTTAAAAAAAGGACGAGATACATCTGTTCCCCGTTGCAGTGCTGATAAGGGAACTTGTATGTTTATCCCTTGGGGTAAATAAGGGCTGCCTGAGGCCATTTCAAATTGGACATGGGGGTTGGAAGGCTTAATTTCGCCTTCCTTGTGTTGCTGTCCCAGTCTGCCAGCTCCCGCATGTCTGATTTTTTCCTCTAAATGCTGAGAATTTTGTTCCCAGAATTGCGCCCACTTCAGCCTGCAGCAGTCCCCCATCCACCCACATGACGAAAAGGTGACCGAAGCAAGAATTGTGTGTGCTTCCAAAATTGCTTTTTTAAATAAAAGGTGCTTAACAGCATTCAAAGCACTTCATATACATTATCCCAGTAATGCACAGTATCTGTGCATGCAAAGCAGATATGTAAGCTTAGTTTTCACAAAAGTGTGGATCTGTGATGTGTCAGTGAAGTACTTGCGATTTGCATGGGTTGCAGACAGTTTAAATGGGAAAGTGCTTTCAGCTCACCAACTTCATGTTTAAATCAAACCTTAGACTGGGGCTGTGGGGCCTTTGTTTGAACCCCCCCCCCTCGCCATGATCTTAGACTATACGAGACATTTGACATGTGAAGAACACGTGTTGGGAGATGCAATGTTAGCTGGAAAGGGTAGTTTAAAAAGATAGAGCTGGCGGTAGGGCAAAGGCTTTGCTATATGCTGGAGCTGTGTGAAGGAGCTGTGAAATGCCAGAAGGGAAACCTCAGCCCATTATAACCTCTCCAGGTCCAAGTCTGGTGCTAGAAGGCAGCTCCAGCCCATTTCCATTCCTCACTGCCCTCTGGTTGTGATCCCACTCAGTTTTAGACTGGAGAGGTGAAATTGACAGAACCTTCAGGGAGGCGAAGGTGAAATTAACACACCCTTTGAGGAGTGATCTCTGCCGGCTCTGTCTTTTTAAACTACCCTTCCAAGCTAACATTGCATCTCCCTACATTTGACAAACACACGCCAAGGCGTCTCCTGTAGAGAGACTCTCAACTTCACAGGATTTTTGTGAGGATAAATGCAGAAGTGAGAACCAGGAAGTGCCACCCTGTGCAAGATAAAAATAGAGGGTGGGACAGGAGTGTGATAGACCACCAAATGCATCTAAAGGGTCAGTGGTACAAAGGGATGCAGGAGCCAGCTGGGTGACCTTGGGTCAGTTACAGCTTTCTCGGAGCTCTCTCAGCCCCCACCCACCTCACAGGGTGGTTGTTGTGGGATAATAATGACATACTTTGTAAACCACTCTGAGTGGGCGTTAAGTTGTCCTGAAGGGCGGTATATAAATCGAATGTTATTATTATTATTCATCAAGCTTCTAAAGGATACATTCCTAGTTATATCATTGGAGAATACCATTGAAGGAAATCATGTCTCTGTTCTCCCCTGACATTTCGAAACCACATGAAGGCCCATCGTGTGCAGAGCATAAGGGCCTAAGTCCGCACGGTCACTATAAAGACTATGCTACTCTCAACACTTCAATTACTGTTTGTATCCCCCCACACACACACACAAGTAGGCATAGATGAGCGAAAAGGGTAGTGGCTTCCAACGATACCTGCTGACCCAAAGAACTCTTTCTTCCCTTTTCCCTCTCAGCTTGTGAATCGACGCTTGTATTCAGGGAGTACAGACCGGACGGTGAAATGCTGGCTGGCCGACACTGGGGAGCGAGTTCGGA